>NC_054471.1:27273934-27637684 GCF_017639515.1 Carcharodon carcharias
CAAGGTACAGGAAGCCATTCAAGTTGGGGGAGTAAATAGGAATGTTGTGGTAATAGCGTCAGTGTAAGTCAGGGGGGATCGATACAGTTCTCTGCAGCCAAGAGCGAGAGCCCAGACGGCTGTTTTACCTGCCTGATGCCGGTGTTCAGAATATCCGCTCCGGGCTGGAGAGGAACTTGCAGTGGTGGAGGGGGTGGGGGAGAGGAGGGAGGGAGGATTCAGCTGTTGTGATCCACGCACGTACCAACAACATAGACTGGGCTAGGAAAGAGTTCCTGCTTAGATATTTTGAGCAGCTCAGGGCCAAATTAAAAAGCAGAACCACAAAAGGTAATAACCTCTGGATTATCACCTAAGCCTTGAGCAAATTGATGTAGGCTAAATACGATTAAAGAGAGGAATGCGTGGCTCAAAGACTGTTATGGCAGAAATGGGTTTCGATTCATGGATACCGGCACCAGTACTGGGGAAAGTAGGAGCTGTACAGCTGGGACAGGCTTCACCCGAACCATGCTGGGACCAGTGTTCTAGCAAATCATGTAACTAGGGCGGTAGAGAGGGCTTTAAACTTTTAAATAGTAGGGGGAAGGAATAATGTGAGGGGAGATATGGTAAATCAAAGATAAACAATGAGGTAATAGAGCAAGGTAGAGATTTGGGTAATGATCACTAGAGCGTGACAAGAAGGGACAGGGCAAACAAACTTAAGTGTGTGCCAGGTGAGGCCAGAGATTGCAAAAATGGTAAAAAGACAGAGTTAAAGGTTCTGTATCCAAATGTGTGCAGCATTCATAACAAAATGGGTGAAATGCTAGCACAGATTAAAAATAAATACGTATGACCTGACATTACAGAAGCGTGGTTGCAGGGTGTCCAAAGCTGGGTCCTAAATATTGAAGATAGGAAGCTTGGAAAAGTTGTTGGGGTAGCTCTGTAAATTATGGGTGTCATTAGTTCAGTAGCAAGAGATGACCTTAGCTTGAAAGAGCAAGATGTAGAATCAGTTTGGGAGGAGATAAGAAATAGGAAAGGTGAGAGGTCGCTTGCGGGGGGTAGTTTATGGGTCCCCTGACAGTAGTTACACTGACTTGGATGAAGGAACCCAATGAATGGCATCATCAGCAAATTTAGCTACCAAGATATGTAGGAAAGTAAGTAAGTTGTTAAGCGGAGGTGGAGAGTCTGCAAAGGGATATAGATAGGTTAAGTGAGCTCAAGTGTGAACTTGTCCACTTTGGCAGGAAGAATAGATGAGCAGTATACTTTTTAAGTGGAGGGACTGCAGAACTTGGTGGTACAGAGGGATCTTGGTGTCATGGTACATGAATCACTAAAAGCTGGTATGCAGATACAGCGAGTGATTAGAAAGGCAAATTGAATGCTAGCATTTATTGCAAGAGGAATGGAATATAAAAGTAGGAAGGGTTTAGAGCAGCTATACACGGCTTTGGTGAGACCACATCTGGAATACTGTACACAGTTTTGGTCTCATGTGAAAATAAATTCATAATTGCATTAGAAGCAGTTCAGAGAACGTTCACTCAACTCATTCCTGGGATGAAGGGACCATCTTATGAAGGAAGACTGAACAGGTTGGGCCTATGCCAACTGGAGTTTAGAAGAATGAGGGGTGATCTTATTGAAACATAAGGTCCTATGGGGAATTGATAGGGTGGATACCAGGAGGATGTTTCCTCTTGTGGGGGAGACCAGAACAAGGGACATAGTTTAAGAATAAGGAGTCTCCCATTTAAGGCAGAGATGAGGAATTTTTTTTTCCCCTCAGAGGATCTTTAGTACGTGGAATTCTATTCCACCAGAAGTGAAGTGAAGGCAGGGACATTGAAATTATTCAAGGCCGAGTTAGATAGATTTTTTATAGACAAAGGAGTCGAGGATAATGGGGGGGCAGACAGAAAGTAGAGTTGAGACCTCAACCAAATCAGTCATTATTTTGAATGACGAAACAGGCTTGAAGGAGCAGGAATAGCATTTGGCCCCAAGTTCAATGTTCTTTATGTTCCTATAAAACACCAAGACTGCATTGCTCAGTAAAGCAATATATCATCAAAATCACCATTACAACAGCCAACAGATTGGGTACCAGGACCTGACAGGCTCAACTATAATTGTTCAGTGTTTCAAAGAATTGGAATGGGAGACTACTTTTACTTTAGGCTGTCAAAATCAGATGGTTAAAAACTAGCTTCAAAGTAGTATGACATAACTGGAATTGCACACATACATTGAGCAAGTATTTTCTCTCTCTACCATTAACAGTTCCACAAAGCTGAAATGTCACCTCACATATACAGCCATGATAACTTGATGTACAAGCTTGCAACTGTTGGAATAGTATAATGACGTCAACAGATAGCCTTTATATACTTGCCTATTAAAGCAGTTATTTTCTACCTGCCCACACTATTATACAATGTAGTAACTTAGTTATTTTTGATGTCCAGAACAATTAATCCTAACCAATTAAAAATACTGCAGTTGTACAGCCAATATAATGCTGACTACATAAGGAAAAATGTTTAAAGTTAGCATAAAAGAAAGTGTTTTCCTCTTTTACCCTTCCATAATGCAAAATGCAGTTCTGAAGATAGGTTAGTGACCTGCACATTCACTCTCCACAGATGCTACCTGATCTGCTGAGTATTGTAAGCATTGTGTTTTTATTCAAGATTTTCAATATCTATTGTATTTTGCTTCTACAAAATGCCTTACTTGAAGTGGCAGACAGGGCTTATCAGTCCTCAGCAAAGGCTAAGTGAAGCGTACAAATAACTCTCATGATTTTTTCCTCTTCCGCAGTCAATAAACAACCCATTTCTTCCAGTTAGTTCCAGTTGGCAAAGGGGACTTGAAAGCATTGTGGGTATGAGCCAATATTATGTTTATCTGATCAGTTTGAGATTCTGTGCATGTCAGATATTATTACGAGAATGTTTTCAACCTTGGTGTCACCATTTCACCAGAGATCAGCTGTCGACAACATTAAGATCACCTATTTCCATACCAAAATCATTGCCCAACTCCACCCTTGTTTCAGTTCATCTGCTGCTGAAACCATCATCTAGACCCATGTTACCTCTAGGCTCAAAGATTCCAATCTGCTCCTAGCAAGCCTCTTATTTTACTCAAACTGGTCACCCAAAACTCTGCTGCTCATGTTCAAAGTTGCATCGACCCATTCACTCACTCACTACCTTGCTTGCTTATCTACAGTAATTCCTGATTCAGCAACACCTCGATTTTTAAATTCTCAAACCTGTTTTAAATCCCTCCAGACCTAAACGCTCATACCCGTGCACCTCTAATTCTGGCTTCTCTCATCCACCATTGACAGTCATACCTTCTGCTGTTAAGGCTCTAAGTTCTGAAATTCCTTCTCTAAGCCTTTCTGAATCGCTACCGCTCATTCCTCCTTTAAGACACTCCCTAAAGCTTATCCCTTTGACAAGCTTTTGATCATCTTCCCCAATATCTCAATTCCCCCAGCAGAACATGCTACAAAATCACCTGGGTGCCCTCAACACTAATTCTGGATCCTACAAAGTCTTATAGCATCAGGTCAAACATGGGTTAGGGAGCCTTCTGTTGACTACTGCCTACAGCCCTTCCTCAGCTGATGAATCTGTATTCCATGTTGAACACTACTTGGAAGAAGCATTGAGGGTAGCAAGAGCACAGGATATTGGGGGCCTAGCCAGCAACACCCACATCCCATGAACAAATTAAAAATAAAATCACCAAGAATAGTTTGATGGCATCACTGCTGACCAAGCCGGCCAAGTTCTGAAAGATATAGCTGCCAGGCTGAGCCTGTGTCAGGTGATGAGGGAACCAACAAGAGGGAAAAGCCTTCTTAAACCTTGCCCTTACCAATCTACCTGCCAACAGATGCATCTGTCCATGACAGTATTGGTAGGGGTGGCAACCACACAGTCCAAATGGAGACAAGTTCCATTTTCAGGCTGAGGACACCCTCCAACATGTTGTGTAGCATTACCAATGTATAAAATGAGATAGATTCAGAATTGGTCTAGCAGCTCAAAACTGGGCATCCACAAGGCGCTGTAGACCACCAGCAGTTTGGAACTATTCCAGCACAATTTATAACTTCATGTCCTGGCATATTCCACACTCCACCATGACCAAGTCATGAGACCAACCCCAGTTCAATGAAGAAGAACATGCCAAGAACAGCACCAGACTCATCTACAAAGGAGGCTCAAACTGGTGAAGCCACAACACAACTACATGTAAGATAAACAGGGAAAGCAGTTGAGGCAGAATTCTACAGCCAGCCTATCAGATCAAAGATCTGTTATCCTGCCAAATCTGGTTGTGAATGGTGGTGGATAATAAAACTAACCAAAGAAGGTGGTTCCAAAAACAACCTCATTTTCAATGATAGTGAGGCCCAGCACGAATGCAAAAGACTGAACTGTTTGCAAGTCAGCTGAAGATGGCTGCAAAGTGAATGATCTATTTGGGACAGGAGGGGACTTAATTTAGAATAGTCCTGATTTCTACACTCACTCCCCATCCATAAACAGAAATGATATTTTTGATTATTGTTTTCCTCCTTTATAAAGTGGTGGTGTATTTTCCTCAACCCATCAGTTTGAGTAACCCAATCCTTTATTAATAAATCCACAGCACACTCGAGGTAAGGTAAAATAAGAGGGGTAGTTTATTTTGCACATACCCAGGTATACCTTGCATACAAAAAGCATGACAAGTTTAACTCAGCCAAGTACTGCACCATTATTCTGCTCTCGAAGGGGTCATCAACAATGCTATCAAGTGGCATTTGCTTAGTAATAAGCTACTCACTGATGCTCAGTTTGGGTTCTGCCACTCAGTTCCTGACCTCATTACAACCTTGGTTCAAACATGGACAAAAGAGCTGAACTCCCAAGGTGAGGAGAGAGCATCTGCCCTTGGCATCAAGGCAGCATTTGGCTGAGTATGGCATCAAGGAGCCCCAGCAAAACTGGAATCAATGGGAACCAGGGGGAATCCTCTCCACTGGTTGGAGTCAAACCTAGCACACACGAAGAGGGTTGTGGTTGTTGGAGGGGCATCATCTCAGTTCCAGGACATCACTGCATGAGTTCCTCAGGGTTGTGTCCTAGGCACAACCATCTTCAGATGCTTCAATGACCTTCCTTCCATCATAAGGTTAGAAGTGGGGATGTTTGCTGATGATTGCACAATGTTCAGCATCATTCATGACTCCTCAGATACTGAAGCAGCCCATGTCCAAATGCAGCAAGACTTGAACAATATCCAGGCTTGGGCTGATAAGTGGCAAGTAACATTCGTGCCACACAAGTGTCAAGCAATGACCATCTCCAACAAGAGAGAATCTAACCATTACCCCTCGATGTTTAATGGCATTACCGTCACAATCCCCTATCATCATCCTTGGGGTTACCAATGAGCAGAAACTGAACTGGACTAAGCCATATAGGTATAGTGGCTACAAGTGCAGGTCAGAAGCTAGGAATCCTGCGGAGAGTAACTCACCTCCTGACTCTCCAAAGCCTGTCCACCCTCTACAAGGCACAAGTCAGGAGTGTGATGGAATACTCTCCACTTGCCGAGGTGAGTACAGCTCAAACAATGCTCAAGAAGCTTGACACCATCCAAGACAAAGCAGCCTGCTTGATTGGTGCCTCATCTCCAAACATTCACTCCCAACCACTAATGAACAGCAGCAGCTGTGTGTGCCATCTACAAGATGCACTGCAGGAACTCACCATGGATCCTCAGGCAGTACCTGCCAACCCACGACCGCTACTAACTAGAACAAAGAACAGCACAGGAACAGGCCCTTCGGCCCTCCAAGCCTGCACCGATCATATTGCCCGTCAACTAAAACATTTTGCACTTCCGGGGTCCGTACCCCTCTATTCCCATCCTATTCATGTATTTGTCAAGCTGCCTCTTAAATACCACTATCGTACCTGCTTCCACCACCTCCTCTGGCAGCGAATTCCAGACACTCACTACCCTCTGCGCAAAAAAACTTGCCCCACACATCACCTTTATAGTTTTCTCCTCTCACCTTAAATCTATGTCCCCTAGAATTGACCCTTCCACCCTGGGAAAAAGCGTCTATCTACTCTGTCCATGCCAATTTTGTAAACGTCTACCAAGTCGCCCCTCAATCTCCGTCGCTCTAGTGAGAACAATCCAAGTTTCTCCAACCTCTCCTCATAGCTAATAACCTCCAGACCAGGCAGCATCCTGGTAAACCTGCTCTGCACCCTCTCCAACACGTCCATATCCTTCTGTTAATGTGGTGACCAGAATTGCATGCAATATTCCAAGTGTGGCCCAACCAAGGTTCTATACAGCTGCAGCATGACTTCCCAGCTTTTATACTCAATACCCCTGTCAATGAAGGCAAGCATGCCATATGCCTTCCTGACTACCATAACCACCTGCGTTGCCATTTTCAGTGACCTGTGGACCTGTACACCCAGATCCCTCTGCCTGGCGATGCACTTAAGGGTTCTGCCATTTACTGTATAATTCCTGCCTGTATTAGACATTCCAGCATTGCCCAGCAAGATAGTTAAACATAATTTTCCCTTAAGAAATCCATGCTGGCTTTCCTTAAATAACACGCATTTGTTCATGTGACTATTAATCCCGTCAAAAATTGTTTCTAGAAATTTCCCCAACACTGAAGTTAAACTGGCTGGCCTGTAATTGCCGGGCTTATCTTTACACACTTTACTGAACAATGGGCCAAGTAGCCCACTCCTGCTCCTAATCGTATCTTTGTAAATTCTCCAGTCCTCTGGCATCACCCAAATCTAAGTGAGACTTCAAAATTATGGCCAGTGCCTTCGCAATTTCTACTCTCACTTCGCTCAGTTTCATTGCATGCATTTCATCCGGTCCTGGTGCCTTATTAACATTAAGTCCAGACAGCCTATCCAATACCTACTCATCAATTTTAAACCCTTCTGGTGTCTGAATTCCCTCCGCTTTCACCATGGCCCAGGTAGCATCTTCTTCCTTGGTCAAGACAGGTACAGAATATTCATTTAATACCTCAGCTATGCCTCCATAAGCAAATCCCCCTTTTTGGTCCTTAATTGGCCTTAATCGTCCTTTTAGCACCCTTTTACTATTTTTATCCTATAGAAGACTTTGGGATTCCATTTTAGGTTAGCTGCCTGTCTCTTTTCACAATCCTCCCCTTCTCTTATTTGCTTTTTCACCTCCCCTCTTGAACCTTCTATATTCAGCCTGGTTATCAATTGTATTTTCCACCTGACATCTGTCATTGAAATTTAGAAAGAAAAAGTGTGCCTATTTCTTGAATGTGCCCAAACTCTCTTCTTTGAAGGTAGCCCATTGTTCAGCTATTTTTTTTCCCCATCCACCCCAATTTAACTGGCCCAACCCCATTCTTACCCCACTGAAGTTGGCTTTCCCCCAATTAATTATTCTTGCTCTGTGTTGTCCTTTGACCTTATCCATAGTCAACCTAAACTTCACGATACAATGATCACTGTCCCCAAAATGTTCTCCCGCTGACACTTGATCCACCTCATTCCCAAGAACCAGCCTCCTTCCATGTTGTACTGGAAACGAACTGTAGAAAATTTTCCTGAACACTCCTGAAACTCTTGCTGCTCTCTGCCCTTCACACTACTGCTATCCCAGTCTATAGTCAGATATAGAAAGTGTCCCATTATAGCTACTCTATAATTTTTGCACATCTAATTTCCTTGCAAACTTGATCCTCTGTATCCTTAGCAGGTGGTCTATGAACCACACCAAGAAATACAATTGTACCTTTTCTGTTCCTTAGCTCAAGTAAAAGAGATTCTGTCCTCGATCCCTCTGGGACAACCTCTCTCTCAACACTGCAATGCTCTCCATACTACTGCTACCTCTCCCCTTTTCGTTTCTTTCCTATTTTTCCTGAATGCCCTGTATCCAGGAATATTTAACACCCAGACCTCCAGGTCTCTGTTATAGGCACAGCATTGTATTTCCACATGGCAATCTGCACCTGTAACTCACCAATCTTATTTATCACACTCTGTGCATTCACATACATGAACAATAATCCTGATTTAGACTTTATTACTTTCATAGAAACATAGAAAATAGGAGCAGGACTAGGCCATTCGAGCCTGCTCCAACATTCACTATGATCATGGCTGGTCATCCAACTCAATAGCCTGCTCCTGCTTTCTCCCCATATCCTTTGATCCCTTTCGCCCCAAGAGCTACATCTAACTCCTCGAAAACATACAATGTTTTGGCCTCAACGACTTTATGGCAGCGAATTCCACAGGTTCACCACTCTCTGGGGAAGATATTTCTCCCCCTCTCAGTTCTAAATTGCTTACCCCGTATCCTCAGACTGTGACCCCTGGTTCTGGACTCCCCACCATCGGGAACATCCTTCCTGCATCTACCATGTCTAGTCCTGTTAGAATTTTATAGGTTTCTAGGAAATCCCCCCCCCCCCCTTCATTCTTCTGAACTCCAGTGAATATAATCCTAACTGGCTCAATCTCTCCTCAAACGTCAGTCCCGCCATCCCAGGAATCAGTCTGGTAAAACTTCGCTGCACTCCCTCTAAAGCAAGAACATCCTTGCTCAGATAAGGAGGCCAAAACTGCACACAATACTCCAGGTGTGGTCTCACCAAGGGCCTGTATAATTGCAGCAAGACATCTGTACTCCTGTACTCGAATCCTCTCGCTTTGAAGGCCAACATACCATTTGCTTTCTTTATCGCCTGCTGCACCTGCATGCTTACCTTCAGCGACTGGTGTATGAGGACACCCAGGTCTTGTTGTACATTCCCCTCTCTCAATTTATAGCCAGATAATAGTCTGCCTTGGTGTTTTTACTACCAAAGTGGATAACCTCACATTTATCCACATTATACTGCATCTGCCATACATTTTCCTACTCACTCAGCTTGTCCAAATCTCAGCATCCTCCTCACAGCTCACCCTCCCACCCAGCTTTGTCTCATCGGAAAATTTGGAGCTATTACATTTAGTTCCCTCATCTAAATCATTAATATATATTATGAATAGCTGGGATCAATCCCTGCTGTACAGCATCAATCCCTGCTGTACCCCACTAGTCACTGCCTGCCATTCGGAAAAAGACACGTTTATTCCTACTCTTTGTTTCCTGTCTGCCAACCAGTTTTCTATCCATCTCAATGCACTACCCCCAATCCCATGCGCTTTAATTTTACGTGCTAAGCTTTTATGTAGGACTTTGTCGAAAGCCTTCTGAAAGCCCAAATAAACCACATTCACTGGCTTCCCCTCAACAACTCTACTAGTTACATTCTCGAAAAATTCCAATAGATTTGTCAATATGATTTCCCTTTCGTAAATCCAGCATGGATTCTGCCACTGTTTCCCAAATGCTCAGCTATTAAATCTTTTATAATAGACTTTAGAATTTTCCCCACTACCGACGTCAGGCTGACTGGTCTATAATTCCCTGTTTCCTCTCTACCTCCCTTTTTTAAAGAGTGAGGTTACATTAGCTACCCTCCAATCTGTAGGAACTGTTCCAGAGTCTATAGGATCTCGGAATATGACCACCAAAGCGTCCACTATTTTCTAGGGCCACTTCCTTAAGTACTCTGGGATGTAGATGATCAGGCCCTGGGGATTTGTCGGCCTTCAATCCCATCAATTTCTCCAACACTACTTCCCTACTAATACTGATTTCTTTCAGTTCCTCCTTGGGTTCGCCAACATTTCTGGTATGTTATTTATGTCCTCCTTTGTGAAGACAGAACCAAAGTATGTGTTTAGTTGGTCAGCCATTTCTTTGTTCCCCATTATAAATTCCCCTGTTTCTGCTGTAAGGCACCTACATTTGTCTCCATCTATCTTTTCCTCTTCATATGCCTAAGAAACTTTTACAGTCAGTTTTTATGATCCCCGCAAGCCTACTCTCGTACTCTATTTTCCCCTTCTTAATCAATCCCTTAGTCCTCCTTAGCTGAATTCTAGACTGCTCCCAATCCTCAGGTCTGTTGCTTCTCTGGCCAATTTGCATGCTGCTTCCTTGGGTCTAATATTATCTCTAATTTCCCTTGTAAGCCATGGTTTGGCTACCTTTCCTATTTTACTTTTGTGCCAGAGAGGAATAAACAATTGTTGCAGTTTACCCATGTGCTCTTTGAATGTTTGCCATTGCCTATCCACTGTCATCCCTTTAAGTAAGGTTTCCCAGTCCATCATAGCCAACTTGCGCCTCATACCATCGTAGTTTCCTTTAAGAATCAGGACCCTTGTCTCAGAATCAACTACCTCACTCTCCATCTTGATGAAGAATTCTATAATATTATGGTTGTTCATCTACAAGGGGCCTCACACAACTACATTACCAATTATTCCTTTCTCATTACACAATATCCAGTCTAGGATGGCCTGTTCTCTCATTGGTTCCTCAACGTATTGGTCCAGCAAACCATCCCGTATACACTCCAGGAATTCCTCCTCTATAATATTGTTACTAATTTGATTTGCCCAATCCATATGCAGATTAAAGTCACCCATAATTACAGATGTTCCTTTAGTACATGCGTCTCTAATTTTCTGTTTAATGCCATTCCCAACATCACCATTACAGTTTGGGGGTCTATGTACAACCCCCACTAATGTTTTTTGCCTGTTAGTGTTTCTCAGCTGTACCCATACAGATTCCACAACGTCGGAGCTAATATCTTTCCGCACTATTGCGTTAATTTCCTCTTTAACCAGCAATGCAATTCCACCGCCTTTTCCTTTTTTGTCTGTCCTTCCTAAATACTGAATACCCCTGGATGTTCAGTTCCCATCCCTGGTCACCCTGCAGCCATGTTTCCATAATCCCGACTATATCATACCTGTTTACATCTATTTGCGCGGTTAATTCATCCGCTTTATTGCGAATGCTCCTCGCATTAAGGCACAAAGCCTTAAGGCTTGTCTTTTTAACCTTGCTTGTCCCGTTCCCACGATTTTTCACTGAGGCCCTGTTTGATTCTTGCCCTTGATTTCTCTGCCAATCACTTTTCTTATTCCCCTTTGTCTTTTGTTCTTTACTTGCTGCCCCTCCTCTGACTCTTTGCATAGGTTCCCATCCCCTGGCCATTTCAGTTTAAACCCTCCCCAACTATGCTAGCAACTATTCCCCCAGGACATCAGTCCTGGTCCTGCCCAGATGTAACCTGTCCAGTTTGTATTGGTCCCACCTCCCCCAGAACCGGTCCCAATGTCCTAGGAATCTGAAACCCTCCCCCTCACAACATCTCTTCAACCACGTATTCATCCTATATGTCCTGCTATTTCTACTCTGACTAGCACGTGACACTGGTAGTAATCCTGAGATCACTACCTTTGAAGTCCTACTTTTCAACTTACTTCCTAACACCCTATATTCTGCTTTTAGGACCTCATCCCTTTTCTTATCTATGTCATTTGTACCAGTATGTACCACGACCACTGGCTGTTCACCCTCCCCCTTCAGAATGTCCTGTAGCTGCTAGGAGATATCCTTGACCCTAGCACCAGGGAGGCAGCATACCATCCTGGAGTCTTGTTTGTGGCCACAGAAACCTCTGTCTATCCCCCTTACAATTAAATCCCCTATAACTATTGCATTCCCACATTTTTTACTCCTCCTCTGTGTAGCAGAGCCAATGAATTTAGCTGTTGCTGCTTTCCCCTGAGGCCATTCCCCCCAACAGTATCCAAAGAGGTATGTCTGTTTTGCAGGGGAATAACCACATGAGATCCCTGCACTGCCTACCTAGTCCTCTTGCACTGTGGACTTTTAGAGCCACCGGTGTGACCACCTCTCCATACGTGCTATCCACGATACTGTCTGCCTCACGGATTCTCCAGTGTCCTCAGATGCTGCTCCAGCTGAAACCCAGGCTTTCAGGGGCTGCAGCTGGAGACACCTCCCGCACACATGCTGGCCCTGGGCACTGGAAATGTTCCCGGCTTCCCACATAGAGCAGGAAGAGCACACCATGCCTTTGAGCTCTCCTGCCATGATTTACCCCTTTAATACTCGTTACCCCTTTTTGCCCTTACTCTGGCTCCAGCTATTAACTTACTTTTCCTTATTCTATCTATGCTATCTGTCTCTCCCAGTATTCTGTGAACCTTAATATTCCTCTCTGATATTATCTCCTGGTTCCCTGCCAAGTTAGTTTAAGCTTCTAGCACTTGCAGAACACCTCACAAGGAACTCAGTCCCATCTATACTCAACTCAACCTGTCTTGCCTATATAGGCACCATCTCCTCCAGAGCCAGTCTCAATGTCTGTAGGATCTAAAGACCTCTCTCCTGTACCATCTTTCCAGCCACATATTCTTGCTTTATCCTCATCTCTCTATACTCACTTGTGTGTGTGTTTTTTCCCCCTTTATTCTTTCATGGGATGTGGACATCGCTGGCAAGGCCAGCAATTGTTGACTAGCCCCAATTGCCCTGGAACCAAGTGGCTTGTTAGGCCACTTCAGAGGGCAGTTAAGAGTGAACCACCTTGCTGTGGATGTAGAGTCACATGTACGCCAGGTAAGATAGCAGACATTAGTGAACCAAGTGAATTTCTACGACAATTGATGATAGCCTCATGGTCGCCATTACAGAAGCTAGCTTTCAATTCCAGATTTATTAATTGAATTTAACATCCAGCAGTTGCCGTGGGATTTGAACCCATATCCCCAGACCATTAGTCTGGGCATCTGGATTACTAGTCCAGTGACATTACTACTTTGCCACCATCTGCCTCCTGGGACTAGGAATAATCCAAAAATCACTACATTTGAGGTCCTTGGCTAATTTTCTACCTAGCTCCTGAAATTCTAACTGCAAGCCACATCCCAACTGCAGGACCACATCCCTCTTGCTGCCTGTGTCGGTTCTTAGCAATGTGAACTACAACTGTTGATTGTTCACCTACCCCACTCAGGGTGCTATGCAGCTGCTCAGTAACATCCTTGATCCTGGCAACAGGAAGGCAATATGTTCCAAGTGGTGGATGAAATGGCTTCTGCTCTCAAGCCTTTATACACCAAGCATCATATATACATCAGAGGTCACAAGACTATGGCAAACCTACGGCCACAAAGGCACTTCTCCAAATGTAACACACCACCCTGGAATTCATCGAATTCCCTACAATCTACATGCTGGTGTGGGTTACCATTGACCAGAAACTGAACTGGATCAGCCATATAAATACTCTGGCTACAAATGCAGGTCACAGGCTGCGAATTCTGCAGCAAGTAACTCACCTCCCAACTCCCAAAGCCTGTCCTCCATCTACAAGTCAGGAGTGCGATAGAATACTCTCCATTTGCCTGGATGAGTGCAGCTCCAACAAAACTCAGGAAGTTTGCCACTGTCCAGAACACAGCATCCCACTCAACTGACACAGCACCACTAACTTAAAACATTTACTCGTTCCACCAATGGCACACTGTGACTATATTGTGTACCATCTCCAAAATGAACTGCAACAACTCACCAAGGCTTTTTGGACAGCAACTCCCAAATCTGTAATTTACTATCTAAAAGGATGGAGGCTGAAGGCACACCAGAGCACTAGTGCCTCCAAGATCCTGTCGAAGCACATATCATCCTGACTTTGAAACATATCACTGTTACTTCACTGTTGCTGGGTCAATGCCCTAGAACTCCCTACCTAACAGCAATCTAACGATTGTGCCTTCACCACACAGGCTGCACCAGTTCAAGAAGGCAGGTCCCCACTACCTACTCAAAAGCAATTACCAATGGGCAATAAATGTTGGCCTTGCCAGCAACGCTCACATGCAATGAATCAGTATTTAAAAAGTTGCTTGCTGTCAAATTGTTCTTTTTGCTCCTGTGAAGCATCTTGGGATGTTTTACTAGGTTAAAGCGCTTACATAAATACAAATTGTTGTTGAAATCTCCATATAAAATAAATATGAGACTTAGTTCACTCTCCGCATTGGTACATCTAATTTACCCAAGTTGTGGGCAGTATGATAAGAGCAAAAGCTTAGTATGCAGTGCGAGTGCACTGTTAGTATTACCATCACAGATTACAGGTAAACGTTTTGTTGCTTGGTCACTTAAAACAACCTTTCCACTTAAAGCTTTGACTTGGTAGTAGAATAGGAAAAACATCAGTCTGCAGTAGCAGGTCTATTTCTTCCGGCAGGTGAGATACCAGACCTGTCAAATAATAACAACACACTGAATAATTGTGGATCTGCTTTGCTTGGGTGTTGGACTGCTGATCATTTGATCTAAGATCCACTTTTCCAAACACCAGCTATGTCAACTTGGACCTGCTTATTTTCATCCTGTCCGAAATATAGGCTTAATTATAAATATTTAATATAAATGACAATTATGCAATTTATAAGGTTGGTACTCAGCAGTCTTTTACACTGGACTGAGAGTGGGAAAGTAACTCTTAAATACACTTATGCAGACCCAGGTCTTAGGCAGCTAACTAGCACAAAATACAGAAGGGGTGGTAGGGGCTTACCAATCAACATCAAGTGTTTAAAAATGATCAACACAAAGCTATAAACTATGAGAAAGCAATAAATCAAGCATGGCTAGCAATCATTAACGAAAGATGACAAACCAATCAATTTGTTTAAAAATGACTTGATCATCTACTTGGACTCATCTGAAGATGAGAAATATAGTGTTGGAAATCGAATTTGTGCCATAAAGCCATAAACTGCACAATTTTAAGAACCCATCTAAGCTGCATTACTAGCTTTCCTTTTAGGGCAGTTGTCCAAGAAGCTGGAGGCTGGATTCACTGTGGCTTCTCAGAGGGATCATGCTCACTGAAGAGGCTGAAGATATCAGCCTACAGCTTCCAGAAATTTATGATTAACAGCAAGATTGTATTTACTGGGCATGCCAGGACTTCCCCTTCCTATTTGCTGATAGAAAAGTGCAAAATTAGGAAATTATTATGGGTTTTTTTAAAAACATAAATGTTTAATTATATAAACATAAGAAAATACTCTGAACTTTTACCATGTTATTTTTAAACCATGCATTCATAACAGGAATAGGAGGAGGCCCAGTCTCTTAAGCCTATTCCGTTATTCAATTCAATCATGGTTGATCTGTATAGTAATTCTATTTACTAGGTTTACTTTTGTAACCCTTAATAAACTTGCCCAACAAAAATCTGTAAAGGTCAGTCCTGAAATTTTCAATTGACTTCCAGACTCAACAGCTTTCTGGGGGAGAAGGTTCCAAATTTCTACTATGCTGTGTGCGAAGAAGTGCTTCCCTGACATCACTCCTAAGCAGCCTTCACTTTAAGGTTAGTCCACTCTCTGCTGGATTCTCACACCAGAGGAAATAGTTCCTCTCAATAAAATCTTCTAATCACCTTAAAATCACCCCTTAATATTCTAGATTCAAGGAAGTACATGCCTGCTCTATGCAACCTGCTCTCATCACTTCACCCTTTTAGACCTTTAAGCAAGGAAGTGGTTATTTATGTAATGCATGTTTATTGGTGCAACCATGTATTTACCCTTTCTGTCCCACTTCCTCAACCACATCAGGAATACAAACAAAAAAACTGCGGATGCTGGAAATCCAAAACAAAAACAGAATTACCTGGAAAAACTCAGCAGGTCTGGCAGCATCGGCGGAGAAGAAAAGAGTTGACGTTTCGAGTCCTCATGACCCTTCGACAGAATTTGAGTTCGAGTCCAAGAAAGAGTTGAAATATAAGCTGGTTTAAGGTGTGTGTGTGGGGGGCGGAGAGATAGAGAGACAGAGAGGTGGAGGTGGGGGGGGTGGTGTGGTTGAAAGGACAAACAAGCAGTGATAGAAGCAGATCATCAAAAGATGTCAACGACAATAGTACAATAGAACACATAGGTGTTAGAGTTAAAGTTGGTGATATTATCTAAACGAATGTGCTAATTAAGAATGGATGGTAGGGCACTCAAGGTATAGCTCTAGTGGGGTTTTAGTTTCATACCCTTACGCCCTCACCTCAATGAATTTCGGGCTCGGCATGATACTGAACTCTTCTTCCGCCGTCTTCGTCTCCAGGCTCACTTCTTTGGGCAGGAGTCCTCTCCCAGTTCAACGGATCCTTTTACCCATCTCCAATATTCTCCCTCCACCTGGACCCCTCCCTCTGGATTCTTACCTTCTCTCGATCTTTTCATTGAGAACTGTCGGCGCGACATTAGTCGTCTCAATTTCTCTGCTCCTCTCACCCATTCTAACCTGTCTCTCTCTGAACTTACTGCACTCCATTCTCTCAGGTCCAACCCTGACATTGTCATCAAACCCGCTGACAAGGGTGGTGCTGTTGTTGTCTGGCACACTGACCTCTACCTCGCGGAGGCTGAGCGTCAACTCGCAGACACTTCCTCCTACCTCTTCCTGGACCATGACCCCACCACTGAACATCAAGCCATTGTTTCCAGGATTGTCACTGACCTCATCTCCTCTGGGGATCTCCCTCCCACAGCTTCCAACCTGATAGTCGCCCAACCTCGGACGGCCCGCTTCTATCTCCTACCCAAAATCCACAAACAGAACTGCCCCAGTAGACCGATCGTCTCAGCTTGCTCCTGCCCCACAGAACTCATTTCTCGTTATCTTGACTCCCTTCTCTCTCCCCTTGTCCAGTCCCTTCCCACCTACATCCGTGATTCCTCTGACACCTTACGTAACATCAACAATTTCCAGTTCCTTGGCCCCAACCGCTTCCTCTTCACCATGGACGTCCAATCCCTCTACACCTCCATCCCCCACCAGGATGGTCTGAGGGCCCTTAGCTTCTTCCTCGAACAGAGGCCCGAACAATCCCCATCCACCACTACTCTCCTCCGTCTGGCTGAACTTGTTCTCACGCTGAACAATTTCTCCTTCAACTCCTCTCACTTCCTCCAAATAAAAGGTGTGGCTATGGGTACCCGCATGGGCCCCAGCTATGCCTGTCTCTTTATGGGGTATGTGGAACATTCCTTGTTCCAGTCCTACTCCGGCCCCCTTCCACAACTCTTTCTCCGGTACATCGATGATTACTTCGGTGCCGCTTCATGCTCTCGTCGGGACTTGGAAAAATTTATTAATTTTGCTTCCAATCTCCACCCCTCCATCATTTTCACGTGGTCCAACTCTGACACTTCCCTTCCCTTCCTTGACCTCTCTGTCTCAATCTCTGGTGATAGACTGTCCACCAATATCCATTACAAACCCACCGACTCCCACAGCTATCTCGACTACAGCTCCTCACACCCTGCTTCCTGTAAGGACTCCATCCCATTCTCTCAGTTCCTTCGCCTCCGTCGCATCTGTTCCGATGATGCTACATTCAAAAACAGTTCCTCTGACATGTCCTCCTTCTTCCTTAACCGAGGTTTTCCACCCACGGTCATTGACAGGGCCCTCAACCATGTCCGGCCCATCTCCCGCGCATCTGCCCTCACGCCTTCTCCTCCCTCCCAGAAACATGATAGGGTCCCCCTTGTCCTCACTTATCACCCCACCAGCCTCCGCATTCAAAGGATCATCCTCCGCCATTTCCGCCAACTCCAGCATGATGCCACCACCAAACACATCTTCCCTTCACCCCCTTATCGGCATTCCGTAGGGATCGCTCCCTCCGGGACACCCTGGTCCACTCCTCCATCACCCCCTACTCCTCAACCCCCTCCTATGGCACCACCCCATGCCCACGCAAAAGATGCAACACCTGCCCCTTCACTTCCTCTCTCCTCACCGTCCAAGGACCCAAACACTCCTTTCAAGTGAAGCAGCATTTCACTTGCATTTCCCCCAACTTAGTCTAGTGCATTCGTTGCTCCCAATGTGGTCTCCTCTACATTGGAGAGACCAAACGTAAACTGGGCGACCGCTTTGCAGAACACCTGCGGTCTGTCCGCAAGAATGACCCAAACCTCCCTGTCGCTTGCCATTTTAACACTCCACCCTGCTCTCTTGCCCACATGTCTGTCCTTGGCTTGCTGCATTGTTCCAGTGAAGCCCAACGCAAACTGGAGGAACAACACCTCATCTTCCGACTAGGCACTTTACAGCCTTCCGGACTGAATATTGAATTCAACAACTTTAGGTCGTGAGCTCCCTCCCCCATCCCCACCCCCTTTCTGTTTCCTCCTTCCCTTTTTTTTTCCAATAAATTATAAAGATTTTCCTTTTCCCACCTATTTCCATTATATAATAAAAAAAAACCCCACTAGAGCTATACCTTGAGTGCCCTACCATCCATTCTTAATTAGCACATTCGTTTAGATAATATCACCAACTTTAACTCCTATTGTACTATTGTCGTTGACATCTTTTGATGATCTGCTTCTATCACTGCTTGTTTGTCCTTTCAACCACACCACCCCCCCCCACCCCACCTCTCTCTCTCTCTCTCTCTCTCTGCCCCCCACACACACACCTTAAACCAGCTTATATTTCAACTCTTTCTTGGACTCGAACGCAAGTTCTGTCGAAGGGTCATGAGGACTCGAAACGTCAACTCTTTTCTTCTCCGCCGATGCTGCCAGACCTGCTGAGTTTTTCCAGGTAATTCTGTTTTTGTTTCACATCAGGAATACTATGGTTCTGGTTTTAACCCACAACGTGCAGACCTTGATTTGAGTGCCGATAGTGTCTGCAGTCTCAAAGCCTGATCAGCAATTGAACACATCGTCACTTTGTTTAGCAGTTATGTCCTTAAGGGCAACTATGGATGGGCAATAAAATGCTGGCCTAGCCAGTGACACCCACATTCTGTAAAAATGAATTAAAAAAATGGAACAGGGCAAAAAATTAGTCCAGAGATTCTGTTCAGCAATGCCCCTTCAGGATATATCAATAATTTTACATCATTCTACTACACTAGAGGTTTTCTGGAAGAAAAGGTAGCTGAAATGGGTGAAAAAAAAAAAACAACTTTTCAGGAAATCAAGACACTTAACTGTCTCTAAATACAACTTTCAAACTTCTGAATCTTCACAGCTTAAATGTGCACCTCTCATCTTCACTATCCCACCCCAACAGCTTCTCTTGTAAAAATGCAATGGCTGACTCCGAATGAAGGAGATCCATTAGTTCAGTTTTCAAATCATTCGTTACACTCCAGATGCACACAATACAAATATCTAAATTACAGCTGAACAGATGTTTAACAAAAAGTACACAATGGGTAAATAAAATCCAGCCATTTTACGCTGATGTCAATTACAAGCTATTTACTGTTGGCAAATTGACCTGGATCAGGAAGTTTGCAAGTGCCTAGCAACTGCAAGCATCTGCCAACAACAGCATTACATTTTAAATAACCCCAGGTTTCTAAATAGATGAGAGAAATTAAATGTTGTGGTCTTGAAGGAGCAGGTCAACAAACAACTTAACATTAGAACATATTGCATATTAGATGGCAAAATACTCTTACAAATTCAGTTTACCATTGGGAAGTCTAGCCCATGTCTGTCATACTAAAGTACCATAATATAAAAGCAAAAAACTGCGATGCTGGAAATCCAAAAAACAAAAATACCTGGAAAAACTCAGCAGGTCTGACAGCATCTGCGGAGAGGGATACAGTTAACTTTTCAAGTCCGAATGACTCTTCAACAGAACTAAGGAAAAATAGAAAAGAGGTGAAATATAAGCTGGTTTAAGGGTGAGTGGGACAGGTAGGGCTGGATAGAGGGCCAGTGATAGATGGAGAATGCCAAAAGATGTCATAGACAAAAGGACAGAGGTGTTGAAGGTGGCAATATTTTCTAAGGAATGTGCTAATTAAGGGTAGAAAGCAGGACAAGCAAGGTACAGATAGCCCTAGTGGGGGTGGGGAGAAGGGATCGAAATAGGCTAAAAGGTAGAGATAAAACAATGGATGGAAATACATTTAAAAATAATGGAAATAGGTGGGAAAAGAAAAATATATATAAATTATTGGAAAAAGGGGGATCAGAAAGGGGGTGGGGATGGGGGAGACAGCTCATGATCTAAAGTTGTTGAATTCAATATTCAGTCCGGAAGGCTGTAAAGTGCCTAGTCGGAAGCTGAAGTGCTGTTCCTCCAGTTTGCGTTGAGCTTCACTGGAACAATGCAGCAGGCCAAGGATAGACATGTGGGCATGAGAGCAGGGTGGTGTGTTGAAATGGCAAGCGACAGGAAGGTCTGGGTCATGCTTGCAGACAGAACGAAGATGTTCCGCAAAGCGGTCACCTGGTCTGCATTTGGTCTCTCCAATGTAGAGGAAACCGCATTTGGAGCAGCGAATGCAGTAGACTAAATTGAGGGAATTGCAAGTGAAATGCTGCTTCACTTGAAAGGAGTGTTTGGGCCCTTGGATGGTGAGGAGTGGGGGGAAGTAAAGGGGCAGGTGTTGCACCTTCTGTGGTTGTGTGGGAAGGTGCCATGGGAGGGGGTTGAGTGTAGGGGGTGATTGAGGAGTGGACCATGGTGTCCCGGAGGGAATGATCTCTGCGGAATGCCACCGGGGGGGGGTGAAGGGAAGATGTGTTTGGTGGTGGCATCATGTTGGAGTTGGCGGAAATGGCGGAGGATGATCCTTTGAATGTGGAGGCTGGTGGGGTGTTAAGTGAGGACAAAGGAGACCCTATCATGGTTCTGGGAGGGAGAGGAAGGTGTGAGGGCAGATGCGCGGGAGATGGGCTGGACACAGTTGAGGGCCCTGTCAACCACTGTGGGTGGAAAACCTCGGTTAAGGAAGAAGGAGGACATGTCAGAGGAACTGTTTTTGAAAATGGCATCATCAGAACAGATGCAAGTGAAGGAACTGAGAGAATGGGATGAAGTCCTTACAGGAAGCGGGGTGAGAGGAACTACAGTCGAGGTAGCTGTGGGAGTCGGTAGGCTTGTAATGAATATTGGTGGGCAGTCTATCACCAGAAATTGAGACAGAGAGGTCAGGGAAGGGAAGGGAAGTGTCAGAGATGAACCATGTGAAAATGGAGGGGTGGAAATTGGAAGCAAAATTAATAAATTCTTCCAGGTCCAGATGAGAGCATGAAGCAGCACTGAAGCAGTCAGTCATCAATGTACCGGAGAAAGAGTTGTGGGAGGGGGCCGGAGTAGGTCTGGAACAAGGAATGTTCCACGTACCCCATAAAGAAACAGGCATAACTGGGGCCCACGTGGGTATCCATAGCCACACTTTTTATTTAGAGGAAGAGAGAGGAGTTTAAGGAGAAATTGTTCAGAGAGAACAAGTTCAGCCAGATGGAGGAGAGTAGTAGTGGATGGGGATTGTTCGGGCCTCTGTTTGAGGAAGAAGCGGAGTGCCCTCAGACCATCTCGGTAGGAGATGGAGGTGTAGAGGGATTGGACATCCATGGTGAAGAGGCAAAGGTTGGGGCCAGGGAACTGGAAATTGTTGATATGATGTAAGGTGTCAGAGGAATCGCGGATGTAGATGGGAAGAGACTGGACAAGGGGAAAGAGAATGGAATCAAGATAGCAAGAAATGAGTTCCGTGGGGCACATGTACCACATGCATTAAAAGAAAGCCAGTAATTTCCTCTCAGTGTTATTGATCACAGGGAGCAGCCAAGTATTAACGGTCATACGCCGATAAACAAAAGACTATTAACCTGACGACTTCAGCATGCACTAGTTTGTAGCAATTAGACACCATGGTCTGGGTACTCCAGTGAGGAAACAACAAGGCATTTTTTCTAATTAAAAGATTGATGGGGGCTTTTCCCATATAAATTGTTTGCTTTTAAGGCAATTCTTGTTTAAACAGCAGAACAGAAGATGATAATATCACTGGAAAGTCATCAACAGTTAATATATCAGATGGTCTGCATTGTTGAACACAATGTAGAGTGACAGATAAAATAACTGGGGCTAAAGATCACACTTGTGCTTAAGTTGGCCCCTTCACACTCAGTGATTCTTCCAAGTCTGATAATGTAAGAGGTCCACAGCGTCTAGTTGAAATAAATGAGATCGGTTATGGTTTGGTCCTATAAAAGGTGAAAAGTTTGATTTGTTGAGGGTTGAGCGCATAAGATAGGTCTAGATGAAGGTGAAATTTTCAAAATTTAATTTAGTCCTTCCAGCAAACCAACCATACCATTTACCGGTAAAGATTTTTGCAGGAAGAAAAGGACCTCTGCTCATCAGTTCAAATGAAGATGGTACCTTGGGCAAGACAGAGTTCCTTCAGTACTGTTGTGTGCCTGGAGCTTGATTACCTGATCTCAACCAAAGCAGTATTGGAAATGCTACAAGTATTTAGTGTGCCCACAGTGGGATGGTGCTCAGGGTGGTGGATGCAGGAGAGGAGAGAAGAAAGTTTGAAGGGGGCAATGGGGTGGTTGAGGGGGGGTGGTCGGTAATTGCAAAGAGGAGAACAAAAATGAAAAAAGTCAGGGTTCCTGCTTCTGTTTAGTGTTCATTGAAATACTTATATGTGGACCATGGCTCAGGAACAGTCAACCTGGCAACAGTCTTGACTCATATGTGAAAAGGTGCCACTAAAAGGTACAGTTCAGTTGCCAACACTCCAGAAGACCAATGCCTTCTGAAGAGGTGAAAAGTTTCCTGAAATTTCCAATAAAAATAGGCTAATCAAGATTGACTTTTAAAATGAATCCTGGTACAGACACTTAACTTCATAAAGATGCTCTGGCAAACATGCTGATGACTTAAAAAGTCGTAAACAAGAGTAATAGGCTTAGAAATGACCTTGATTGTTAATCAGCCAGCCAAACTTCATAAGGGTTTAGACTGTGATTAGTTCTTTATAAATAATGAAATTCTCAACATATTGACGGTACGTTAAATATATTCGAGTCATAGGGGCCTACAGCACAGAAAAAGGCCCTTCGGATCATTCAGTCTGTGCTGGTCAAACAAGTACCTAACTATTCTAATCCCATTTTCCAGCACTACCCCTATAGCCTTGAATGCCATGGCACTGCAAGTGCACATCCAAATACTTCTTAAATGTTATGAGGGTTTCTGCCCCTTTCAGGCAGCGAGTTCCAGATTCCCACCACTCTCTGGGTGAAAAAATCCTCCCTCACATCCCCTCTAAACCTCCTGCCCCTTATCTTAAATCTATGCCCCCTGGTTATTGATCCCTCCAACAAGGGAAAAAATTCCTTCCTGTCTACCCTATCTATGCCCCTCAATTTTATACACCTCAATCATGTCCCCCCTCAATCTCCTCTGCTCCAGGGAAAATAACCCCAGTCTATCCAATCTCTCCTCATAACTAAAACTCTCCAGCTCAGGCAACATCCTGGTAAATCTCCTCTGCACTTTCTCTCTAGTGCAATCACATCCTTCCTATAATGCGGATTCCAGAACTGCATGCAATACTCTAGCTGTGGCCTAAACAACGTTTTATGCAGTTCCAGCATAACCACCCTGCTCTTATATTCTATGCCTCAGCGAATACAGTATCCCATATGCCTTCTTAACCACCTTATTTACCTGTCCCACAACCTTAAGGAACTGGTGGGCATGAATACCAAGGTCCCTCTGATCCTCAGTACTTCCCATGGTCCTACCATTCATCGTGTATTCCCGTGCCTTGTTTGTTCTGCCCAAGAGCATCACCTCACACTCTTCTGGCTTAAATTCCATTTTGCCACTGATCAGTCCATCTGTCCAGCCCGTCTATATCCTCCTGTAATCTAAGGCTATCCTCCTCACTATTTACCACCCTACCAATTTTCATGTCATCCGCAAACTTACTGATCAACCCTCCTACGTTCAAGTCTAAATCATTTATATATACCACAAACAGCAAGGGACCCAACACCGATCCCTGTGGAACCCCACTGGGCACAGGCATCCAGTCATAAAAACACACTTGACCATCATCCTCTGCTCCCTGCCACTCATCCAATTCTGGATCCAATTTGCCAAATTGCCTTGGATCCTATGGGCTCTTAACTTTGTTATCAGTCTCCCATGCAGGGCTTTATCAAAAGCTTTGCTGAAGTCCAAATAGACTACATCAAATGCATTGCCCTTGTCTACACACCTGGTCACTTCTTCGAAAAATTCAATCAAATTGGTCAGACATGACACCCCCCCCCCCTTAACAAAACCATGCCGACTGCCCTTGATTAATCCCTGCCTCTCCAAGTGTAGATTAATTGCATCCCTCAGAATTGCTTCCAATAGTTTCCCCACCACTGAGGTTAGACTGACTGGCCTGTAGTTCCTTGGTTTATCCCTTCCTCCCTTCTTGAATAACCACATTGGCTGTCCTCCCGTCCTCTGGCACCTCTCCTGTGGCCAGAGAAGTATTTAAAATGGTCAGCGCCACTGCTATCTTCTCCCTTGCCTCACTCAACAGTCTAGGATACACTTCATCCGGGTCTAGAGATTTATCTACTTTTAAGCATGCCAGACCACTTAGAACCTCCTCCCTTTCTATGCTAATTTCTTTAATTATATCACAGTCCTTCTGCCTAATTTCCACACCCATGTCATCCCCCTCACTTGTGAATACCAACACAAAGTATTCATTTAGAACCCTACTTACGTCTTCCGGCTCCAAATATAAATTACCACTATGGTCCTTAATGGGCCTTACTCTTTCCCTAGTTATCCTCTTACTCTTAATGTACTTGTAAAATAACATTGGATTTTCCTTTATTTTACCTGCCAATATTTTTTCATGTCCGCTTTTTGCTCTCCTAATTTCTTTTTTTAAGTTCTCCCCCTACACATTCTATACTGCTCTAGGGCTTCCGCTGTTTTGAGCCCTCGGTATCTGCCATAAGCCTCCTTTTTCTCTTTATCCAATCCTGTATATCCCTTGGCATCCAGGGTTCCCTGGATTTGTTGGTCCCACTCTTTATTTTTACTGTATGTTGGCCCTGTACTTTCCCTACTTCCTTCTTGAATGAGTCCCATTGCTCTGATAGAGATTTACCTAAAAGTAGCTGCTCCCAGTCCACTCTGGCCAAATCTTATCTGATCTTATTAAAAATTGGCCTTCCCCTAATTTAGAACCGATTTCTCGCCCATCCTTGTCCTTTTCCATAACAACCTTGATTCTAATGGAGTTATGATCACTATCTGCAAAATGTTCCCCCATTGATATATCTACCACTTGTTAGGCTTCATTCTCTAAAATGAAGTCCAGGACCACCCTTTGTCTTGTAGGGCCTTCTATGTACTGACTTGGAAAGCTCTCCTGGATGCATTTTCATAATTCCGCTCCCTCTAAACCTATCACTCTATGGCTAACCCAGTTAATGTTGGGGGAGTTGAAATCCTCCATTATTACTTCCCTATTATTGTGAAATATTTATAATTCTTTCCTTACCCAAGAAAGGATATACTTGCCATAGAGGGAGTGCAGCGAAAGTTCACCAGACTGATTCTGGGACTGCAGGTTTGTCATATGAAGAGAGATTTGGTCTATTAGGCCTGAATTCAGTAGAGTTCAGAAGAATTAGAGGGGATCTCACTGAAATGTATAAAAATCTGACACGGGTGGCCAGATTGGATGTAGGGATGATGTTCCCTCTGGCTGGGGGGGGGGGGGGGTCTAGATCAAGGGGTCACACCCTCAGGATATGGGGTAGACCATTTAGGACTGGGATGAGGAGAAACTTCTTCACTCAGAGGGTGGTGAACCTATGGAATTCTCTACCACAGAAAGCTGTGGAGGCCAAGTCACTGAATATATTTAAGAATAAAATAGGTAGATTTCTGGAGTCTAAGCACATCAAGGGGTATGGGGAGAGCACAGGAGTATGGCGTTGAGATAGAGGATCAGTCATGATCATATTGAATGGTGGAGCAGGTTCAATGGGCAGAATGACCTACCCCTGCTCCTATTTACTATGTTTCTGTGCTTAGAACGGCTGGATTTAAAATGTATATTCTGATGAGCTCCATTGTGCAACTAAGCAGTTTAGAATGTTAAAAACAGCTTGATTCATAAAGCATTAACATAAGCATTGGCAGTAATCTCTTGTGTATGAAGATCTGAACAAGGTCATCTGTTGCTGACATCCTCAATCATATCTTTGTTCCTTGTATACTAGAGTATTAAATGTTGTTCTGGCCGACCTCTGACCCTGCATCCATGGTCAATTTGAGCTCATCCAAAACTCTGCTGCATGTATCCTAACTTGCACCAAATACCCCTGTTCTCATTGATCTACCAGTCTGGCCACGCTTCATTTTTAAAATTCTCATCCATGTTTTCAAATTGCACATGATCCTGCCCCTTCCTATCACTGAAATCACCTTCAGCCCTAATGCCTTCAGATATCAGTGCTCTTCCAATTCTGGCCTTGTGTGTATTCCTGATTTTCATCACTCCATCATTTACAGCTGTGTGTTCAGCTGCTTGGGCTCCAAGCTCAGGAATTCCTTCCCTAAACCTCATTAGATTTCTTTCCTCCTTTAGAACATAACTTAAAATCTACCTCCTTCCTATTGTAATGTTATCTTGTGGTTGATGTCAATTTCGCTTGATAACTGGTCTGTGAAACATCTGAAGATTTAACTACATTCAGAGAGCTATATAGGTTGTTGTGTTCAAAATTTTAAAAACATTTGATAAGGTAGAGAGAGAAAATTTTTTTTCTGTTATGGGGGAATCTCAAGAACAAGAAGCTAGGCCATTCAGGAACAAATTCAGGAAGCACTTTATCACACAGGTTGCAGTAAAACCTGGAACTTTTCTCCATATGATTGTGGATCATGGGTTAATCGAAGCTTTCAAAATTGAGGTTGAAAGATTTTTTGTTAGGTAAGGGTATCAAGGGATATAGAGCAAAGATGAGAAAACAGTTGAGATGCTGACAAATCGACTGAAATTTTGAGGTTGTAACTAGCAGAGTTGATGAGGAGGAGCCAGTGGATGTGGTTTATTTGGACTCTCAGAAGGCTTTCGACAAAGTCCCACATAAGAGATTGGTGCGTAAAGTTAAAGCGCATGGGATTGGGGAAGTGTATTGAGATGGATAGAAAACTGGTTCGCAGACAGGAAACAAAGAGAAGGAATAAATGGGTCTTTTTCCGAACGGCAGGCAGCGACTCGCAGGGTACCACAGGGATTGGTACTGGGACCCCAGTTATTCACAATTTTTTTAATGATTTAGATGAGGGAATTAAATGTAACATCTCCAAATTTGCAGATGACACAAAGCTGGGTGGGAGGATGAGCTGTGAGCAGGATGCAGAGATGCTTCAGTGTGATTTGGACAAGCTGAGTGAGTGGGCAAATGCATGGCAGATGTAGTATAATGTGGATAAATGTGAGGATATCCATTTTGGTAGCAAAAACAGAAAGGCAGATTATCTGAATGGATATAAAATGAGAGAGGGGAATGTGCAAGAAGACCTGGGTGTCCTTGTACACCAGTCGCTGAAGGTAAGCATGCAGGTACAGCAGGCAGCAAATGGTATGTTGGCCTTCATAGCAAGAAGGTTCAAGTACAGGAACAGGATTGTCTTGCTGCAACTGTACAGGGCCTTGGTGAAACTACACCTGGAATATTATGTGCAGTTTTGGTCTCCTTATCTGAGGAAGGATGTACTTGTAATAGAGGAAGTGCAGCGAAGGTTTACCCGACTGATTCCTGGGATGGCGGGACTGACATATGGAGGAGAAAGAGTCGGTTAGGATTATATTCGCTGGAGTTCAGAAGAATGAGGGGGGATCTCAGAAACCAATGAAATTCTAACAGGACTATACAGGGTAAATGCAGAAAGGATGTTCCCGATGGTGCGGGAGTCCAGAACCAGGGGTCACAGTCTGAGGATATGGGGTAGACCATTTAGGACTGAGGTGAGGATAAATTTCTTCACCCAGAGAGTGGTGAGCTTGTGGAATTCGTTACACAAAGTAGTTGAGACCAAAACATTATATGCTTTCAAGGAGGAGTTAGATATAGCTCTTGGGGCGAAAGGGATCAACAGGTATGGGGAGAAAGCGGGAGCAGGCTATTGAGTTGGATGATCAGCCATATTCATAATGGATGGCAGAGCAGACTCGAAGGGCATGTTTCAATGTTCTAACTGAATAGCAGAGGAGGAACAATGGGCTAAATGACTACTTGAGTTCCTATACATCACACAACACCAAGAATTAGTAGGAGCCGGACTCTGACTGCCTTTCACCATACACTGAGCTCCTGTGCCATTAAGATTCACAATCAGATTATCCAATTCTGTCTTGCATTTGTAATGGTGAGAGATAAAATGGGAAAAGGCTGAAATAGAAAAAGTCTTGCTTTGAAGAAATAATAAGCTTGTATCCACTGATGATCAATTCCCACAGCATAGCTATTCACCCAGGGGTCCAGATTCATTAAAAATGCCTGTTATATTGTACCATGGGAAGGTGGTTTGTGGGGCTGGGGGGGAGGTGGAAAGAGGAACATAAGAAACAAATATACAATGGAATTCATTAACATGGTGGTCTTTGAAGCTGCGTCAATCACATGTATTACAGAACTAAGCTGTTGAGAAGTATTTAAAAATGGCCAAGGGAAAGCTAACACAGGGAGAAGGGATTGCAGCAGATAGCTGCAGTGTGGAGCTGTCACAGACACAAAGGGGCCAAATGATTTCTTCATTTGAAGGTTTCTATGCTAAAACAGCGAACTAAAATAATATGGTGATAACCATTACCATAATGTCCAGAAGATCTTGTTCATAAATGAACCATCATCCAGAACCTGTACTCCAAATTCTGCTGCAACTCATACTGAAATGCCCTCAGTAAACTACAACACTTCTCTAATCACATCAGCATTTATTGCGCACAGTCTTCAGGAGTAACTAAAACAACTCACTGCTTGGATGACATCACATTTCACATCACAGTATGTGGTCAGTCAGAAAGAAGGAATGGAGAAATTTGAGGCCCGTCTTGTGGTCCAAAAGTATAATTTAGCTGCTTTTGAGTAAATGGGGGGTGGTGGAAGTTACTTATCCCTAACCCCGTTCTCCCAAAAAAATCTAGGGAGTGTAAAGTTCAGCTTCAGGGGTAATTTTGGACTCCTATTTAAATGCAACTCAGTTGGCTGAAAAGTGTGAGGTGATACACTTTGGAAAGAGTAATTTGGCAAGGAAGTATTCAATGAACCGCATGACACTAGGAAGCACTGAGGAACAAAGGGATCTTGGTGTGTGTGTCCATACATCTCTGAAGGTGGAAGGGCATGTTCGTGGGGTGGTGAAAAAGGCATATGGGACACTTGCCTTTATCAATCGAGGCATAATTACAAAAATAGGGAGGCATATTGGAGTTGTATAGAACCTTGGTGAGGCCACAGCTGGTGTACTATATACAGTTCTAGTCGCCATATTATAGGAAGGATGTGATAGCACTGGAGCGGGTGCAGAGGATGTTGCCTGGGATGAAACATTGAAGTTATGAAGAGAGGTTGGATAGACTTGGGTTGTTTTCGTTGGAGCACAGAAGACTGAGGGGCGACGTGATCAAGGTGTACAAGATTGAGGGGCATGGACAGGATGGATAGGGAGCAAAGATAAAAACTACGGATGCTGGAAATCCAAAACAGAAACAGAATTACCTGGAAAAACTCAGCAGGTCTGGCAGCATCGGCGGAGAAAAGTTGACGTTTCGAGTCCTCATGACCCTTCAACAGAACACAGTTCTGTTGAAGGGTCATGAGGACTCGAAACGTCAACTCTTTTCTTCTCCCTTAAAAAGTACCTGGATGAGCACTTGGCACGTCATAACATTCAAGGCCGTGGGCCAAGTGCTGGCAAATGGGATTAGGTAGGTCAGGTGTTCCTCACGTGTTGGTGCAGACTCGATGAACTGAAGGGCCTCTTCTGCACTGTGTGATTCTGATTCTGAATTTGATCCAAGCTAGAACAGATAACTACTAGGTCTCTAATACTTGTGTTAGCTGTGACTCAAGCGATAGCCCACTCACCAAAGATTTGAGCACAGATTAACCAAGGAGTAGGATATAGCTTTGGTCATGCCAGCATCACCTCTCTACAATAGCAAGTTGGTGATATTATTATTATTCTTAACAGCAATAATGGATCAATTTTGATTTTAGTGGGAGTGGGTTCAACTAGATTGTCTCCTGATCTGAAACATTAAGGAATAATTCTGCACACTTAAGTGGCTAGAAACTGTTTAAATTCGATGAAAGAGGCACAATAGGAGCTGGCCTTTTGTTCTGGATTCTGTCCCTCAAAATCAAAAAAATTCAGTAACCCCTGTACAGAGGCAGCAAGGCTATGAACAGTAATCCTTATCCATAGTATTAATGGAGTGAAGTTTCATAAAGTCACAACTTCAGATGCTCATCAGAAAATATCTGCTTTGAGCGAATAATTTATTCATTTCATTATTAGTAGAGATTTTTGTGGAAAATCTGACAAGAGCACGGGTCCCGATGGGTTTGATCCTAGGGTCTTAAAAGGAGGGTCGAGTGAGATAGTTGATGCATTTGTTTCAATTTTCCAAAACTCCCTAGATTTGGGAAGGTCCCATTGGATTGGAAGATAGCAAATGCTACTCCATTATTCAAAAAGGGATGGAGACAGAAAGTGGGAAGCTACAGGCCAGTTAGCTTAACATCTGTTGTAGGGGGAATTTTGGAAGCTATCATTAAATAAGTTATAGCAGGGCACTTGGACAAGCTCAAGGTCATCAGAGAGAGTCAACATGGTGGGGAACTGGTGGATGCAGTGTACTTAAATTTCAAAAAGGTATTTGATAAAGTGCCACATCAAAGGTTATTGCGGAAAATAGAATCTCATGATATAGGGGGTGACATATTGGCATGGATAGAAGGTTGCCTGGCTAACAGGAAGAAGAGACTAGGCATAAATGGGTCTTTTTCAGGTTGGTAAGATGTAACGAGTGGTGTGCCACAGGGGTCAGTGCTGGGACCGCAACTATTTACGGTTTATATAAATGACTTGGGTGAAGGGATGGTTGCCAAATTTGCTGATGACACAAAGATAGGTAGGAAAATAAGTTGTGAAGAGGACATAAGGAGGCTACAAAAGGATATAGATAGGTTAAGTAAGTGGGCAAAGATCTGGCAGGTGGAGTTTAATGTGGGGAAATGTCAAATTGTCCATTTTGGCAGGAAGAAAGAAAGAGAAGCATGTTATCTAAATGGTGAGGGTGCAGAGGGATGTGTGTGTCCTAGTGCATGAATCACAAAAGCCTAGTATGCAAGTACAGCAAGTAATTAAGAAAGCTAATAGATTGTCATTTATTGTGAGGGGAATTGAATACAATAGTAGGGAGGTTATGTTTCAGTTGTACAAGGCATTGGTGAAACCATATTTGGAGTACTGTGTACAGAATTGGTCACCTAATTTAAGGAAGAATGTACATGTGTTGGAAGCAGTTCAGGGATGTTTTACCAGACTAATATCTGGAATGGGTGGGTTGTCCTATGAGGAAAGATTGGACAAATTAGGCTTGTATCCACTGGAGTTTAAGAAGAGTAAGAGGCGACTTGACTGAAACCTATAAGATCCTGGAGGGGTCTTGACAGGGTGGATGTGGAGAGGATGTTTCCTCTTGGGGGAGAATCTAGAACTAGGGGTCACTATTCGAAAATAAGGGGTCGCTCATTTAAAATGGAGATGAGGTGAAATTTTTTCACTCAAGGGGGTCAAGAGTCTTTGGAACTCTTTCTGAAAGGGTGGTGGAAGCAGAGTCTTTGAAGTTTTTTTTAAGGCAGAGGTGGATAGATCCTTGGTAAGCAAGGGGGTGATAGGTTATCGGCAATAAGATGCGGATTTCAGGTTGCTATCAGATCTCAAATTGCAGAGGAGGCTCGAGGGGCTGAATGGCCTACTCCTGTTCCTTGTTTGCATATGAATCTATTTCATGATGGAATGCTGGAGGAAATTTAGGAAGTAAAACATCCACCCTTAAAATCTTATTTTCTTGATAGCTTAAAACAAAATCTGGTTTTAATTCCAACGATATAAAAAGTGACTTGTTCGTATTTCAGCTATCAAGTACAAATTAATGGATGACTGGAATTTGCTGAAGAAAAAATATCCAGTGTACTCAAGCTCTAAATCCACGATGTAAAAAAGAAGTCCACACAATACAGTTGGACAGTAATCTAATCCTGAGGGCTCAGCTAACAGGCTTCTCAGGCTGTGTTAATACTATTTATAACATTATATTAACTCCTCCTCCTTCAATTGGATTACACCAAGCAGATTACTGACAGGTCCAGTAAACGAAAGACACTTGAATTTAGATCACACTTTTCACAGGAATGCCCCAAAGAGCTTCACAAATAAGCAAACATAGCAGCCAATTTTTTACACATGGTCCCACAAAACAGAATATGAACAACCAATTAATCTGTTCTTGCATGTGGGCTAAGGGGTAGATATTGGTCAGGTCAGGATTGAAGAACTCCCTCTGTTTCCATCGACCTGGAAGAGCAGACGTGGGTTTAGTTTAATGCTTCCGAAATACAGCACTTCCTCAAAGACGGCATTGCAATTTCAGCTTATACACAACCTTAGAAGGAGCCATTGTGCCCATCATGTTTATACTAGCTGTTTGCGACAGCAAACTACATTCCCCCACTGCCTTTGAAGTACCAGCTCCCACTTAAGTCATCTTTAAATTGAGACTACCCTCTGCACCCAAGTCCAAATTACCTACATATGCACTAACAAAATAAGTGGAGCCAGCACTGACATCTAGGGTACGTTACATCGAACCCTTCTGTCCGAGTGACATATACTTGCCACCAAATGCTCATCTGTCAAAAAGTACCTTGTACCACGCTGCTACATTTCCTCGAATACCACATGAATATTTTTAACAAGTTGCTTATTGAAAACATTCTGAAAATCCATATTCACCAACTGGATTCCCTTTAACTATCGAGTCACTTCTTTAGAAGAAATTAATCTACTAAATACAACTTGGTTCTAACAAATCCATTCTAGTTGTCCTCCTTTACATTTCTAAATGTTCACAAATTTAACCACGGATTGTGATTTTTAAGAAATATTCCCGTAACTGATGTCATGAGCTAAAGCACTGGAATGGGGCTTGAAACCACAATCTTATGACAGTATGTCATCACCAAGCCCCGTTGGCCCTCTAAATAACACATGATCCAAAAAAGTTAACAGCATTTTAGAGTGCAGAATTTTTTTATTCATTCAGAGGATGTGAGCTTTGCTGGCTGAGCCAGCATTTATTGCCCATCCCTAGCTGCCCTTGAGAAGCTGGTGGTGCCTTCCTGAACCGTTGCAGACCACGTGGTGTAGGTACACCAACAGTGCTGTTATGAAAGGAGTTCCAGGTTTTTGACCCATTGAGGATGGGGATGTATGTGGAGCCTCTTCCTCCAGTGAGTTGCTTAATTGTCCACCACCATTCACGACTGGATGTGGCAGGACTGCAGAGCTTACATCTGATCCGTTGGTTGTGGAATCACTTAGCTCTATCACTTCCTGCTTCTGCTGTTTGGCATGCAAGTAGTCCTGTATTACAGCTTCATCGGGTTAATATCTCATTTTTAGGTATGTGTGGTGTTGCTCCTGGCAAGCCCTCCTGCATTTTTCATTGATCTCATGGCTTGATGGTAATGGTAGCCTGGCATATCACCCACTCTATGAGGTTACAGATTATGGTTGAGTACAATTCTGCTGCTGCTGATGGCCCACAGTGTCTCATGGATGCCCAGTCTTGAGTTGCTAGAACTGTTTGAAATCTAACCCATTTAGTGCGGTGGTAATGGAGGGTATCCTCAATGTGAAGGCATCAGGAGGGCATGCAGGACTTTGTCTCCACAAGGACTGTCCAGTGGTCACTCCTACCGATACTGTCATGAACAGATGCATCTGCAGCAGGCAGGTTGGTGAGGATGAGGTTACGTATGTTTTTCCCTCTTGTAGGTTCCCTCACCACCTGCCACAGACCCAGTCTTGCAGCTATGTCATTTAGCACTCGGTCACCTTAGTCAGTAGTGGTACTACCGAGCCACTCTTGGCGATGGACATTGAAGGCCCGCACCCAGAGTACATTCTGAGCCCTTGCCACCCTCAGTGCTTCTTCCAAATGGTGTTCAACACCATTCATCAGCCAAGGGAGGGCGAGTACGTGGTATTTCCTTGCCTAAGTTTGACCTGATGAGTCGATTTTGAGGACCACCAGGGCAACTCCCTCTCAACCATATACCACTGTGCCGCCTCCTCCGCTGTGCCTGCTCTGCTGGTGGGTCAAGGCATACCCACGGATGGTGACGGTGGTGTCTGGAGCATTATCTGTAAGGTATGATTCCATGAGGATGACTATTTCAGTCTGTTGCTCGACTAGTCTGAGACAGCTGTCCCAATTTCGGCACTAGACAAAATGTTGGTAAGGAGGACTTTGCAGGGTCGACAGGGCTGAGATTGCCGTTGTCATTTCCAGTGCCTTGGGTCAATGCCAGGTGGTCCACCTGGTTCCATTCCTTTGTGACTTTGTTACAACTGAGCTTGCTAGGCCATCATTAGACTTTTAAGTCCAGATTTTTATTGAATGCAAATTCCACCATCTGCCGTGGTGGGATTCAAACCCGGGTCTCCAGGGCATTACCCTGGGTCTCTGGATTACTAGTCTATTGACAATACCATTACGCCATCTCCTCCCCATTAACCAGAACTTCTGAAAAACAAATAGGTGAGATGTGGAAAAGAATGGGCACTATATCACAAAATCAGAAACAGAATGTACATCAAACTTGGACAATGACCGTCTTGTTTGGTATGGACTCCCTTTCTCTGCTAACATAAACCCAAAATGTGCAGCATCAGCAAGTCAGGGAATTTCACAATGATGCAGTGAAGCAACATAGAGCAATGGGATGCAAATTCAAAGTTATATTTATATAAAACTTTTAGCATAATAAAAAAGGTACAAAGGAGTTTCACAGAACATTATAACAAACCACGTAAGGAGATAAAAGATCAGATGACCTACAGTTTGCTCAAAGAGTTAGGTTTTAAAGGAATGTCTTTAAGGGGTAAAGCAAGATAGAGGCATAGAGAGGTGCAGGTCAGGAATTCCAGAGCATAGGGTCTAGAAAACTGAAGGTATGGTCATCAATGGTGGAGCAATTACAAATCAGGATGTTCAAGAGGCCAGAACTAGATGAGTGCAAGTAACTCAAAGGGCTGTGGGCTGGAGATTACAGAGACATGGAGAGGTGAGGTCATGGAGGGATTTGAAAACAAGGGGGGAGAATTTTAAAATCAAGATGTTGCTTGACTGGAAGTTAATGAGCATAGGGGAGATAGATGAACAATACTTGGGATGAGTTAAGATTGGAGAATCAGAGTTTTGGATGACCTCAAGTTTAAAAGGGTAAAATGTGGAAGATCAACCAGGAAATGCATTGGAAGAGTCAAGTCTGGAGGTAACAATGGCATTGATGAGGGTTTCAGCAGCAGATGAACTGAGACAGGGGCAAAGTTAGGCAGTGTTATGGCAGTGGATGGTGGTCTTGGTGATGGCACAGATATGCAGCGTGAAGCTCAGCTTGGGATCAAATAGACTTGTTAGCAAGTCTGAGATTAAACCAGAGGAATGGAGTGGGTAATTGAGCTTGGAGAAGGGACTGAAAACAATGGTTTCCTGATATTTAAATGGAGAAAATTTCTATTCATCCAATACTAGTAATTTAGCAACAGTGGAGCCACCAAGAGAAGTAGTGGTGAGGTAGAACTGGGTGTCACCAACGCATGTGTGAAACTAATGCTGTGCTTCCGGATGATGCTAAGGAGCAGCATGTAGATGAGAAATTGGAGGGGACCAAAGATAGATCCTTGGAGGACAAAGGTAAGGGTGTGGGGGTGCAGAAGAAAAACCATTGCAAATGATACCATGGCTATGATTAAGGTCAGAAAGGAACCCTACAAGAGCAGTGCGATCCAGCTGGACAATGGAGGAGAGATGTTAGAGGAAGATGGTGTTGACAACCATGTCAAAAACTACAGATAGGTTGAGAAGGACGAGGAGGGAAAGTTTACCTATGTCACAGTCACCTAGGATGTTATTTGTGACTTCGATAAGAGCCATTTCAATACTATGGCAGGATTGGAGATGACTAGAGGGATTCAAATGTGGAGTTCTCAGAAAGATAGACATGGAGACAAGGAAAGAACAACATACATATACATAGAGTCTTTAGCAGAGCAAAAGATCTCAAGGCATTTTTTTTTTTTACTGGAGTGGAATTTAATAAAAGATCTGACACCAAGCCAAAGAAGAGACATTAGGACAAGTAGTCAAAAGCTTGGTGAATGAGGCAGATTTAAGGAGCGTCTCAAAAAGGCCACAGGTGGGGAGAAATTTTGTAGGGTATTCCAGAGCTTAGGATCCAAACAGCTTAAGGTACACTGCCAATTGTGGGGCAATTGAAGTTGTGTTTGCCAGAATTGGAGAAATAGAGTTTTCTGAGGGTAGTTGGGACAGGGGTTACTGAGTGAGAGAGGGGCGAGGTCATGCAGGGATATGAACATAATGATGGCAAGCCAGCAGCCAATGGATGTCAGTGTGCATAGAGGTAATGGGTAAACAGAACTTGATGAGAATTGATGTAGTCGAGCTTAGGGTGAGCTCAAGTTTAAGAGGGTGAAAAGAGGGCGAAAGGTGAGCATTGGAATAAAACGTGCTTACAGCAAACAAAACACGGTTTAAATAAATGAGCTGAGGCAGGGGCGCAGCTGGTCAATATTAGAGGTGGGAGGAGGTAGTCTTAATAAAAGCAAAGATATTGAGGCAGAATCTCAGCTCAGGACCAAACAGGATACCAAGGTTCATAATATTCTTGGTTTAGCTGCAGCCAGTAGTCAGAAGTGAATTCAATAGATGGCTAGGGAGTGGAGTTGTGGGCATGATCCAGGACAATGGCTTTGGTCTTCCCATTGTTTACTGAAGGAAATGTTTTTTAAACATCCAGTTGGACAAGCGGCGTGGCAGCACAGAAGAAGTGGAGCTATCAAGGGCAGTCGTCACGATGGGTAGTTTTAGCCAGGAGACTGCTGTGCACCGCCTAGTACCTCTTCAAATATGAAAGATTTGGTATTCAATTTTCAGGGCAGATTCCAGTCCACTCTTGCAGGTAAGGGCATGCCCTAAACCATGCAACTAAGCCTTTCTCTTCCTTCCTATATTCTCACTACATTCAATTCAAAATTATTGAACCAAGTCTCACATTCCAATTCAATTTTTCTAGCCTTCATTGGAAAAACATAAGTTTTTCAATTTGGTGTTCCTGGGCCCGAGGGACCACCAGATTAGCTCATTGTTCCTATTTCTTTATTTATTACTGTAAACAATGCATTATTAATGTTTTGTGTAGTTAATAAAAACTGTGTTGTTTTCCTTTGGCTGGTTAACAGTCTGAATGTTGAAAGGAATGTGTTAGTATATACAGTTTGAAAAACTACTGCTCAAAGCTGTGCAGTTCCTATCTCAGTCTTTCCTTACTTCTACAATCTTTAAAAATGGAAAAGTTAGCATCTAACCACTAATTCTGGATTTATCCTAGTTCCTCTACTCTTTCCAACCTTTTTTAAAAATAAAATCATTCACGGGATGTGGGCTTCGCTGGCTGGGCCAGCATTTATTGCCCATCCCTAGTTGCCCTTGAGAAAGTGGTGGTCAGCTGCCTCCTTGAACTGCTGCAGTCTATGTGGTGCAGGCACACCCACAGTGCCTTTAGGGAGAGAATTCCAGGATTTTGGCCAGTGACAGTGAAGGAATGGCGATACATTTCAAAATCAGGATGGTGAGTTACTTGGAGGTGAACTTCCAAGTGGTGCTGTTCTCATCTATCTGCTGCCCTTGACCTTCTAGATGGCAGTGGTCATGGCTTTGGAAGGTGCTGTCTAAGGAGCCTTGGTGAATTCCTGCAGTGCATCTTGTAGCATCTGTTGCTGCTGTGTGTCGGTGGTGGAGGGAGTGAGTGTTTGTGGATGGGGTGCCAATCAAGTGGGCTGCTTTGTATTGGATGGGGTCAAGCTTCGAGAGTTGTGGGAACGGTACTCATCCAGGCAAGTGGGGAGTATTCCATCACATTCCTGACTTGTGCCTTGTAGATGGTGGACAGGCTTCGGGTTGGGAGGGAGGGTGGTGTCAGGTGGTGAGTTACTCGTCACAGGATTCCTAGCCTTTGACCTGCTCTTGTAACCACAGTATTTATGTGGCTAGTCCAGTTCAGTTTCTGGTCAGTGGTAACCCCCAGGATGTTGATTAGGGTGATTCAGTTATGGTAATGCCATTGAACGTCAAGGGGCAATGGTTAGATTCTCTCTTGTTGGAGATGGTCATTGCCTGGCACTTGTGTGGCATGAATGTTACTTGCCATGTTAGCCCAAGCCTGAATATTGTCTAGGTCTTGCTGCATTTGGATATGGACTGCTTCAGTATCTGAGGAGTCATGAATGGTGCTGAACATTGTGCAATCAACAGCGAACATCCCCACTTCTGACCTTATGATGGAAGGAAGGTCATCGATAAAACAGCTGAAGATGGATGGCCGAGAAGTGACCTTGAGTGATTTCTGCAGTCTAGGCCTTTGCACTGTCCACTTCACCCAATTTTTTTAAACAAATACACAGGATTCCTATATTGAGCTTGCACTACACTTCCGTCAAGGACTTTGTTGCTACAGATCCCAACGGTTTTTCAGTTTTAAATGCTTCATCCTCTCTAATGACTGCCATTAGAAAAGGTTGATAATGCAAAGCACATAAATCAAACATTTAAACATATGATCTTGGCTATCTCCAGTTGATATTCCAGCAGGTTTGACTTGCCTCATCCAACATTCAGTGACAAACAAGATTTCTTGAAGTAAACAATTTATAGTGAGTTAGAATAAAGTTCTGTCACATCATTTCATCTATCAAAGGTTTTAGACTTAAAACAGATACTGTGGGGAAAATGTTTACAAGGCCTTTGTTATAATTTCCACAATTCAACTTCAGAATATTCAGACCAAACATAAGAGGATATCAACCCTCTCAACACCTGCTGGAAACATAGCAATTTTGAAAAGATGCAAAGCAAGCTCAGTATGCAAAAAAGTTAAACTTTGGACTGAACATTGAACCAAAACGGAAATGCTTACAATGGCATTACATACTCTCATCTGATTAATAAAACCAGTTCAACGCAAACTGGGTGTGGGAGGAAGTCAGCATTTAAGTAGGGCACAAATCATGGCTTGTAAGACTGCATGTACTACAAAAAGGTGGACACAAACATTTTCATTAGTGAAAAAAACCTCTGGAGGGGGAGGGAATGATGAATTAGTAAAAGTGGAGCTGTCCGCTTATGTCAAACAGTATAGCAACTTAATAGTTATGGTACCCAGAGAGTGAGCAGTTGAATTCTACTACTGTAATTTGTGAAACTGAATTCAGTAAATCAGCAGCAGAAAAATAACCATGAAGCTGCTGGTCTGTTGTAAAAACTCAACTAGTTCACTGAAGTTCTTCAGGATGCCTATCTGATCTGCCCCACACATGATTCTGATGTCTACAAGGCAACCGTTGTTGAACAATAAACACTGCTCAGTGGTGCTGCCCAACAAGTAGGTAGTTTGAATAAAGGGCATGTGACCTTGCAGAGCACCGCTGTGTCATTTATTACATGCAGGGTGCTGCTGGCCTCACTTTAAGACTAACAGAAGCAGCCCAGCACTTTACATGGCACCTACTGCTGCTGTTGGAACCAAAATGGCAGGGGTACAGAGCTGGCCTCAATCATTTCTGGCAGGAGAATTGGACATTTAACGGGTTTGCTACTTTGACTTTCGACATCTTGGAACCAGTTTTGAAGTCAGTCCTTGAGTCCAGATCATATGATCCCAACACTGACTCATGGGGGAAGCACTACTATTTACATTTCTCCAGCCCAGAAAACATACGTTACTCAAGATTGTTTTCTGAAATTTAATCCACCCAATTTATTCTCCTGCATTCATTTAATAGTAAGTCTTGATTTTATCTGTCATTAAGACAGCTTGCTTCTACCTTTGCTTGTTTGTATTAAATATCTGCTCATTGGCAGATTTGGCCCAACTCATTTGGTATTTCCTGACTTCAGGTAAAACCTGTCCCTCCTAGTTTGGCATCCTCTGCAAACCTGGAAAATTTTCAAAGGATTTCTGATTCTGGAACCATTACAACTTGAATTCAATGTGTTTTAAATGCTGTAATAAAATGTGAGTTGGCAGTTGAGTTTGGAGCAGTCGCCATCCAATTCCTATCCTGTACAAACCCATAATTTGCCACTGGACTTTGGTCATCTTAAAAATCACCCAAAAAGATTCAATGTGGGAAACTGAAAACTTGCCACCATGCACAGTAAGAAAGTGCTGTTACTGGCCTCAAGTACTGATAAACCATGCTCAATATAGAACACATTTCACCAGACACCTTCAGCAAAAAGTAGTTTAAAAATCATTATTTTGTAAAGCCGACATCCTTCCATCAGTATAAGATGGACATACAGCAAACTAAATCTATTGGACATGGGGTAACTTCATATAGGCACTTTTGTTGATGGCTGAAGAGACCAATCCGCGAGAAGCAGGTTCTTCCACAAGTGCCGTATATGAAGTGGTTATCAGGTGTGGTTGTTGGCATCTGTTGTTAAGCTGCTGTAGCCATTGATCATGACAGCGCACGCTGGCCCACAGGTGAGTCATTTTCCTCTGTCATCAGCTAGTATTTACCAGGTGCAATAAAAGATGTTTCGGGCCTTCATGACATCCTGAAACTTCGGGCTTCTTACTCGTCATTTGGCTCCAGCCAACTTGCAAAACAGAAGATTCTTAGCTATGTGGCCATCTTCCATCTTGTGAATGGACCCCAGGCAGCGAAGTCACTTGTTTGATGAATGCCAACATAAGACTGATGTACTAATGGGTGAATAAAATTGCTCGTACATTTTTGATGCAAGTAAAATCCTATCTGGGGGTTAGGAATGATTTTTCCTTGTTATGAAGCAATTTTTCCTCCTTTCGTCAGATGCAACAATGGAGGGCAAAAGGTTAAGCTTCATCTGACACTGGAAAGTATCTGTTATTTGAGCATCAACTTTTCTTTCAATCCATTTCAACAAGACACTGCAGGGAATTACTTCTCATTAGACAAAGCCAATTATTGCAATGACTCATCAGCAGACAACAATGAAACCTCATCAAATTTGACAGCACTTGCCAGTCAAAGCAGTCTATTGTTCTGTTTGCCAACACATTAGCATTTAGGTCTCCTCTTCCCTGCTACTGTCGGAAGTTTGAAGCACTTGAAAGTTAGAAAGAAAGAGTAAGTGCAGTAGTAGCTATAACTCTTGGCATTAGTGTTTACATACGAACAATGCTTCATATGGCAAATATTAGGCACTGAGGGAGGAATATTAGTTCCCTGCAAAGAAAATTCCAGAACAGAAATGCATTTTTTTGTGGATGTTTGTGAATTTAATCAGTTTTTGCAGCTTCATTGCTACTTGCCGAGTAGAGAACCAAACAGTACTACTCTCCCAAAAATCAGTGTGATCCAAATGCACCTTCATACATTTCACATAATAGGTAGGCAACAGCATAGGTCTGGAATGAGGTTTCCTGTTCTTTTGTGCTATCATCCTCAGATTTTACAGTATTAACTTAGTAGAAAGCAGATAATGGAACATTTGCTCAGTGCAATTCATCCTGAAGAGTAGGACACCTATTATCAGCTAATAACACTGTCCTTGCAAGCTACTGCTCTATTTCCAACCTCCTAAATTATCAGATTGCTTGTCCAACATCTAGTTTTGGATAAGTAGAAACCTCCTTTAAATAGAGAAGGTCAAAGCCAAAGTCCTCAGTCCCTACCTATCAATTCCTTCCTCCTGGCAACTGTAAGGATGAGCCAGACTGTTCACAGGCTTTGACCTAGACCTTGGTGCCATATTGAACTTCCAACCACATTTCCATGCACCAACGCCAAGATCGCCTCATTCCACTTCTGTAATATTGTCCGACTCTGCCCCTGCCTCAGTTCAGCTGATGCAGAAACCCATATGCATGTCTTTGTTACCTCTAGACTTAACTATCCCAAAGTACTCCTGTTTGTCCTCCCACATTCTACTCTGCGAATTTGAGTTCCGACAAAATTCTGCTCCCCATGTCCTTACATGCACCAAGTCCTGTTCGCCCATCACTCCTCACTAACCTAGATGATCATCCTTGTTTTCAAATTCCTACATGACCTTGCAGTATAATTGGAAACAAATAATGGTTTCGTAGTACAGAAGTTGAGTATTGCTGAAGAAAAAAAAGAGACACGTTATCAAAGCTTTTCATCTACCACACAAGAGTAATGTGGTATCTGTATAGAACCTTGGTTAGGCCACACTTGGAATACTGCATGCAATTCTGGTCACCACATTACCAGAAGGATGTGGAGGCATTGGAGAGGGTGCAGAGCAGGTTTACCAGGATGCTGCCTGGTCTGGAGGTTATTAGCTATGAGGAGAGGTTGGAAAAACTTAGATTGTTCTCACTAGAGCAACGGAGATTGAGGGCGACTTGATAGAAGTTTACAAAATTATGAGTGGCATGGACAGTGTAGATAGTCAGAAGCTATTTCCCAGGGTGGAAGGGTCAATTACTAGGGGACATAGATTTAAGGTGAGAGGAGAAAGCTATAGAGGAGATGTGCAGGGCAAGTTTTTTTACGCAGAGGGTAGTGAGTGTCTGGAATTCGCTGTCAGAGGTGGTGGTGGAGCAGGTACGATTGTGGTGTTTAAGAGGCAGCTTAACAAATACATGAATAGGCTGGGAATAGAGGGACACGAACACCAGAAGTGCGAAATGTTTTAGCTGACGGGCAATATGATCGGCGCAGGCTTGGAGGGCCGAAGGACCTGTTCCTGTGCTGTACTTTTCTTTGTTCTTTGAATTTCAGTGCTGACGTGAAGCCAGGTATGTAGCCTGTATGTCTCAACAACTGGTGGACTGTTTCAAACAGCATGTCCCTTTGGCTGTTTGCAACAAGCAGGGTAATGACCGTACTCAACCATGCTTGCAAAACTCAGAACATATAGGGTCCAACATTAGTTGTGACTCTGCAATTGGACAGCACTTACTGAACAATCTTGTGTGCCAAGAATTACACTAATAACCAATTTAAGATCATCAGTTGGGCTTGCAATATTGCTCACTTACGCTCGCTAGAAGCTACATATATTCGTATACAGAGCCCTGCCTTCTGCAAACAGAGAATATGTACAGGTGTTGCACCTTTCTCAATTAAACAAAAATCATGGGAAACAACTGTTCTCTGGTGCATTCCCCAGCAACACCTCAGCCAGAGATGACTCACTTTATTTGAATTTAGACAAAAGCTTGGGGAAATCTGTTCCCTGGTGCATTCTCCATGGCAACGCCTCGGCCAGAATACACTTGCCAACCAATTAACACCCTTTTCTCATACAATATAAATTATTGCTCCGTTTGAAATTGTGTTCTTGCTTCCATCCTGATGAGTGCAAGATAAAAAGATTCAAGAAAGTCTCTTTTCTGTTTGTCTGATTCCAACACCAGGAACATCCCCTGCATTCGACTGCAGTCCCATCATTGGTGGCGTCTTCAGCTGTTCAGAACCCCCTGCAACTCTCACTGAACTCTCTGCTTCCCTCTATTTCTTTTAAGACCATCCTTAAAAATAACCTAGGGATTATTTTTTCTGTTTCTGTAGAGCTGATAGTTTTTTCTTTATGTTAGGATCTGCGTGAATGTTGGCTATAGCAACATGGAGTACCTAATACACTGGTGTGGCTAAGCGTAATACGTAATTATTGCCTTGAGGTACTATTCTGTAGTATAGGTGGAATTTTAAAAACAACTTGATTGGAACTTAGTCTGCCTGCAAGGTGCTTCTGGTTTGAAATGGGGTAGTATTTATAGAGATATTTTAAAAATTCTGTTCCGGGATCACCATCCTGAGGAAGATTTAACAGCAAATCCTTTATGAAAGAAGCATAAAAGCATGGGTTTTCCCCTCAGATTCGCAGAATGGTTATAGCACAGGAAACCATTGGGCCAGTCTCTGTGATGGGTCTCCTTAGGAGCAGTTTACCCAGTGCCACTTCTCTGTCTTCTGTAAACCCTGCGTATTCTTCCTTTTCAGATAACAATCCAATTCCCTCTGGAATGTCTTGATTGAACCTGCTCTGCTTCAACTGCTCAATGTAAACTTTCAAAACATATTTCTTTTACATTAAAAAAACATTTGGGTAACTTCTAATGCAAGATGTTTTGCCCTGGGTGCTCATTTTCAGCAGTGGTCAAGTCTCCCCCAACAACAACTCCCCTCCACTCATTGTTACCATAATAAAAAAAGGTAATTGCAAAAATGCAGGCAGCCAGCTTCAGGACAATGCAGTGACAACGTGCTAACAAGTCAAGAAACAGCAACACCTATTTCATCCCTTTCCTTTAGGCTCCGCTTCCTCCTGTATGTGGGCATGCCAACAGATAACTTTCTCAGAGCTAACCACTAATCTTGGTCAAAGCCTAAGTGGTTGGGAAAGTGCAAGGCAAAATGCGGCAACAATCACAGCATGAGAATCCAGTAACATTCAATACATCTTGATGCTGTCCCATTCTCTTCACTTTGCTGATAGAGGGCAAACAAAACATTTCACCTTTCATGCCAGAGATCAAATGCAGTCCAGGGTGAATGAATAAAATCTTCCTCTTTCAAACTAATTTTACATGAGACTCTAACAGCCAACATGCTTGGTTCAGTTACTAATGGGTGCAGATCCACAAGATAAACTCTCCACAATTCAGTACCTCAACTGTCAGTGGCAGACAAAGCTCAGTTTTACTGAACTTTTACCCAAATCTCTTAAGAGTGATGGTAGGATGGTGGTTTCAAATCTCCATTCCAGACAAAAAACCGTGAAACCTGAGTCCTCTGTCATAATGAAAACTGAAGGACTATTCTGGATTCCAGCCAATAGAAGGCAATAAGATAATGAAACACTACTGACTGCCGCAGATCATTCCTTTTCTAACTATTTTCACTAGAATAGCGGCTTTGCACGGCTGATGACAAGCGGACACCGAGCTTACGTGAGTCTTCAAAGAACAAATACAAATTTCTTCCTAAACTACAACATTCCCTATTAGTAGACACCAAAACAGAGATTGAGATACAAGAAAATGACAGAACATGACAGGCATTCAAATCTCTAGTTATGAATATACTCTTTAAATGACTATCAGAACAAGAAGCTGTTGTGAATCAAAATGCCTCGTGGATTAAATGAGCACAGACTGTGGCAAATTGAATCCCAGTTCCTTTAGCTTAGCTCCTGGTCTGAAGTACTTTCTGAAAGGGTCTCCACACAAGATAGTAACCAACATTTTCTCTTTCAGATGCCAATCTAGTGCACACTTCCAGTATTTTCTGCTTTCTGCTAAGGTTTATCTTATACCCAAATAAACAAATAGGAATAGAGGGGAAATAATCTAAAATTAAAGGACACCCGGACTAACCATCCATTAGGACAAGTTGGAGAGGCAGAGGCAAGGTCAGTACACATGACCAATAAATTATTCAAATTCAGTACCAAGTAATAAAAGTTCAAATACAAGCCATTAGCACAAGTACCTAAATGCAATAAATCATTATGTACTTAATCGATTGTGTAGAATGTTATCATTGAATTAAATAGCTCAACTTGTGCTGTGCATTGGTCATTTTCAGGTTGTAGAGATGCTGCTTTATACATGAACCTATCAGCTGACTAGATACTAAAACTTGCCCTCCCCCATTACAGTGCACACTGCATTATGCATGATTCAGCAATTAAGCCACAAGATTGACTCAGCAATGGGCAGCAGGATCAGACACCGGACACCATAAGCATTTGCTGGAATGCTGTCACATATAAAATGCTGCCAAAACAAGAAATAGTGGGTGGGCTGTCATGTTCCAGGTGAATTAAAAACCCTTGGCTCTAGGAATATCAGAACAGGTGGAGGCGATCTAGCTTCTCAAGCCTGTTCTGCCATTCAATGATATCATGGCTAATCCAGGACCTAACTCATTTCCAGAGTTTGTCCTATATCTCTTGACACCTTTGGTTTAAAAATCTATCAACCTCCTACTAAAAATTAACAATTGACCTAGCATCAATTGTCACTTGTGGAAGAGTGCTCAGGAAGAAGCAGTCATAGTACTGTGACAGTGTGAAGATCAGGACCAATAATAAATGGATTACTTTGAAATGTGGAAGCCAACTTAAAAATGAAACACAATGCCCATTGGACTTTGCCAGTACCACAGTGAATAACAACTGCATTAATCAGTTTTGTACTAAGAAATATGCCTTGTCAATAAATATTTGACTTGAAAAAAAAAAGAGCCTCATTTAAGGTGAACACACATCAGCTGTTACTGCCTCATACACTTAGAAACAGACTGCTTAAGATCTCCAAGTTTTTGTCAACTCTCAGCTTTTTGCTGAGGGCCCAATCTCAGGCAATATCCTAGGACCATTTTCAGGAATGCTGCATCACAAAGTAATGAAATGCAGGCTTGCATCCATATTTCTCTCCTCCCACGTAATAGACTCACAATTTCTAGTTTGCAATTGTAGTCACTGGCATTTCCCCCCACAACTGGGGTACAGCAAGCAACTCTTGACATTTTAAAAGAGCTCTTTTGCATGCTATGCAGATGCTAGGATTGAAATTTGTCCCCCAGTCCCACTACAACACTCCCAGCTCAAGCAGTTTCACAGGCAACACATAGATCCTCACATAAGATAAAAGCAAAAAACTGCGAATGCTGGAAATCCAAAACAAAAATAAAAATACCTGGAAAAACTCAGGTCTGGCAGCATCTGCGGAGAGGAAAAAAAAATAAAAACAAAAAAACTGCGGATGCTGGAAATCCAAAACAAAAAAAAACAGAATTACCTGGAAAAACTCAGCAGGTCTGGCAGCATCGGCGGAGAAGAAAAGAGTTGACGTTTCGAGTCCTCATGACCCTTCGACAGAACTTGAGTTCGAGTCCAAGAAAGAGTTGAAATATAAGCTGGTTTAAGGTGTGTGTGTGGGGGGCGGAGAGAGAGAGAGAGAGAGAGAGGTGGGGTGGGGGTGTGGTCGTAGGGACAAACAAGCAGTGATAGAAGCAGATCATCAAAAGATGTCAACAACAATAATACAAAAGAACACATAGGTGTTAAAGTTAAAGTTGGTGATATTATCTAAATGAATGTGCTAATTAAGAATGGATGGTAGGGCACTCAAGGTATAGCTCTAGTGGGGGTGGGGAGAGCATAAAAGATGTAAAATAAATAAATAAATAAATAATTTTTTTTCCCCTTTTTCTCTTTTTATAATGGAAATAGGTGGGAAAAGGAAAATCTATATAATTTATTGGAAAAAAAAAGAAAAGGAAGGGGGAAACAGAAAGGGGGTGGGGATGGGGGAGGGAGCTCACGACCTAAAGTTGTTGAGTTCAATATTCAGTCCGGATGGCTGTAAAGTGCCTAGTCGGAAGATGAGGAAGATGAGTCGGAACACCTCATCTTCCGACTAGGCACTTTACAGCCATCCGGACTGAATATTGAAATCAACAACTTTAGGTCGTGAGCTCCCTCCCCCATCCCCACCCCCTTTCTGTTTCCCCCTTCCTTTTCTTTTTTTTCCAATAAATTATATAGATTTTCCTTTTCCCACCTATTTCCATTATAAAAAGAGAAAAAGGAAAAAAAAAATTATTTATTTATTTTTTACATCTTTTATGCTCTCCCCACCCCCACTAGAGCTATACGAGTGCCCTACCATCCATTCTTAATTAGCACATTCGTTTAGATAATATCACCAACTTTAACACCTGTGTTCTTTTGTATTATTGTTGTTGACATCTTTTGATGATCTGCTTCTATCACTGCTTGTTTGTCCCTACAACCACACCCCCACCCCACCTCTCTCTCTCTCTCTCTCTCTCCGCCCCCCACACACACACACCTTAAACCAGCTTATATTTCACCTCTTTCTTGGACTCGAACTCAAGTTCTGTCGAAGGGTCATGAGGATTCGAAATGTCAACTCTTTTCTTCTCCGCCGATGCTGCCAGACCTGCTGAGTTTTTCCAGGTAATTCTGTTTTTGTTTCTGCGGAGAGGAACACAGTTAACGTTTCGAGTCCATATGACTCTTCAACAGAACTGTTCTGTTGAAGAGTCACACGGACTCGAAACGTTAACTGTGTTCCTCTCCGCAGATGCTGCCAGACCGGCTGAGTTTTTCTAGATATTTTTATTTTTGTCTTGGATGCTCACAGCTGTATGGAACCCAAATGATCATTATTCAGTTGTGGACTTCTGGCGTATTGGCCAATATAACCAAGTCCAATCTTGCTTCTTCTCGACCAAAAAGTTATTATAGTCAAACAAGGCATCTGTCATTCACCTGGCCCCATCAAAAATAATTGTCTTCTGCTTCCCAATTGTGTTTGGGAACCAGATTCAGCACACCATGCTCAACATCTAACCTCAGGAAATTATAAAGAGATTGGGAATATGCTCCCATAACATGCAAGTTAGATCCTCAGACAAAGCTGAGCAGGGAGGCAGGAGAGGTGATAAGTAATAAATAAAGGGAACCGCAGTGAACTAGGCAGAACAAGATGAGAGTGCCTCCAAATTAGGTGGTGAGGAGAATGTTTGAAGACAGAATTTGAGGCAAGTCACTGAGAAAAGGTGGGAATACATCCTTTCTAGTAAGCACCTACTTTTCACGCAAGTTATAGTTCTGAATAAACTGGTAACTAATTTAGAGACTAGTGGATAATTTGCTTTGAGTTTTATTTCTTGGAAAGCATCAGTGCTGCTTGGCTTTTAAAATTGAAATTTTGCTATGCAAGGTTAAAAGCAAAATGTTTAACACCTCATTGATGATTCCAACTTCAAAGCGTTTGTACTTAATTGTGAATTCTACTTTGAGATCATGAGCATTTCTTGGGCAGTGGATTGCCAATCAAAATTAAGTAAGCATCCCTGCACTTGGGTAACACAGGAAGGCAGGTACTCCAAGGGCTCCAATGCAAAGAAAACCAAGAAAATAAGTGGCCTCCAAGATAGAGCATCAATTCAGTCAGAATAGACTTCTTCATACAATTGGTAGTGGAAATTAGGAACCCTCCTACAAAAATAAAACTAAGAGGTTGGGATCACTTGAAAATTTGATCTTCAAAAACTTAAGGTTTTTTCAAAAAATTGCTGCTGGGATGTCATCATTGTTGGCAGCTGTCCTACGATTTGAGGATAATGTCTTCGCAGGGTTGCAAGTTTCTGCCATGGGTCTTCATGTGACTGAACAGGCTGATTCTTGACCTGCAGATCTTTGGCACATGAGGAAGCACATCCCATAAGGCAGTGGCACCAGGGTGCAGGATTTGCTTCCTTTTCTCTCCTTCTCTGCCACCACTCTGCCTCATTAAGGTGTTTGGACTCGGAACATGATGGACAAGTTGTCATCATTTTGAATGTTTGGTAGCAAGCCCATCTCAGTCGTCAATATCAATGCTGCTGCATATAGACTGGACCAGTCAAATTGGCAAGGGTAGCCTCGAGGGAGAGTTCATAGAGTGTATTAGAGATTGTTTCTTGGAGCAATATGTTGTGGAACCAACCAGGGAGCAGGCTATTCTGGATTTGGTTTTGTGTAATGAGATGGGATTAATTAATGATCTCAGAGTAAAGGATCCTCTAGGGAAGAGTGATCATAGCATGCTAGAATTTCAAGTTCAGTTTGAGAGCGAGAAACTTGAGTCCCACACTAGTGTTCTGGAGTTAAACAAAGGTAATTACATAGGCATGTGGGCAGATTTGGCCCTAGTGGACCGGGCAGGAAGACTACAAGGTAGGACAGTTGATGAACAAAGGCAGATATTTAAGGAGATATTAAATTCCTCCCAAGTGAAATATATTCCAAAGAGGAAGAAAAATGGTAAGAGGGGAAAAAGCATCCATGGCTAAGCAAGGAAGTTAAAGATAACAAAAGCAAAAACTAAGGCATACCAAATTACAAAGGTCAGTGGCAGGCTGGAAGATTGGGAAACTTTTAAAGATCAACAAAGAGTTACTAAAAAAATAATAAAATGAGCAAAGATAAATTATGAAAGAAAACTAGCGCAAAATGTAAAAACTGATAGCAAAAGCTTCTACAAGTTTATAAAAGGAAAGAGTAGCTAAAGCGAATGTTGGACCCTTGGAGGATGAGACTGGGGTGTTAATAATGGAGAATACAGAAACAGCAGAGATGCTTAATCAATATTTTGCCTCAGTTTTCACGGTGGAGGACACTAGTACCACCCCAATACTAACAGGTGGTGCAGTGGGTATAGAGAAGGAGGAACTTAGAACAATCACCATCACTAAAGCAAAAAGTACTGAGCAAACTATTGGGATTAAAGGGTGACAAGTCCCCAGGACCTGATGGCCTACATCCCAGGGTCTTAAAGGAAGTGGCAGTGGAGATAGTGGATGCATTGGCTATAATATTCCAAAATTCTCTGGATTCTGGAAAGGTTCCAATGGATTGGAAAAATGCTAATAATGCTAACCCTTATTCAAAAAGGCAGGGGGTTGGGGGAGAAAGTCGGAAACTATAGACCAGCTAGTTTAACGTCTGTCGCTGGGAATTTGTTGGAATCCATTATTAAGGAATAGTAATGAGGCATTTGAAAAGTCAAAATGCAATCCATCAGAGTCAGCATGGTTTTAAGAGGAGTTAGTAGTGTTTGACTAATTTTGCTACAGTTCTTTGACGATGCAACAAGCAAAGCGGATAATGGGGATCCTGTAGATATAGTACATCTGGACTTCCAGAAGGCCTTTGATAAGGTGCCGCACAAAAGATTAATACATAAGATAAGATCATACGGAGTTCATGGTAATATATTAGCTTGGATAGAGGAATGGCTAACCAACAGAAAGCAGAGAGTCAAGGTAAATAGGTATTTTTCTGGATGGCAAGCTATAATTTAGAACCATAGAAAAGTTACAGCACAGAAGGAGGCCATTTGGCCCATCTTGTCCATGCCAGCCCGAGGACACCCAGGTGCCTTTCTAATCCCACCTTCTTGCACCTGGCCCATAGTCCATAGCCCTGCAGCTTACAGCACTTAAGGTGCAGATCCAGGTACTTCTTAAAGAGTTTAGAGTTTCTACCTCTACCACCAACTTGGGCAGCGAATTCCAGACACCCTACCCTCTGCGTAAAAAAGTTCTTCCTCATGCCCCCCCTACACCTTCTGCCACTTATCTTGAATCTATGTCCCCTGGTTCTAGAATTCTCCATCAAGGGAAACAATTTTATCCTGTCCACCATCTATTTCCCTCATAATTTTGTACACCTCAACCAAGTCACCTCTCAGCCTTCTTTGCTCAAAGGAAAACAACCCCAATCTATCCAATCTCCCCTCATAGCTACACTTTTCTAATCCTGGCAACATTCTTGTAAACCTCCTCTGCACTCTCTCCAGAGCTATTACGTCCTTCCTGTAAGGTGACCAGAACTGCACACAATACTCCAGTTGTGGCCTCACCAGTGTTTTATCCAATTCCAACATTATATCCTTACTTTTATATTCTATACCACTGTCAATGAAGGAGACCATTCCATATTCCTTCTTTACAACCTTGTCTACTTGAACTGCTGCCTTCAGGGACCTGTGTACTTGTACGCCAAGATCTCTCACTTCATCTACCCCTCTTAGTATATTCCAATTTATTGTGTAATCCCTGTAACTGTTTGACCTCCCTAAATGTATGACCTCACATTTCTCTATGTTAAAATCCATCTGCCACTTTACCGCCCACTCCACCAACCCATTTATATCGTTTTGGAGGTTATGGCTATCCTCGACACTATCCACTTCTCGGTCAATCTTTGTGGCATCTGCAAATTTCCCAATCGTGACCCCACGTTCACGTCCAAATCGTTAATATATAACACAAACAGCAAGGGTCCCAACATCGAGCCCGGTGGGACACACTTGAGACAACTTTCCATTTTGCAAGGGCATCCATCGACCATTACCCTTTGTTTCCTATTACAAAGCCAACCTTTTATCCAGTTTGCCACATTACCTGAATCCCATGGGCTTTCACTTTCCTGACCAATCTGCCATGTGGGTGGGACCTTGTCAAATGCCTTGCTAAAATCCATGTACACAACATCCACTGCACTACCTTCATCAACCCTTCTTGTCACTTCCTCAAAGAATTCAATCAAATTTGAGAGACAAGACCTTCCTTTAACAAATCCATGCTGACCATCCCTGACTAGTCTATGCCTTTCCACATGACAGTTAATCCCCTCTCTCAGGATTGATTCTACTAATTTGCCTATCACTAGTCTATAATTGTTTGGCATTTCCTTTGATCCCTTTTTAAACAATGGAACTACCTTTGCATTTCTCCAGTCCTCCAGTACCTCCCCTGTATCTAGTGAAGATTAGAAAATCATCCTCAGAGCATCTGCTATCTCCTAAACAAAAACAGAATTACCTGGAAAAACTCAGCAGGTCTGGCAGCATCGGCGGAGAAGAAAAGAGTTGACGTTTCGAGTCCTCATGACCCTTCGACAGAACTTGAGTTCGAGTCCAGGAAAGAGCTGAAATATAAGCTGGTTTAAGGTGTGTGTGTGGGGGGCGGAGAGATAGAGAGACAGAGAGGTGGAGGGGGTTGGTGTGGTTGTAGCGACAAACAAGCAGTGATAGAAGCAGATCATCAAAAGATGTCAACAACAATAGTACAATAGAACACATAGGTGTTAAAGTTAAAGTTGGTGATATTACCTAAACGAATGTGCTAATTAAGAATGGATGGTAGGGCACTCAAGGTATAGCTCTAGTGGGTTTTTTTTTTATTTTATATAATGGAAATAGGTGGGAAAAGGAAAATCTTTATAATTTATTGGGAAAAAAAAGAAGGGGGAAACAGAAAGGGGGTGGGGATGGGGGAGGGGACTCACGACCTAAAGTTGTTGAATTCAATATTCAGTCCGGAAGGCTGTAAAGTCCCTAGTCGGAAGATGAGGTGTTGTGAGTCCCCTTTAGGTCGTGAGTCCCCTCCCCCATCCCCACCCCCTTTCTGTTTCCCCCTTCTTTTTTTTCCCAATAAATTATAAAGATTTTCCTTTTCCCACCTATTTCCATTATATAAAATAAAAAAAAACCACTAGAGCTATACCTTGAGTGCCCTACCATCCATTCTTAATTAGCACATTCGTTTAGATAATATCACCAACTTTAACTTTAACACCTATGTGTTCTATTGTACTATTGTTGTTGACATCTTTTGATGATCTGCTTCTATCACTGCTTGTTTGTCGCTACAACCACACCAACCCCCTCCACCTCTCTGTCTCTCTATCTCTCCGCCCCCCACACACACACCTTAAACCAGCTTATATTCCAGCTCTTTCCTGGACTCGAACTCAAGTTCTGTCGAAGGGTCATGAGGACTCGAAACGTCAACTCTTTTCTTCTCCGCCGATGCTGCCAGACCTGCTGAGTTTTTCCAGGTAATTCTGTTTTTGTTTTGGATTTCCAGCATCCGCAGTTTTTTTGTTTTTATCTGCTATCTCCTCCCTGACTTCCTTCAGCAGCCTCGGAAACAATTCATCTGGCCCTGGTGACTTATCAACTTTCAAGGATTTCAACCCTTTGAGTACTTCCTCTCTCTTTATGACTATCCCATCCAATATCTCTTCTGGGGTGCCACAGGGTTTGGTCCTTGGGCCCCATCTACTTACAATCTATATTAACGACTTGGATTCAGAGATAGGAGGTAATATAGCTAAATTTGCAGATGACACCAAAATAGGTGGGAAAGTAAGTTGCAAGAAATAAGAAATTTACAAATGAATATGGACAGGTTAGGTGAATGGCAAATTGAGTTTAACATGGATAAGTGTGGGGTTATCCATTTTTGTTGGAAGAATAAAAAGGTGACTTATTTAAATGGAGAGAAACTTCAGAATGCTTCAGTGCAGAGGGATCTGGGTGTCCTCGTGCATGAATTGCTGAAAGCTAGTATGCAGGTACAGCAGGTAGTAAGGAAGGCAAATGGAATTTTGGCATTTATTGTTAAAGGAATAGTGTATAAAAATAGGCAAGTGTTGTTGCAACTGTACAAGGCATTGGTGAGACCGTATCTGGAGTACTGTGCACAGTTTTGGTCCCCTTACTTGAAGGATGTAGTTGCACTGGAGGTTTCAGAGCAGGTGCACTAGATTGATTCCAGAGATGCAGGGCTTGTCTTATGAGGAGCGATTGAGTAGTTTAGGCCTAAACTGTAGCGAGTATAGAAGGATGAGAGGAGATCTAATTGAGGTATATAAGATGCCAATGGGGATAGACAAAGTAGACGTGGAATGGATGTTTCCCCTTGTGGGACATTCTAGAACGAGAGGCCATAGTTTTTGGCTGAGGGGTGGTAAATTTAAATCAGAGATGAGGAGGAATTACTTTTTTTTTAAAAAAGGGTCGTGAATCTGTTGGATTCACTTCCTCAAGAATGCAGTGGATGCTGGGACACTGAATAAATTTGAGGAGATAGACAGATTTTTAATTAGTAACGGGTTGAAAGGTTATGGGGAGAGGGCAGGAAACTGGAGCTGAGGCCGAAATGACATCAACCATGATCACATTGAATGGCAGAGCAGGCTCGAATTGCCTACTCCTGCTCCTAATTCTTATGTTCTTCAAGGAGAACTTCAGAGTATCTTTGCAGTGCTTTCTTTGTCCTCCCCGGAACACTGGACATTACAGAGTGTAGAGAAAACAGGATCTGGCAGGGAAAGCGCTTTTCGACCATCTGGATGGAGCATCCAGTCCATCATGGTTGATTCTGCAGGAGTTTTGCCTGAATGCTTGTGGAGTTGGCTTCAAGAAGGACACTAGCATTTGCTTAACATCCTCCCTTTGAATCCAGAAGATGCAGTGGAGGCATTGATGGAATTTCTCTTCTGCTTTTATATGTCACTGAAATGCAGTCCAGGTTTCACTGCAGTGCAGGAGTCTGGTGACAAAAACTGCTCTGTACATTTGGACTTTTGACTTGCAGAGGTCTTTGTTGTCAAACACTTGCTGACGTAGTTTGCAGAAGGCTGAGTTGGTGCAGCTGGTTTAGGATCTCATCGTCAATGGTGGCCAAGTGGTTGCCAAGGTATGGGAATATCCCAAAGTGCCACCTGCAACATGTATGAGAGGTGGAATATTTAGCTGACCAGCAGTGATTTGATATGGACTTTTGTTTTGGTAGCATTCAAAGGTAGGCATTCAAGCAACATTCAGCAGAGGTTGGGACACGAATATTACTGGCAAGGCCAACATTTATTGTGCATACTTAATTGCTCTTGAGCAGGTGGTGATGAGTTGCCTTCTTAAGTCAGAGTGCATGTGGTATAGGTAAACTAACAATGTGATTAGGGAGTTGCAGGGTTTTGACTGAGAAACAGTAAAGAAACAGCAATATTGTTCCAAGTCAGGAAGGTGTGTAACTTGGAGGGGAACAGGGAGGTGATGGTGTTCCCATGCATCTGCTGTTGTTCTTCTAGGTGGCAGAGACCACAGGTTTGGAAGGTGCTGTCCAAGGAGGCCTTGGCAAGTTGCTACAGTGCATTTTGTAACTGGTACACACTGCTGTCACTGTGCCCCAGTGGCAGAGCGCCTGGAGGTGGATCTGCCACAGCTGCAATGTTTTTGCTGCACATTTAACAAAATACCCTGACTGATAGTGACTTACTAATTACCAAGCTCCATTCCACACTCAGCTCAATCCTCAGCAATCACTTCAAAAAAGTCACCTTCAAATGGACAAAAAAGCACAGAAGCTGCATGAAGATGCGCTATGCCTCGTCAACTCATGCTAGAATTCCATCTTTGGTGGAATAGCAAGACTGAAAAGTTTTGTACCGAATGATGATAGATCTTTAAGTAAATAAACTTCTATTATATACAAGGTGTTTTCTACTAAAACGATTGCATGTTGCTAAAATGGTGTTGCTACTGTGGCTAGTCAGCAAATTCTATTAGTCAACACTGGTCTTTGAACTGAACTTCTAAAAAAGGTCATTTTACAGCAGCTTTAAATTAGTAGCTTCCTTCTTCATATTGCTGGTAATGAAAATCTTGTGTCTCATCTCATGAGCCAAAACATAATTGTTTTTAAAGAACCAGATCTAAATCTGTGAACAACATACTGCATCCTTTGCACTCAATAGATCAAAACCTAGGTTTCACTGGTTTAAAAAATATTTTAAAATCCTATACATTAAAATGTTAGATGGAGGTTCCAACAAATAAAAAATGTAACTCAAGAATCCACAAACAGCAAGTGACAAATTCACTGATCTTTCAGTTTGAGATTTGCACTGCTTAAAGGGAGAGATGGCCAGGGGCTGGAAGAACAACTCCTTGTTCTTCAAAATGGTGCTTTTTTGTATTACCAACCTCTACTATTGCTATTTTAACCACTAACAAGTTGACAGCTCAAGTTTTCTGTTTTTCCCTCCATGTGGTTTGCCTGTGTTTAGCAGTTTTCCAGGAGGTTCTAACCTAGATTTTCTTTAAAATTCAGGTTACTTTAATACTTCAGTGCAATCAGTATTACCATTCTGCTTAAAAATGAAGTTAATTGATAAACAAGTAATGCATCAAAAGCTGAGCTAAAGGGGATTTTTGAATCTCAAATACAAAATACCTGGTCTAGAACATATCTCAATGTTTACTTAACACAAGATACATGTAAGTACCCTCTCTGTAACAGACATCTCAGTGAAAACCACAGTAAAGGCCCTCTTCACAGTACATATTAGAAATAGAACAATATTAGAACAGAAATTCAATTTTATTCCAAACAATTTTAATATCTCTGGTTGATTTCTGTTTTTCCCTTCTCCAGTTTGTTTTGGTTTAATTCCAAATAGAAAAAATCCATTACCAAGTATTTACCAATTAACATTTGACTCACTAAATGAATTGTTCCTCATTACGTAATACATTCCTGTAGATATAGAAGATGTCTTGGAAAGTGAGACAGCTACAAAGCAATGACTCACTAGAACGATGATGCTCCCCTTTGCTTTAGTTTCCATGGCAACATTTTTACATAACTAAAATATGAATTCACCCTGTTTAAACATCTCAAACTCACCAATTATTTCAACAGAATCAACATTTTACAGCACAGCAGGAAGCCCCACAGTCCACCATGCTATTCTTGGTCTCTTTAAGAGCTAGCCACTTAGTTCCATTTCCCCCAAACTCAACATTTTCAACTTCAAATATTTAGTCACTTCTCTTTTGAAAGCTAGTACAATATGCTGCAAATCCCCCTTACCTCTTCCTTTGTTGTTTTGGCGATGATGCTTAATTAAAGTCCTCTAGTTTATGATTCAGCAACCAGCAGAAATAGATTTTCCCTATTTACTTCCTCAAAACTATCAATTTTATATAATATTGCTTACTTTTCTCTGTTCTAATGAAAAAAAAAGTCCCAAATTTTCTGGTCACAATACACAAAATACCAGTACACAGGCTGGGTTACATTGACAGTAGGATTCCCACGATCATTTAAATTGATGAATTAGAAATATCTCCAACTGTTGTTAATTGAAGAGATACATAATTATAACATCAAGTTAATGTGATAAAAATAGGTAAACTTTTCATCTAGACATTGAAAACTTAATTTTGCAGTTACATTCGCAAAATGTTGTAATTGTTTTAATTACTCATTTGCCCCTCCATTGTCCTCATGGTGGAATTCAAAACACTGTCCTTTTTGAGGTCAGCTAAACCATCAGAAATGTTATCAAATCTTGGAATCTCCTTTATTCATAGATGGTATTTCCCAGTGTGGAATATATCAACTAAATTACTACAAGAGCCCTGAACATCTTTGCCTCAAACTAAAGTTCCTTATTTATGTAAATATATCAGTGTTAGTATTTCCTGTTGTCTAACAGCAGATGTTAACCCACATTCCCATGAAGCCATCAGTCCTGTGTAAATCGCTCCACAGCACAAGGAGAAGTGTATCTGTAATAAACTGTCCTCTATGTAAAAGCACCAAGAATGCAGCAAAGCTAGTTAATCCTGTAATTTCTGCTTCCACTACTTACTGTTTCAATTACTAATAAAAACCAGTTCCCCAGTGCTTCAATGGGTAAATAGAGCTTCTGGTATATTTGGCTATACAAACTAGGAAGGTGCAAAGTTCTATCATTGCTCTATGCTCAATTAGTTGATCTTCATTCAATGGCCACAGCTAGTAATTTTTAAAAATTCATTCTTGGATGTGAGTGTTGCTGGCAGGGCCAGCATTTATTGCCCATTCCTGTTTGTCCTTCAGAAGGTGATAAGCCACCTTGAACCGGTGCAGTCCATGTGGTGTCGGTACACCCATAATGCTGTTATGAAGGGAATTCCAGGATTTTGACTCAGCCAGTGAAGGAATGGCAATACACTTCCACAGCAAAATGGTGGTCATCAGGTGACAATGGATGTCTGACGACTAGAACAACAAGGGTGACCAGGGAAAGCAGGGATCCTTGAATGCATTCCACTCTCCAACTGGTATTCAGTCCTGAATACTGGTGAGTGATGGTTGCTTTGGAAAGTACAGACAGAGCAAGTCTACAGACCATGGGTGGCTCAGCTGCATGGTGGGGTGCTGCAAGAGCAATAGTGACAGATGCTTCCATAGTGAAAGGAATAGACAGGCACTTCTGTGGTCGCAAGCATTACTCCAGGATGGTACGCTGCCACCCTGGTGGTATCACTGAGCAGCTACAAGAATGAGTCGGAAGGATAAACAACCAGAGGTTGTGGTCCATATCAGTACTGATGAAATAAGAGGGTTCAGGTCCTGAAGGCAGAGTTTAGGGAGCTAGGAGAGTGGAGTGAGCCAGATCTTCTGGTCTCAACAACGATGAAAACTGAGACAAAAACAGAATTAAAACAGAATTACCTGGAAAAACTCAGCAGGTCTGGCAGCATCGGCGGAGAAGAAAAGAGTTGACGTTTCGAGTTCTCATGACCCTTCGACAGAACTTGAGTTCGAGTCCAGGAAAGAGCTGAAATATAAGCTGGTTTAAGGTGTGTGTGTGGGGGGCGGAGAGATAGAGAGACAGAGAGGTGGAGGGGGTTGGTGTGGTTGTAGCGACAAACAAGCAGTGATAGAAGCAGATCATCAAAAGATGTCAACAACAATAGTACAATAGAACACATAGGTGTTAAAGTTAAAGTTGGTGATATTATCTAAACGAATGTGCTAATTAAGAATGGATGGTAGGGCACTCAAGGTATAGCTCTAGTGGGTTTTTTTTTATTTTATATAATGGAAATAGGTGGGAAAAGGAAAATCTTTATAATTTATTGGGAAAAAAAAGGGGGAAACAGAAAGGGGGTGGGGATGGGGGAGGGGACTCACGACCTAAAGTTGTTGAATTCAATATTCAGTCCGGAAGGCTGTAAAGTCCCTAGTCGGAAGATGAGGTGTTGTTCCTCCAGTTTGCGTTGGGCTTCACTGGAACAATGCAGCAAGCCAAGGACAGACATGTGGGCAAGAGAGCAGGGTGGAGTGTTAAAATGGCAAGCGACAGGGAGGTTTGGGTCATTCTTGCGGACAGACCGCAGGTGTTCTGCAAAGCGGTCGCCCAGTTTACGTTTGGTCTCTCCAATGTAGAGGAGACCACATTGGGAGCAACGAATGCAGTAGACTAAGTTGGGGGAAATGCAAGTGAAATGCTGCTTCACTTGAAAGGAGTGTTTGGGTCCTTGGACGGTGAGGAGAGAGGAAGTGAAGGGGCAGGTGTTGCATCTTTTGCGTGGGCAAGGGGTTGTGCCATAGGAGGGGGCACAACCCCTTGCCCACGCAAAAGATGCAACACCTGCCCCTTCACTTCCTCTCTCCTCACCGTCCAAGGACCCAAACACTCCTTTCAAGTGAAGCAGCATTTCACTTGCATTTCCCCCAACTTAGTCTACTGCATTCGTTGCTCCCAATGTGGTCTCCTCTACATTGGAGAGACCAAACGTAAACTGGGCGACCGCTTTGCAGAACACCTGCGGTCTGTCCGCAAGAATGACCCAAACCTCCCTGTCGCTTGCCATTTTAACACTCCACCCTGCTCTCTTGCCCACATGTCTGTCCTTGGCTTGCTGCATTGTTCCAGTGAAGCCCAACGCAAACTGGAGGAACAACACCTCATCTTCCGACTAGGGACTTTACAGCCTTCCGGACTGAATATTGAATTCAACAACTTTAGGTCGTGAGTCCCCTCCCCCATCCCCACCCCCTTTCTGTTTCCCCCTTCTTTTTTTTCCCAATAAATTATAAAGATTTTCCTTTTCCCACCTATTTCCATTATATAAAATAAAAAAAAACCCACTAGAGCTATACCTTGAGTGCCCTACCATCCATTCTTAATTAGCACATTCGTTTAGATAATATCACCAACTTTAACTTTAACACCTATGTGTTCTATTGTACTATTGTTGTTGACATCTTTTGATGATCTGCTTCTATCACTGCTTGTTTGTCGCTACAACCACACCAACCCCCTCCACCTCTCTGTCTCTCTATCTCTCCGCCCCCCACACACACACCTTAAACCAGCTTATATTTCAGCTCTTTCCTGGACTCGAACTCAAGTTCTGTCGAAAGGTCATGAGGACTCGAAACGTCAACTCTTTTCTTCTCCGCCGATGCTGCCAGACCTGCTGAGTTTTTCCAGGTAATTCTGTTTTTGTTTTGGATTTCCAGCATCCGCAGTTTTTTTGTTTTTACAAAAACAGAATTACCTGGAAAAACTCAGCAGGTCTGGCAGCATCGGCGGAGAAGAAAAGAGTTGACGTTTCGAGTCCTCATGACCCTTCGACAGAACTTGAGTTCGAGTCCAGGAAAGAGCTGAAATATAAGCTGGTTTAAGGTGTGTGTGTGGGGGGCGGAGAGATAGAGAGACAGAGAGGTGGAGGGGGTTGGTGTGGTTGTAGGGACAAACAAGCAGTGATAGAAGCAGATCATCAAAAGATGTCAACAACAGTAGTACAATAGAACACATAGGTGTTAAAGTTAAAGTTGGTGATATTATCTAAACGAATGTGCTAATTAAGAATGGATGGTAGGGCACTCAAGGTATAGCTCTAGTGGGTTTTTTTTTTAATAATGGAAATAGGTGGGAAAAAGAAAATCTTTATAATTTATTGGAAAAAAAGGGGGGGAAACAGAAAGGGGGTGGGGATGGGGGAGGGAGCTCACGACCTAAAGTTGTTGAATTCAATATTCAGTCCGGAAGGCTGTAAAGTCCCTAGTCGGAAGATGAGGTGTTGTTCCTCCAGTTTGCGTTGGGCTTCACTGGAACAATGCAGCAAGCCAAGGACAGACATGTGGGCAAGAGAGCAGGGTGGAGTGTTAAAATGGCAAGCGACAGGGAGGTTTGGGTCATTCTTGCGGACAGACCGCAGGTGTTCTGCAAAGCGGTCGCCCAGTTTACGTTTGGTCTCTCCAATGTAGAGGAGACCACATTGGGAGCAACGAATGCAGTAGACTAAGTTGGGGGAAATGCAAGTGAAATGCTGCTTCACTTGAAAGGAGTGTTTGGGTCCTTGGACGGTGAGGAGAGAGGAAGTGAAGGGGCAGGTGTTGCATCTTTTGCGTGGGCATGGGGTTGTGCCATAGGAGGGGGTTGAGGAGTAGGGGGTGATGGAGGAGTGGACCAGGGTGTCCCGGAGGGAGCGATCCCTACGGAATGCCGATAAGGGGGGTGAAGGGAAGATGTGTTTGGTGGTGGCATCATGCTGGAGTTGGCGGAAATGGCGGAGGATGATCCTTTGAATGCGGAGGCTGGTGGGGTGATAAGTGAGGACAAGGGGGACCCTATCATGTTTCTGGGAGGGAGGAGAAGGAGTGAGGGCGGATGCGCGGGAGATGGGCCGGACACGGTTGAGGGCCCTGTCAACGACCGTGGGTGGAAAACCTCGGTTAAGGAAGAAGGAGGACATGTCAGAGGAACTGTTTTTGAATGTAGCATCATCGGAACAGATGCGACGGAGGCGAAGGAACTGAGAGAATGGGATGGAGTCCTTACAGGAAGTGGGGTGTTTTATCTCTGTAATGAAAACTGAGATGCTATTGAGCGTCACAACAAGCTGGAGGGAGCCCACTTCTGCTCAACTCCGGAACTTGCGTTTTGGCAGAAAAGAGGTCCTGGGGAGCTTATGCTGATGGTATTGGCAGGACTTGTCAGTGCATAAACTTGGGCTGATTGTCTGGCACTTACCCTAGTTTTATTAGGGCTGCTCCTAGCAGGCATAAAGCCTGCCTAGGAGCGCAGTCCTTTAAATCAGTGAGAGTGTCAAAAGATTCCAGCACCCTGGGCTCTGCTCAACCCCCACCTTCCCCCACACTCCCAGATTTGCTCACCTCCTCTTGCCTCACGCCGGCCCTGCTCATTACCCTATCTCCCGTCTTTCTCTTCCCTCTGATCACCACCCTACCCAGCTCTGCTCACCTCCCTCTCCCAGCACAGCTCACCCCTCACCCACCACTGGCACTTTTCACCCCCTCGCCCTATCCCACCCCAAACCACCAACCAACTCTGCTCACCATATTGTCCAGCACCACTCACCTGCCCTCTTCCACCGCCCACCACCAACCCCCTCCTCCCAAAACATCCACTCCCTCCACTTCCATCCCCACCAGCTATGCTCACCAAATCCCCCTTAGTCCTACTGATGTTGGAGCAGTACAGGGGAGGTAGGGTTAAAATATATTATGGATAGGTTAAAAAACACAAAATAAGCAATGACAGTAATTTTTGGAATATTCCTGGTGCCGTGCTAGAAAGTACAGAAATAAGATAAAGACATGGCCAGAAAGATGATGCAGAGGGAAGGTTTTAGATTCCCATGGCATTGTGGCTATTCCCAAGGGAGTTGGGACCTGTACAAACTGGATGGATTACACCTCATGGCCATGGGCCACTTTCTTTGCAGGGGTTTCTAATGCTATTGGTGATAAGGGTGGGATGGTTAAACTAGTTTGGCATGGGATTGGAACCAGAAAGTAGATTCAGAATGGAAGGGGGAAGTTGGAAATGGAAAGCAGGAAATTAGTAAGTATGCTTGGCAGGCAGAGGAAGCAAAGGCTAGAAAATAGGTAACAAGGGAGTTTGACACTGTTAAATGATACACTGCAAGAAGTCTAGGGAATAAGGATCAACTGAGAGCAAGAAAAACAAAAAATTGCGGATGCTGGAAATCCAAAACAAAAACAGAATTACCTGGAAAAACTCAGCAGGTCTGGCAGCATTGGCGGAGAAGAAAAGAGTTGACGTTTCGAGTCCTCATGATCCTTCAGCAGAGTTCTGCTGAAGGGTCATGAGGACTCGAAACTTCAACTCTTTTCTTCTCCGCCGATGCTGCCAGACCTGCTGAGTTTTTCCAGGTAATTCTGTTTTTGTTTTCAACTGAGAGCAGATTGACATATGGGACTATGATATTATCGCTAACGCCAAGACATGGAATGGCAGCTCAACATTCTTGGTTACAGGGTTTTCAGATAAGACACAGAAGTAGATAAAAAAGGGAGGGAGGGGGTGGCAACATTGATTAAAGAAACAATTATAGCTATGAGGAGAGATGACATGGTAGAAGGATCATCAAATTCGGCCATGAGGGCTGAACTGAAAAACACAAAAAGGGGCAATCACACTGCTGAGCATGTACTATCAACCCTCTAATAACCAGAGGGAGCAAATATGTAGGCAAATCTCCAAGTAGTGCAAAAACAATAGTGGAGGATTTCAGCTACCTTAATATTACTGGGATACAATTAGTTTGAAAGGCATGGAGGGAATTCTTAAAACTCATTCAGGAGAACTTTTTTTAGTCAGTCAGTCTGGACTTAAAAGTTTTAGGGAATTAAACTGGTCAGGTGGAAGGGGTAGCAGTTAGGAAGTACATGAGATGATTTTCGTTCGATTTAGGGTAGTTATGGAAAAGGACAAAGGTAGACCAGGAATAAAAGTTCTCAGTTGAGGAAGCGCTAATTTTACTAAGCTTATACTTGATTTAACTAAAGTGGACTGGAAACAGCTGCTTGAAGGTAAATCAGTGCCAGATCAGTGGGAGGCATTCAAGGAAGAGGTGGTGAGAGTTCAGGGCAAGTATGTCCTCTCAAAGATAAAGGGTGGGGCTAACAAATCCAGAGCCCTCTGGATGTCAAGGAGAGGATGAAGAAAAAAAAGAGGGAAACTTATGACAGATGCAGAGGGCTCAATACTGCAGAAAATCAAAAATTTTTATAAAAAGTGTGGGGCAAAATTAAAAAGGAAAATAGGAAAACAAACAGAAGAGATGAAAAAGTTTTGGCTAGTAAGATAGAGGAAAACCCAAAGATTTTTTTATAAATACACGAAGAATAAGGGGATAACTAAGGAAAGAGTAGGTCCTTGATTAGGAACCATAAAGGTAACCAGTGTGTGAAAGCAGAGGATGTGGGTATGATTCTTAATGAATACTTCGCATTTGTTTTCACTAGAGGGATGATACAGACAGACATTGTAATCAGGGGTGAGCAGTATGAAATACAAGATAAAATCAACTGATTGAAAGATCAAATATTAAGGAGTTTAACATCTTTGGAAGTGGAAAATCCCCAGGGTTGGATGAAACATATCCTAAGCTGTTAAGGGAAGCAAGAGAAGAAATAGCAGAGGCTCTGACCCATCATTTTCAAATCCTCTGGCGCTGGCTGCAGGCATGGTGCCTGAGGGCAGCTAATGTTGCACAATTTTTTAAAAAGTGAGAAAGAGATAGACTGAGTAATTACAGGCCAGACAGCTTAACGTCAGTGATGGGAAAATTGTTGGAAAAAATTCTGAGACAAGATAAGTCGTCATTTAGAAAGGCATAGGTTAATCACATATAGTTAGCATGGATTTATTAAGAGGTTGAGTAACAGGATTTTATTGTTTGAGGAGGTAACAAGATGGCTCAGTGAGGGTAGTGCATTTGATGTAATCCATATGGATTCTAGCAATCTTTTAATAAGGCCCCCCACTGGTCACAATCTAAAATTGGGTTAGAGGCAGGAAGCAAATGGTGGCAGTTGATGGGCATTTGTGTGGCTGGAAGGCAGTTTCCAGTGGGATTCCGCAGAGCTCAATTCTAGGTCCCTTGTTTCTTGTTACATATCAATGATTTGATTTGGACTTGAATGTAGAGTGTATGATCAAGATGTTTGTAAACGATACTATCACATGGCCAATTTTTGTGAGGAAGAAAGCTGTACATTGCAGGGGGATATCAATGGGCCAGTTAGATAGGTGGGACAGTGGCAAATGGAGTTCATTCCAGAGAATTGCAAAGCAATGCACTTAGGGGAGGCTAATAATGTAAAAATGAATACACAAAAAAATGGTAGGATGCTGAAAAGTGTTAGGAATGGAGGGATATTGGCATGCATGTACAAGGATCCCTGAAGGTGGCTGTATTAAGGTGGTCAAGGTGTACGGAATACTTGCCTTTGTTAGCTGAGGCATGACACATAAGAGCTGGGAGATTATGCTGGAACTGTATAAAACACTTGTTAGACCACAGCTGGAACACCATGCACAGTTCTGGTCACCAGGCATCAGAGGGGGTACAGAGGAGATTTATGAGGATGTTCAGAAACAGGAGGATTTTAGTTATAAGGAAACACTGGATAGGCCAGGGTTGTTGTCTTTAGAACTGAGGAGGCTGAGGCCGACTGAAATGTATAAAATTATGAAGGGTCTAGATAAGAGGGGATAAGGCGGCTTTATTCCCCTTGGAGGAAGGGTCCATAACCAGCGGCTACAGATTTAGAGTAAGAGGAAGGTGGTCTAGCAGGGATTCAAGAGGAATCTTTTTCACCCCAATGGTGGTGTGGATCTGGAACTCTCTGTCTGAAAAAGAGTGCTGGAGGCAGAAACCCTCAACATTTTAGTAGTATTCAGATATGCACTTGAAGTGCCAGAGCTTAAAAAGCCAAATGGACAGCATTCCACCACACTCCTGACTGGTGTCTTGTAGATGGTGGACAGCCTTTGGGGAGTCAGGTGGTGAGTTACTCACCGCAGGATTCCTAGCCTCTGACCTGCTCTTGTAGTTTCTGGTCAATGGTATCCCCCACTATCAACATCTTTGGTGTTTCAGTGATAGTAATGCCATTGAATGTCAAGGGATGATGGTTAGATTCTCTCGCTTTGGAGATGGTCATCGCCAAGTACTTGTGCGGTGTGAATGTTACTCACCACTTGTCAGCTCAAGACTGGATATTGTCCAGGTCTGGCTGCATTTGGACATGGACTGCTTTAGTATCAGAGGAGTCACAGATGGTGAACATTGCACAGCTAATATCCCTACTTCTAACCTTGTGATAGAAGGAAGGTCATTGACGAAGCAGCTGAAGTAGGTTGGGCCTAGGACACTACCCTGAAGAACACCTGCTGTGATGTCCTGGAGCTGAGACGATTGACCTCCAACCAGCACCACCACCACCACTACTACCACTACCACCATCTTTCATGCCAGCTATGACTGCAACCAGCAAAGAGATTCACCCCACCCACCCCAACAACAGATTCCCATTAACTCTAGCTTTGTTAGGGCTCTTTGATGCTACTCGGTCAAATGCTGCCTTGATATCAAGGGCAGTCACTCTTCCCTCACTTCGGGAGTTCAGTTCTTTTGTCCATTTTTGAACCAAAGCTGTAATGAGGTCAGGAGCCAAGTGGCCCTGGCAGAACACAAAATGAGCATCAGTGCACAGGTTATTGCTAAGCAAGAGCCGCTTGATAACACTATTGTTGATGATCTCTTCCATCACTTTCCTGATGATTAACAGTAGACTGATGGTTTGGTAATTGGCCAGGTTTGATTTGTCCTGCTTTGTGTACAGGACACACCTGAGCAATTTTCCAGTGCCAGGTAGATGCCAGTGTTGTAACTGTACTGGAACAGCTTTGCTAGGGGTATGGCAAGGTCTGGAGCACAAGTCTTCAGTGCTACTGCCAGAATATTGTCAGGGCCCGTAACCCTTGCATTCCAGTGCCTTCAGCGCTTCTTGATATCACATGGAGTGAACGGAGCCGAAGATGCTGGTGACTTCCAGAGGAGGCTGAGATGGGTCATCCGCTCAGCAATTCTGACTGAAGATTGTTGCAAATGCTTCAGCCTCATCTTTTGCACTGATGTGCTGGGCTCCCCCATCATTGAGGATGGAGATATTCATGGAGCCTTACCCTCCAGTGAGTTGTTTAATTGTCCACCACCATTCATGACTAGATGTGGCAGGACTGCAGAGCTTAGATCTGATCCATTGGTTGTGGGGTCGCTTAGCTCTATTACTTGTTGCTTATGCTGTTTGGCACACAAGTAATCCTGTGCTATAGCTTCACCAGGTTGAAACTTCATTTTTAGGTATGCCTGGTGCTGCTCCTGGCATGCCCTCCTACACTCTTCATTGAACCAGGGTTGATTCCCTGGCTTGATGGTAATGGTAGAGTGGGGGATGTGTCAGGCCATGAGGTTACAGATTGTGTTCGAGTACAATCCTGCTGCTACTGATAGCCCACAGTGCCTCATGGATGCCCAGTATCGAGTTGCTAGATTTGTTTGCTATCACTCTCATTAGCATGGTGGTAATGCTAAACAACATAATGGAAGGTATCCTCAATGTCAAGACGGGACTTCATCCCCACTAGGACTGTGCAGTGAAGAGTAAGAGGCAACTTGATTGAAACACAAGATCCTGAGGGGTCTTGACAGGGTGGATGTGGAAACAATATTTCCTCTTGAGAGAGAATCTAGAACTAGGGGTCACTGTTTAAAAATAAAAGGGGTCGCTCATTTAAGACAGGTGAGAAATTTTTTGAGGGTTGAGCGCCTAGCAGCTATGTCCTTTAGGACTTGGCAAGCTCGGTTTGTACTCGGTTGCTACCGAGACACTCTTGATGAAGGACATTGAAGTCCCCCACCCAGAGTACATTCTGCACCCTTGCCACCCTCGGTGCATCCTCCAAATAGTGTTCAACATGGAGGCATACTGATTCATCAGTTGAGAGGGCAGTACCGGTAGATTCCCTTGCCCATGTTTGACTTGACATGAGACTTCATGGGGTCCAGAATCAACGTTGAGGACTCCCAAAGAAACTCCCTGTTCCACCTCCGCTGGGTCTGTCCTGCCAGTGGGATAGGGCATACCTAAGCATGTCGATGGTGGTCTCTAGGACATTATCTGTAAGGTAGAATTCCATGAATATGCGGGAAAGCTCTCTCAATTTTAGCATAAGCCCCCAGTGTTAGTAAGGAGGACTTTGCAGTGTCGATAGGGCTAAGTTTGCGATTGTCGTTTCCAGTGCCCAGGTCGATGCCGGGTGGTCCATCCAGTTTCATTCCTTATTGACCTTTTAGTGGTTTGATACAATTGAATGGCTTGCTAGGCCATTTCAGAGAGCATTTAGAGGCAAACACATTGCTGCAGATCTGGAGTCACATGTAGGCCAGACCAGGTAACGACAGCAGATTTCCTTCCCTCTGTGGCAGGTGGTGAGGGAAACAACAAAAGGGAAAAACCTACTTGACCTCATCCTCACCCATCTATCTACTGCAAATGCATCTGTCCATGGCAGTATTGGTAGGAGATCCCACCGCACAGTCACTGTGGAGACAATCTCTTGCCGTAACATTTGAGCATAACCTCAGTGTTGTGTGGCATTATCACCCAGCTAAATAGGATAGATTTCACACAGATCTCGCAAGTCAAGACTTGGCAATCATGAGGCGCTGTGGGCCATCAGCAGAATTGTATTCAACCACGATCTGTAACCTCATGGCCCAGCATATCCCCCACATTACCATTACCATCAAGCCAGGGGATCAACCCTGATTCAATGAAGAGTGCAGGAGGACATGCAAGGAGCGGCGCCAAGGCTTAACTAAAAATGAGTTGTCAACCTGGTGAACACGGGACTACTTGTGTGCCAAATGGCAAGTGATAGACAGAGCTAAGAAATCCAACAACTAACGGGTTGGGTCCAAGTTCTGCAGACCCGCCACATCCAGTAGTGAATGGAGGTGGATAATTAAACAACGCACTGGAGAAGGAGCCCCACAAATATCCCCATCCTCAATAATGGGGGAGCCCAGCACATCAGTGCAAAAGATGAAGCTGAAGTATTTGAGCCAACTTCAGCCAGAAGAGCCAGGTGGACGATCCATCTCGATGATCTCCTGAGACCCCCAGCATCCTGCCAATTCGATTCACTCCATGTGATATTAAGAAACAGCTGAAGGCTATGGGCTCTGACAACATTCTGGTATTAGCAGTGAAGTCTTGTGCTCCAGTACTAGCTCTGTTCCTAGCCAAACTGTTTCAATGCAACTACAACACTGGCATCTACCCAACACTGTGGAGAATTGCCCAGCTATGTCCTGTCCACTAGAAAAGTAGGACAAATCCAACCCAGCCAATTATGCCCCATCAGTCTACTCTCAATCATCAAAGTGATGGAAGGTGCTGTTAACAGTGCTTTCAGGTAGCACTTACTCAGCAATAACCACTCACTGATGCTCAGTTTGGATTCTGCCAAGGTCACTCAGCTGCTGACCTTATTACAGCCTTGTTTCAAGTATGGACAAAAGAGCTAAACTCCTGAGGTGAGAGTGACTGCCTTTGACAGAGTCTGGTATCAAGGAGACTTAGAAAAACTGCAGTTAATGAGAATCAGGGGTGAAAACCCTCCACTGGTTGGTGCCAAACCTAGCACAAAGGAAGATGGCTGTGATCTTTTTTCAGGGGAGAGTGTGAACTTAATCCCCCACAACCACAAATTCTGCAGTCGGTATCCCATATTTGGGACATTGCAGGCGTTAGCACACCCGGTGTGCAAGGGATAGCCTCATCCTGGAAGCACAACCTTATTGATCATTGTTTCGCCCCTGCGGCCAATCATATCAGCCCTGGGATGTCACTGCAGCTGTTCCTCAGGGTAGTGTCCTGGGCCCAACTACCTTCAGCTGCTTCATCAATGTCCTTCCCTCAATCATAAAGTCAGAAGTAAGGATGTTTGCCGATGCATTCACAATGTTCAGCACCATTCATGACTTCTCAGATTGCAGTCCGTGTCCATATGCAGCAAGGCCTGGAGTGCTTTGGGCTGCAGTACAGTGCTTCCAAGTTGAAGATTGGTGACTGAGGGAGTTCAGTGAAGAGAGAACGAGGTGATCCTTTGAGTACCGTGACTCCAGTTGGGTAAGTATTCACTACTTTTATCATTTATAGTTTTCAAGGTCTTATTTTGTGTTTCATCGTTTGTAAGGGCTACATTCTGTAACAATGAGAAACAGGGAAGAAGGGCCCTGCAGTAATTGAATTATTTGATATTAAGTATCTTCCAAAAGGTTTAAGTTAATTTAAAGGGATAAATCATGGCAGGAGAGCTCAAAGCCGTGGGGTGCTCCTCCTGCTCTATGTGGGAAGCCAAGAGCATTTCCAGTGCCCAGGGCTAGCACGTGTGTGGGAAGTGTCCCCAGCTGCAGCTCCTGAAAGCCTGGGTTTTGAAGCTGAAGCGGTGGCTGGGGACACTGGAGCATCCGTGAGGTGGAGAGTATCATGGATAGCACGTATTGAGAGGTGGTCACACCGCAGGCAAAGAGTCCACAGGCAGGAAGGGAATGGGTGACCACCAGGAAGAGCAAGAGGACTAGGCAGGAATCTCCTGTGGCTATTCCCCTGCAAAACAGATATACTGCTTTGGATTCTGTTGAGGGGAATGGCCTCTCAGGGGAAAGCAGCATAAGCCAAATTCATTGCACCACAGTTGGTTCTGCTGCACAGGGGAGGAGTAAAAAGTGTGGGAGTGCAATAGTTATAGGGGATTCAATTATAAGGGGACTAGATAGGTGTTCCTGTGGCCACAAACAAGACTCCAGGATGGTATGTTGCTTCCCTGGTACTAGGGTCAAGGATGTCTCTGAGCAGCTACAGGACATTTTGAAGGGGGAGGGTGAACAGCCAGTGGCCGTGGTACACATTGGTACAAAAAACATAGGTAAAAAAGGGATGAGGTCCTAAAAGCAGAATAGAGGGAGTTAGGAAGTAAGTTCAAAAGTAGGACTTCAAAAGCTAGTGATCTCAGGATTACTACCAGTGTCACATGCTAGTCAGAGTAGAAATAGCAGGATATATTGGATGAATACATGATTGAAGAGATGACGTGAGGAGGGGCGTTTCAGATTCCTGGGACATTGGGACCAGTACAAACTGGACGGGTTACACCTGGGCAGGACCGGGACTGATTTCCTAGGGGGAATATTTGCTAGAGTGGTTGGTGGGGTTTGAACTAAAATGGCAGGGGGATGAGAATCTATGCAAGGAGTCAGAGGAGGGGAAATCAAGGACAAGAAAAGACAGAAAGGGGAATAAGAAAAGTAATAGGCAGAGAAATCAAGGGCAAGAATCAAACAGGGCCTCAGTGAAAAATCATGGGAACGGGACAAGTAATGTTAAAAAGACAAGCCTTAAGGCTTTGTGCCTTAATGCGAGGAGCATTCGCAATAAAGTGGATGAATTAACCGCGCAAATAGATGTAAACAGGTATGATATAGTCGGGATTATGGAAACATGGCTGCATTGTACCAGGGATGGGAACTGAACATCCAGGGGTATTCAGTATTTAGGAAGGACAGACAAAAAGGAAAAGGCGGTGGAGTTGCATTGCTGGTTAAAGAGGAAATTAATGCAACAGTGAGGAAAGATATTAGTTCTGACAATGTGGAATCTGTATGGGTAGAGCTGAGAAACACTAAGGGGCAAAAAACATTAGTGGGGTTGTATACAGACCCCCAAACTGTAGTGGTTGGGAATGGCATTAAACAGAAAATTAGAGACGCATGTAATAAAAGGAACATCTGTAATTATGGGTGACTTTAATCTGCATATAGATTGGGCAAATCAAATTAGTAACACTATTGTAGAGGAGGAATTCCTGGCGTGTATGGTTTTCTGGACCAATACGTTGAGGAACCAAAGAGAGAACAGGCCATCCTCCTCTGGGTATTGTGTAATGAGAAAGGAATAATTGGCAATGCAGTTGTGCGAAGCCCCTTGGGGATGAACGACCATAATATAATAGAATTATATTATATGATAGAGTGATGTAGTTGATTCTGAGATGAGGGTCCTGAATCTTAATAAAGGAAACTACGATGGTATGAGGCACAAGTTGGCTATGATGGATTGGGGGATGTTACTTATAGGGATGACAGTGGATAGGAAACAACAAACATTCAAAGAGCACATGGGTGAACTGCAATTGTTTATTCCTCTGTCTCAAAAGCAAAATAGGAGAGGTGGCCAAACCATGGCTTACAAGGGAAATTAGAGAGTATTAGATTCAAGGAAGAGGCATACAAATTGGCTAAAAAAACAGGCCTGAGGATTGGGGGCAGTTTAGAATTCAGCAAAGGAGGACCAAGGCGTTGATTAAGAAGGGGAAAAGAGTACGAGAGTAAGCTTGCAGGGGACATAAAAACCGACTGTAAAAGTTTTTATAGGTATGTGAAGAGAAAAAGATAGGTGAAGACAAATGTAGGTCCCTTAGTCAGAAACAGGGGAATTTATAATGGGAAACAAAGAAATGGCTGACCAACTAAATACATACTTTGGTTCTGTCTTCATAAAGGAGGAAGCAAATAACATACCAGAAACATTGGGGAACACAGGGTTTAGTGAGAGGGAGGGGCTGAAAGAAATCAGTATTAGCAGGGAAATGGTGTTGGGGAAATTGATGGGGTTGAAGGACGATAAATCCCCAGGGCCTGATCATCTACATCCCAGAGTATTTAAGGAACTGGCCCTAGAAATAGTGGATGCATTGGTGGTCATCTTCCGACATTCTATAGACACTGGAACAGTTCCTACAGATTGGAGGGTAGCTAATGTAACACCACTATTTAAAAAAGGGAGGTAGAGAGAAAACGAAATTATAGGCCATTCAGCCTGACGTCGGCAGTGGGGAAAATTCTAGAGTCTATTATAAAAGATTTAATAGCTGAGCACTTGGAAAAGAGTGACAGAATTGGGCAGGGTCAGCATGGAATTATGAAAGGGAAATCATGCTTGACAAATCTACTGGCATTTTTTGAGGATGTTACTAGTCGAGTTGATGAGGGGGAGCCAGTGGATGTGGTTTATTTGGGCTTTCAGAAGGCTTTCGACAAAGTGCCACATAAGAGATTAGTGTGTAAAATTAAAGCGCATGGGATTGGGGGTAGTGTATTGAGATGGATAGAACACTGGTTGGCAGAGAGGAAACAAAGAGTAGGAATAAACGGGTCTTCTTCCGAATGGCAGGCAGTGACTGGTGGGGTAAGGCAGGGATCAGTGCTGGGACCCAGCTATTCACAATATATATATTAATGATTTAGATGACGGGAACCAAATGTAATATCTCCAAATTTGCTGATGACACAAGGCTGGGTGGGAGGGTGAGCTGTGAGGAGGATGCAGAGCTACTTCAGTGTGGATTGGATAAGCTGAGTGGGCAAATGCGTGGCAGATGCAGTATAATGTGGATAAATGTGAGGTAATCCACTTTGGTAGCAAAAACAGAAAGGCAGATCATCTGAATGGCTAAATTGAGAGAGGGGAATGTGCAACGAGACCTGGGTGTCCTTGTACACCAGTCGCTGAAGATAAGCATGCAGGTGCTGCAGGCGGTAAAGGCGGCAAATGGTACGTTGGCCTTCATAGCGAAAGGATTAGAGTACAGGAACGGGGATGTCTTACTGCAATTATACAGAGCCTTGGTGAGACCACACCTGGAATAGTGTGCGCAGTTTTGGTCTCCTTATCTGAGGAAGGATGTTCTTGCCATAGAGGGAGTGTAGCGAGGGTTTACCAGATTGATTCCTGGGATGGCGGGACTGACATATGGAGGAGAACGAGTCAGTTAGGATTATATTCGCTGGAGTTCAGAAGAAGTGGGGATCTCAGAAACCTACAAAATTCTGACAGGACTAGACAGGGTAGATGCACGAAGGATATTCCCAATGGTGGGGTGGTCCAGAGCAAAGGGTCACAGTCTGAGGGGTAGACCATTTAGGACTGAGATGAGGAGAAATTTCTTCACCCAGAGAGTGGTGAGCCTGTGGAATACGCTACCACAGAAAGTAGTTGAGGCCAAAACATTGTATGTTTTCAAGGAGTTAGATATAGCTCTTGGGGCAAAAGGGATTAAACGATATGAGGAGAAAGTGGGAGGAGGCTATTGATAAAAGCAAAAAACTGCAGGTGCTGGAAATGGAAAACAAAAACAAAAATAAAAATACCTGGAAAAACTCAGCAGGTCTGGCAGCATCTGCTGAGAGGAACACAGTTAACGTTTCAAGTCTGTATGACTCTTCAACAGAACTAAGGAAAAACAGAAAAGAGGTGAAATATAAGCTGGTTTAAGGGGTGGGGGGGGGCGGGGGGCATGGGACAAGTAGAGCTGGATAGAGGGCCAGTGATAGGTGGAGATAACCAAAAGATGTCATAGACAAAAGGGCAAAAGGGGTGTTGAAGATGATGATATTATCTAAGGAATGTGCTAATTAAGGGTAGAAAGCAGGACAAACAAGGTACAGATAGCCCTAGTGGGGGTGGGGTGGGGTGAAGGAATCGAAATAGGCTAAAAGGCAGAGATAAAACAATGGATGGAAACACATTTAAAAATAATGGAAATAGGTGGGAAGAGAAAAAGAGTTGGATGATCAGCCATGATCATAATGAATGGCGGAGCAGGCTCGAAAGGCTGAATAGCCTACTCCTGCTCCTATTTTCTATGTTTCTGTGGACAATATTCAGGCTTGAGCTGAAAAATGGCAAGTAACCAAGTGCCAAGCAATGACCATCTCCAACAAGAGAGAATCTAATAATCTCCCCATGACATTCAATGGCATTACCATTGCTGAATCCTCACCATCAACATCCTGGTTGGGGTGAGGGTGTTGCTATCATTGACCAGAAATATAATGGGACCAGCCTTATAAATAAGTGCTGAGGCTTCAAAAGCAGGTCAGAGGCTGGGAATTCTGGAGTAATTCATCTCCTGACTCCCCAAAGCCTCTCCACCATCTAAAAGGCACAAGTCAGGAATGTGATAGAATACTGTTCACTTACCTGGATGAGTGCAGCTCCAACAGAGTCAAGAAGCTCCACAGCACCCAGGACAATGCAGCCTGATTGACACCCAATCCATCACCTTAAACATCCGCTCCTTCGATCAGCAGCACACACAGTGGCAGCAGTATGTACCATTTACAAGATGCAGTGCAGTAACTCACCATGCCTCCTTTGACAGCACCTTCCAAAATCAGTGACCTCTGTCACCTGGGAAGACAAGTCAGCAGATACACGAGAAACCACCACCTGCAAATTCTTCACCAAGCCACACAGCTTCCTGAACTATATTACCATCCTTCACTGGGTCAAAAACTTGGAACTCCCTTCCTATCATCATAGTAAATGGACTGCACATGGACTGCAGCAGTTCAAGGCAGCAGCTCACCACCAAATTCAGACGAGCAATTAGGAATAGGAATTAAACAATGGCCATGACAATGATGCTCACACCCCAAGAATCAATGAAAAAAACATCAACGGCATTTTGTTTTGAAGTGAAGCAAGGGGCTCTCCTGGTGACCCAACCAAAGTTCCTCATTCAACCAACAGCCAAAAACAGATCAAATGTCTTACTCATTGCTGTTTGTGGAGCTTTGTTGTGCAAACAGTCAGCAAAATATGCTTAGAAAACAACAGTGACTACACTTTTTGAAATGGTGTGGGATATCTGGCGATCATGAAATGCACTTTACAAATGCAAGTTCTTGTGACCTTGCCAGGAAGTGACAAAAGTGCCCAATTTCTTGTTCAGAAATCCTGGCACCCAACCATATTACTAAAATTCATTAAATTTAAACATTAAAAAAAAGTACTGAATAGATTTTTGTTAGCAAATTCCAAGAAAACTAGCGTTGGATATAAGCTACAAATGCCAAACAATTTAAGCTTGCAATCCCAAAAATTAAATTCATCTACATTTACAATTTTGCTTCCTCCATTAGGCTAAAGTGCACACTTTCATTTCAATATATTCCCTTGCCCCCTTGAATGCCTCGATCGAATCTGCCTCCACCACACTTCCAGGCAGTGCATTCCAAACCCTAACATCTTGCCGAGAGAGAGTTTTTTTCTCACCTCACATTTGCTTCTCTTGCAAAACACTTCAAATCTGTGTGCTCTCGTTCTCGATCAGTTTACAAGCAGGAGCAGTTTTCCCTATCTACCCTCTCCAGACCCCTCGTGATTTTGAGCACCTCTATTAAGTCTCCTCTTAGCCTTCTCCTCTCCAAGAAAAACAGTTCCAACTTCTCCAATCTTTCCTTATAGCTGAAGTGAAACAGGACAAATCCAACCCAGTCAATAACGGCTCCATCAGTCTATTCTCAATCATCAATGAAGTAATGGAAGGTGTCATCAACAGTGCTATCAAGCAGTGCTTGCTTAGCAATAACTTGAGAATGGGACCATTCTCGTAAACCTCTTCTGCATTCTCTCCAGTGTGTTCACATCCTTTCTATAGCGTAGTGCCCAGAACTGTACACAATACTCCTAACTAATATCTTATATAAGTTCACCATAACCTCTCTGCTCTTGTACTCTATGCCCCTATTAATGAAGCCTAGAATACTGTATGCTTTAGAACCAGTTCTCTACCTATTCTGCCACCTTTAATGACTTATGTACATACACAACCAGGTCTCTCTGCACCTGCACACCCTTTAGAATATATTACATACATATACACACACACTTATATACTGTCTCGCCATGTTCTTTGTACCAAAGTGCATCACCTCAGACTTCCCTGCATTGAACTTCATCTGCCACCTATCTGCCCACTCCACCAATGTGTCAATGTTCTTTTGAAGTTCTACATTGCAGAGATTCAAGAAGGCCCATCAATACTTTCTTGCGCCAATTAGGGGTGGGCATTGGACAATGCCTTGTCAGCATTACATTCCAGCAATAGTGCTAAAGACTTACATCCCAGAACTTGCTGCACCCCTAGCCAAGCTGTCCCAGTTCAGCTACAACACTGGCATCGACCCGGCTATGTGGAAAATTGCCCAGGGATGTCCTGTACACAAAAAACAGGACAAATCCAACCCGGCCAATAACGGCCCCATCAGTCTATTCTCAATCATCAATGAAGTAATGGAAGGTGTCATCAACAGTGCTATCAAGCGGTGCTTGCTTAGCAATAACCTGTTCACTGATGCTCAGTTTGGGTTCCACCACGGCCACTCAGCTCCTGGCCTCATTACAGTCTTGGTTCAAACATGGGCAAAAGAGATGAACTCCCGAGATGAGGAGAGAGTGACTGCCCTTGACATCAAGGCAGCATTTGACAAAGTGTGGTATCAAGGAACCCGAGCAAAACTGGAGTCAATGGGAATCAGGGGGAAAATTCTCCGCTGGTTGGAGTCATACCTAGCACAAAGGAAGATGGTTGTGGTTGTCAGAGGTCAGTCATCTCAGCTCCAGAACATGACTGCAGGAGTTCCTCACGGTAGTGTCCTAGGCCCAACCATCTTCAGCTGCTTCATCAATGACCTTTCATCATAAAGGTCAGAAGCGGGGACGTTCACTGATGATTGCACAATGTTCAGCACCATTCACGACTCCTCACATACTGAAGTAGTCCATGACCAAATGCAGCAAGACCAAGACAAAATCCAGGCTTGGGCTAACAAGTGGCAAGTAACCTTCGCACCACACAAGTGTCAGGGAATGACCATCACCAACAAGAGAGAATCCAACCATCACCCCTTGATGTGCAATGGCATTACCATTGCTGAATTCCCCACTAACAACATCCTGGGGGTTACCATTGACCAAAAATTGAACTGGACTAGCCAAATAAGTACTGTGGCTACAAGAGGTCAGAGGCTAGGAATTGTGCAACGGACTCGCCAAAGCCTGTCCAACATCAACAAGGCACAAGTCAGGACTGTGACGGAACATTTGCTTGGATGAGTGCAGCTCCCACAACATTGAAGAAGCTGGACACCGCCCAGGACAAAGCAGCCCACTTGATTGGCACCACATCCACAAACATTCATCCCTTTCACCACCGATGCACAGTAGTAGCAGTGTGTACCATCTACAAGGTGCAATGCAGGAATTCACCAAGGCTCCTGAGGCAGCACCTTCTAAACACACGACCTCTACTACCTAGAAGGACAAGGGCAGCAGATAGATGGGAACACCACCATCCTGACTTGGAAATATATTGCTATTCCTTCACTGTCACTGGGTCAATTTCCTGGAACTCCCTTCCTAACAGCACTGAGGGTGTATCTACATCACATTGACTGCTGCGGTTCAAGAAGGCAGCTCATCAACAACTTCTCAAGGGCAACTAGGGATGGGCAAATGCAGGCCCAGAAAGCAAAGCTCACATCCTGTGAATAATTTTTTTTAAAAAAATTGCCCAAAACCCAGAAGCAAAATTTAAAAAATGTGATCCTCTTCAAACACTGACTCCTTAGAGTTTGTAAATGCAGTTTATTAGTTAGTGACTTAGGAAATAACTTCTTACAAACATGAACATTGCTGCCTACTGCTCCATGTAGATTCTGTTTCGGTTCATGTGTGGCTGGAGAATAATAAGCACGCACTACAATCTAACTCAAACTGCATTCAAATCCTGTTCTGAACAAGAGTATCTTTTAAAAATGTATGCTTTCATGGAAACACACAGTCACACACCATTCTGATACTATCTGAACCATAGCCACATATCTAGAGTAATTTAGAATCTCCCTTTCATAGAACTCTTCCTGCACTTTGTAAAATTATATATTTTTTGCAACATAAGTTAATACTCTTTCAAAACCTGTTCTGGGCAAAAGAATATAGAAGGACTTAATGCTAGTTTTGAGATCACCAAAAGAATTGAGTTTTAAGGTGAATGGCTTCTTCTTGTCCAATATTTCCTGCTTTGTAGTCTTTAGTTCCATCCAAATTAAATATAGCATATTAAAATAATCAAATATCAGAATAAACACACCAGGCACCATGACACCAGCTTGGTGTCATGTATATAGAATTTCTAGTGTTCAAGTAAGCAAAAAAAACACAACCTGACCATTAGCAAATACAGACAGTTGTTTCATCAGTTGAGAATTCGATGAAGAGACCCACTCAGAAATCAGCCAAGTAGAGTGAGGAATTCTACCCAACCTGACAGAAGTTACAAGTAGACTTTGCATTTATTAGAGACAGGTGCTCATCTGCAGTTTTCCCAGAATAATACATAACTGGAAGAGGGCTATCTTCAAGCTGAAAAGACAACTAGACAGCTGGATTGCAAGCAAAAAACTGATAGGCACAACATCAATTGAACAGCTGGAAGTAGCAACATACCTAAGTGGAGAAAGAGAAGGACTTCAAAGTTTGAGGTCTCTGGAGACCTCAAAATGAGGCAAGTGAAAACTCTCCTTTTTCTAAGGTTCATATAAAAAGTACTGAAGAGATGAGAATAAATTGGTAGCTAAGAGAGCTAATAAAAGAGAATCCAAACAAAAAATTGTTTTGCTTTTACAAACAAATAGTAAAAGGGCAAAGGAAATTTAGTATACAACAGGGACGATAATAACGTATTTCAGAAAGACACAGGGAGCCAGATGAAATGGACAGATAAATTTAACGCAGAGAACTGTGAAGGATTAGATGAGGCAATATAAAATAAATAATAAAGAGGTCTGGGGCTACGGAAGTTTGTATTGTTATGAACAATGCATCATTTTAAGTTGAATTTATATATATTTGTGTTCAGTTTCATTTAGGTTTTGTTTATGAACCTTGCTTGGGTAGATTTGTGACTAAAAAGGTCAGGTGTTTTGGTTTTGTTTGCATATATATCATTGCCAATGAGGTCTTTCAACCCATGTCTAAGTTCAGGAGTTGTAAGTTCAGTGCCGTTGCCTAGTGACAGTGATCAAGGGACACAGCCACAGAAAAGACAGGAGCTGAGGGAGAGGGAATTCAGTGTATGTCTCACGGAGAAAAGAGGGATTTTTAAGTTGAGAAGAAAAACTGCATGGCTAGTGGGACAGTAGTTAACTGAATAATCAGTTATAGGACTCAGTAAATTGATCAGTTTAGTGGAGTTGCTACTGGAAAACCAAGTTTAGGAACACATGTTTGCTCTGCAGCTGAGAATCGTGAGTTGTGCGCTTTTTTGGGTGTCTTGGGGAGATAGGAGTTGGGTGAGAAGCATCAAGTGAATGCTCAGGAAATTCACCAGAAGAAAAGAGTTTGCAACTGTGCCAGTCCCAAGCAAGAAGCCTTTGTGTCAAACTAGTGGTAACTCTTCACTGGTTTATTTGTCTGTAGAGATATTGCTGGATGTTATGATCCCAGCTGATGTTACTACTGAACAAGTCAGATTCCAGAGTGCAACCAGGCTTGATAGATCCTAACTTAGTGTTTTTTTTAGAAACCGTGGAGTAAGTTACTGGACAAATTCACAGGAATCTGCTGAATTAACACAAAGAATAAAAAGAAAAATTAAACAAAAAAATGAACTATATTACACCAGACAAAAAGGTTGAAAAGATCTCAACAAAACAATTCAAATATTGACTATTCCTTCACCCCAACCTTTATAGGTACATACAAATTTGGTTAAGATAAAACAATTTACTATATCTGTCTTATACTCAGGAAAAGTATGCAGTACGCGTGAACCAACTGGTGAACTGTGGACAGACACATCACACAAGTAAAATGACAGATGCGACCAAAGCAGATTCTATGAATTTCTCAACAACACACCCAGACGCTTGTAACACAGCCAATTGGTCTCACACACACACATTACATGTTTGAAGAACTCACCTTGGATTTCTCTCCCAAATGCTGCACCCACTTGGCTTCAACTGGGATCCACCTACAGGATTTCAATCTTGCCTTCTGAGATTCCTTTCCTCTAGATCTTTGTATACACTCAAGCTTCACATTCAAAAGCATAATTTCAGATCTTCGGTCATGCTCCAAAGGCTACCTTTGCCCTTACGCCTGCTGTACAGAGTCACCAACCTTCTGCTGCCCTCTTGGATCTCCAGGGCTTCCTTCGAGGCTACTTTGCTTCAAGTCTGCTCCCTGCAGCTGTCTTTTTAATTCAGAGCATATTGCTGAGCTGCTTTCTCTCAACTTTACTTAACAGAATTGGTTTCTGATTGGTCCTAGTCTCTTGTCTGGGTGTGTCTTCTGGGACCTGTTTCTGCTCCACTCCCTGGTTTGGAATCTTTGGTTGGGACCTCTCCCTGTCCCCCTCTCCATATCCTGCTCCCTGGGACATTTCTCGTATGGCACTCCTCCTCAGGTCACCTGACCTCCAGTTTCATGCTGTTTCACTTTATTTTTCTGCACGTGTGCGCAGGGCCAGTTCCCAGCCTAAAGACGTAAAAGAAATGTAGCAGTTCCCAGCCTGAAGATGTGAAAGACACCAACTGCGCAAGTGTGACCCTTTCCCAGCCAATGCATGCGCAGAAGTCCCGAGGCCTGCTTGGAACTGTAGATCCTGGACTCCAAGGTAAGTAGTTTGAGTTTTGCAACACCGGGTTAAAGGAATAGAGAGAGCTTCAATCGTTGTCTTGAGTTTGTATTGAGATCTTTCCAACTTTTTTGTCCAGTGTAATATAGTTTACTTTTCCTATTTTAATAAATATTTTATTCTTTTCTTATTAAAAGTCCATCAGCAGATTCCTGTGAATTTGTTCAGTGGTTTAAAAAAAGTTAGGATCTATGAAGCCAGCTTTCACTCAGAGCTGACTGCCCAATATTAACAGCAGCTGGGATCGTAACAGTATACAAATCTTTGAATGTGGTAAGACAAGTTGAAAAGGCATTTAAAAAGCATATATATTTGGCCTTATTAATGGAGGAAGAGTACACAAAGTAAATTTATGAAAAGAGTAGCAGGGATGAGGCACTTGAATTGTCTGGAGCAATTTAAGAAACTGGATTTATTCTCCTTAGAGTTGAGGAGATTTGACAAAGGCATTCAAAATCATAAGCAGCTTTATTAGAGTGAATAAGGGAAAAGAGTTTCCAGGAGCAGGCTTATACAGGGGACACATTTCAGGTGATTAGAAGAACCACAGGCGACATGAGCAACCTTTTTTTTTTAAACAAATGTGAATTGTGGTGATTTGAAATGCACCACCTGAAAATGATGGTGGAAGCAGATTCAATACTAACTTCAAAGAGAACTGGATAAATACTTTAAAGAAAGCAATGTATAGGGCTATGGGGAAAGAATAGGGGAGTGTGATTAATTGGATAGCTTTCAAAGAGCCACCACAGACATAATGGACTGAATAGCTGTGCTTCTGCGTTATATCATTTTAGGATTTTCATTAGAGACCATGTTAAGAAATTCAATCAGTCAGCACAAATGTGCAGAACCCAATCACATTCCAACGATTATCGCAATAGGAACTGGATGTCAGTGTCAAATTATCTTTAAATTACAGTATTAACATGTGCTGCCTGTGCCCAAGTAGCGAGAACACTGGCATACAGACATGATGTCACCACTGTGCCAGTCTGTCATGGGCAGAGTGGCTGCATTCAGTGACAAGAGATCTCCAATAGGGTGAACTGTGCCAACCATTGTACCCAATATCAGTAGTACTCAGAGGGAGCCCTGCCATGGTCAAACTAGGAACATGTGCAAATGTGAGGGCAGACTGCACACTAGCAACAGAATGTGTTGGGAACAGCTCAAACTTAATAAGCCGTAACATTAGCTCACACAACAACACTATCCTATTTTAGATATCAAAAAATCTCTCCAACACACAACCCTCTTAACAACTTGCTTATTTTTACATTTTTTAAAAAGTTCTAAACAGGCAATCACTTAAAATCTGTAGAATTACTGTTGTTATAATACATACACAAGAAGAGTAATGCTGAAGCAGACATCAGCAACATAGTCAATATCCCCCAGTAGTGTACTCAGTGCACCATCCGTCCCTGTTAAATGGACAATAGGAATAGAGCCAATTTTCTACAGCGTCAAGAGCTTCTCTTGGAACTCATGAAAATTCCCATCCCAGGTGCTGTTCAAGGAGTTTGCTGTTTCCTTTAAGTGAGGCAATGGAAATAGTAAAAAAAAACGTGTCTTTATGTGGTATTGCCATTAAAGAGCAGTTCATGTTGGCTGGTAGTTTTACTTGAACATTTGTTTAACAGCAAGTTCTAATTATGTGGAGTAAGGTGCAGAGGCTTGAGTGAAGCAATGTAAGGAACAGGTACATATAATAGAAATGAAGGAAACACAAGAACTTACATCGAGCTTAATACATCAGGAAGGCAAATGTCATGGTCCAGGATGTTGTCCAATGGCCATCTAGCAACATCTAACAATGTGACATTGGAGGTTATTGATAGCTTCACATTTCTAGGCTTCACAATCGCCAGCAATCTGTAAATTGATGCTGAAATCAGTACACACATCACAAAAGCTGCGGCTGTTACATTCAGGCTGAATAAGAGTGTGGATTAACAGCAACCTGACTGAGAACACCAAATGCGAGTCTACCAAGCCTGAATCCTTAGTGCACTCCTCTACAGTGGTGAGACCTGGACAACATGTTAGGTGGGAGAAAAGACTGAACAGTTTCCACCTTCACTGTTTCAGACCTATCCTCAGCATCTCTTGGCAGGACAAGGTCACCAATGCAGAGGTCCTGAAGTGTCCTCATTGCATCAGTATATATTCATTGCTCAGCTAATGACATCTGTGTTGGCTCAATCATATTCATCAGATGGATGATGCATACCCAAAGACCTTCTGTATGATGAACTGGCCACTGGGTCATCCATACCTCTTCTACCAGGACACTTGCATGAAGATGGTGGACATTGACACTGACAACTGGGAGACGGTTGCTAATGGCTGTGATCCCTGGAGGCTGACTGTTTGGAGAGGAATTGGAAAAGGTGAGCAGAAACGGAAAGCTGACAAAGAGGGCCCAGAGAAACCAGAGGCCAGAAAACTGTGCACCTTCTCAGATGAATGTCTTCCTCTGCAGCAAATGCCAGAGTGGGGCTCCTGAGGCACACCTTTTACTCTTTCATGGGATGTGGGCAGCACTGGCTAGGCCAGCATTTATTGTCCACCCCTAATTGCCCTTAAGATGGTGGTGAGCCACCTTCCTGAACTGCTGCAGTCCATATGGTGTAGATACAGAGTAACAGTTGACCAGGGCACAAACCACCATCTCTGATGCCGCTTATCCACACAGCAATGATGTACTTCACAACAAATTAATTGTTGTATGGGCAAATAATTGCTGATTTGCACAACAAGATCCCATAAATAACAGGAATACATGTTTTCTAGAGCTCCAGTAGCTGCTCTTGGCACCCAAAAAAAATTAGACCTTAAATGCTATTGAAGATGCAATGCTGTTGATTGAGGGATAAATGTTGGGCAGAATACCAGGAGAGTTCCTTGTTCTTCAAATAGTGTATGAGATCTTTCATATCCACCTGCACAGGCAGAACATACCATTTGGCAACTCATTTGAAGATGGGACCTCCAACAATGCAACTGTCCCTTGGTGCTGCACTGAAGCGTTAGCCTAGATCACGGGCTCATCATATTCCCGGTGTGTGGCATGAATTCACAACTGGCCGATTCACTGAGCTGAGCTAAACTGACACCTGAAGCAATGGTAAATACAAAAGTGCTGGAAATACTCAGCAATGCTGCCAGAACTGTTGAGTGCTTCCAAATCTTTGTTTTAATTTCAGGATTCCAGCATCCGCAGAATCTTGTTTTTATGAAAAAGCAATACTGGTTAACTGAAGTAAAGAAATACACAAACATTATTTGAAGGTATATGTCTCTATTTTCTTCTGCTAAATATGTACCAACTGTCCCAGCTCATATTAACACCCGTTCTGATATTAGCATAATCTGGGCCCCAACTGCTTCCCTACACAATTGATAGCTGATCCTGCACTGTGTAATTCCTTTGCCAGTCTTTCTACCTTGCTATGCCTCTTCTCAAACTCTCTTCAAAACTCTTGTTAACCATACCTACCATTACTTTTTAACTCTGTACATTTTTTCCCCTTCCCCTGCAAGAACTGCAGAAGACCTTCTCTCAGGTCTTTTTTTTCATTTATTCATGGGATGTGGGTGGCACTGGCCAGGCCGGCATTTATTGCCCATCCCTAACTGCCCTTGAGAAGATGGTGGTGAGACACCTTCTTGAACCACTGCAGTTCATGTGGTGTAAGTTCCAGGCATTTAAGATTCAACCATATTGCTGTGGGTCTGGAATCACACATAGGCCAGACAAAGTAAGGACAGCAGATTTCCTTCCCTAAAAGACGTTAGTGAACTAGATGGGTTAAGGTCTTCGTGAATGCTCTCCTAGTCTCGTACTCATGCAAGAAATGCCCTGGAAATGATCTGCCTTGCAAAGCTCTTTTACACAGCTCTTTTATACGAGAGAGTGAAAAATTACTAAGATTCAGATCTCCGTTCATTGACTCCACTCAATCACAGAATTGTTACAGTGCAGAAGGAAGCCATTCAGCCCATTGTATCTGCAGCTCTCTGAATGATCAATTCACTTAGTGCCATTCTCCTGCTTTCTCCCCTAACCCTGCACATTCTTCCTTTTCAGATAACAGTCTAATTCCCTTTCGAATGCTGCGATTGAACCTGCCTCCACCATATTCAGGCACTGTATTCCAGAACTTAATCACTCTCTGCATGAAAAAGTATTTTCTCGTCACTTTTGCTTCTTTTGCCAATTTCTTTAAATCTGTGCCCTCTTGTTCTTGATCATTTCACAAGTGGGAACAGTTTCGCCCCATCTACTACATCCAGATCCATGATTTTGAATACCTCTATCAAATCTCCTCTCAGCCTTCTTTTCTGCAAAGAAAACAGCCCTAACTTCTCCCATCTATCTTCATAACTGAAGTTCCTCATCCCTGGAACTATTCTCGTGAATATTTTCTGCACTCTCTCCAATGTCTTCACATCTTTTCAAAGTGGTGTCCAGAACTGGGTGCAATATTCCAGCTGAGGCCGAACTAATGTTTTCTACAAGTCCAACATATCCTCCTCACTCCTGTACTCTATGCCCCTATTAATAAAGTAGAAGATATCTTAATGCTTTCTCTCTCAACCTTTTCTGCCAATCTCGATAGCTTTTGCACATATACATGCAGGCCCCTCGCTCTTGTACCCCCTTCAGAGTTGTACCCATTATCTCTCCATGTTGCTCCCACCAAAATGAATCACTTCACACTTCTCTGAATTGAGCTTCATCTGCCAGCCATCTACCCATTCCAACAACTTGTCTATGTCCTTTTGATACATTATCCTCCTACTGTCCCTTTATTCCATGAACTCTATCTTTGCACACAGGAATGTTGTGCAGCACTGTGTCAAATGCCTTTTGGAAGTCCATGTACACGAACAGCATTGCCCTCATCAACTCTGTTACTTCTTCAAAAAACTCCAGCAAGTTAGTGAAACATGATTTTCCCTTAAGAAATCCATGCTGGCTTTCCTTAATTAACCTGTATTTGGCCATGTATCAACAAGACAAACAGGAAAACTTAGATTTTTTTTGCTGAGATAAGAGAACTCATCATATTGGACACTGCAATTTTGGTTCTCTCTGGATGGACATTGCTCCCGCAAACAAGATGCAGTATAAACAAAGAATATATATGGCTTAACTTCACCACTACTACAAAAAGCAAGATACCCCAAACATTTGGAAACCTTTCAAAAGGTCAGAAGTGGGGACGTTTGCTGATGATTGCACAATGTACAGCACCATTTGTATCTCTTCAGATACTGAAGCAGTCCATGTCCAAATGCAACAAGACCTGGACAATATCCAGGCTTGGGCTGGCAAGTAGCAAGTAACATTCGCGCCACGCAAGTGACAGGCAATGACCATCTCCTACAAGAGAGAATTTAACCATCTCCACTTAACACTCAATGGCATTACCATCACTCAATCCCTGCACTATCAACATCCTGGGGGGTTACCATTGACCAGAAAATGAACTGGACTAGCCAGATAAATACTGTGGCTACAAGAGCAGGTCAAAGGCTAAGAATCCTGCAATGAGTAACTCACCTCCTGACTCCCCAAAGCCTGTCCACCATCTACAAGACATAAGTCAGAAGCGTGATGGAATACTCCCCGCTTGCCCGGATGAGTGCAGCTCCCAGAATGCTTGATAAGCTTGACACCGCCCAGGATAAAGCAGCCCACTTGATTGGCACCCCATCCACAAACATTCACTCTCTCCACCACTGGCGCACAGTAGCAACAGTGTATATAGTTCACAAGATGCGCTGCAGGAATTCACCAAGGTTGCTTAGACAGCACCTTCCAAACATTACCATCCAGATGGACAAGGGCAGCAGACACATGGGAACACCAAAAACTGGAAGTTACCCTCCAAGTCCCTCACCATCCTGACTTGGAAATATATTGCCGTTCCTTCATTGTCACTGGGTTAAAATCCTGGAACTGTCTTCCTAACAGCACTGTGTGTGTACCTACACCACATGGACTGCAGCGGTTAAAGGTGGCAGCTCACCACCACCTTCTCAAGGACATCTAAGTCACGTATAAAGTTGAGGCCCCAGCACTGATCCCTGTTGTACACCACTCATTACATCCTGTCAACCAGAAAACTACCCATTTATGCCAAAACTGTTTGCAGTTAGCTATCCAATCTTCTATCCATGCTAATGTTACCCCCCCACACCATGGTATTTTATTATCCATAATAACCTTTGATGTGGCACCTTATCAAATGCCTTTTGGAAATCTAAGTAAAGTATATTCACTGCATATATGACTCCTTCAAAAGGACTCCAATAAATAGGTTAAACATAATTTCCCTTTCACAAAGCCCTGCTGACTCTGTCCGATTACCTTGGATTTATCCAAGTGCCCTCCTATGCCTTTAATAATAGCTTCTAACATTTTCCCTATGACAGATATTAAGCTAACTGGCCTGTAGTTTCCTACTTTCTGTTTCCGTCCCTTTCTGAATAAAGGAGTCATTTGCTATTTTCTAATGGAACCTTCCTCAAATCTAGGGAATTTTGGAAAATTAAAACCAACGCACAAACTATCTCACTAGCCACTTCTTTTAAGACCCTAGGATGAAGTTTAATCATGATCGGGGAATTTGTCAGCCTGCAGCTCCCACAATTTGCTAAGTACCACTTCCCTGGTGATTGTAACTTTGAGTTCCTCCCTCCCTCCCAATTCCTGATTTACAGATACTTCTGCGATGTTACTTGTATCCTCTATAGTGAAGGCAGATGCAAAATACCTGTTCAACTCAGCTGTCTTCTCCAAATTTTCCAAGTATTAATTCAGGAATAGACAGGCGCTCTTAAAAATATCAAATGCCTCTGAAAAGGAGTACAGGTGAAAAGCTCTAAGTTAATTTGCTATTTTCAAGCTATTGATTCATTAAAAAACCTCACCCACTTATCCTGAAAAAACTCTCCATTTGTAGCTAAAGCCTAGATTATTCTATGTGAAAATAAATTCTAATTTGTGCAGTTTTATTTAGGAAGTCATATTTTGTATTTTTAGCCATGTAGGAAAAAAACACAACTTTAAAGGCAGAATATTTACTGTGATGCCTGGCTTGTTCAGAAATTGCTAATTTCTTACTTTTTAATGCTGTAAATACAATTTAACACTATGTAATTCTGCGTATTCAAGAACCGTGGTGAGGCTGACTTGATGAAAGCAGTTCAGTGTGAATTTTTCTAAAAAATTACACACGGCCAATTAGGAAGGAGACAAAATAAAGAATGCAGAAACAAAAAGTACATGTTAGAACTGTAGTAGAAAGGCAGAGTGCTGAATCTCCCCTAATATTATTAGCATTGCTGCTTGTTGGGGTGGGGGTGGGAATGGGGGGGACATTGAGGGTGGAGTAGGTTTAGAGAGAAGCATGGAAATGAACTAGGATCTCACCATGCCACATGCTCATTCAACATTTAGGCAAAGACTTTTCAAAGGAAACTGAGTGTCAACCCCTTTCTCCTTAATTGCTTATTCATATTATCGGTTTGCCAATGACTCATTATCAGCAAAAAAAGCACAAAACACCACAAGGATTAGTTTTCGCCCGTACAATATAAATACAAATGGAGAAACTTTATGCAATGAGGGGTTAGAATTCGAATTGCTCTGCCTGAAAGGGGGTAGAAGCAAACTCAATAGTTGCTTTCAAAAGGGAATTAGATGTATATTTGAAGGATTAAACAATTGCAGGGATATTCGGTATGAGCAGGGGAGTGGAACTAACTGGGCTGCTCTTCAAATGATTTGATGTAGACTCAATGAGTTCAGTACCATATCGTATTATCCCATGGCCACCAGTCAACAGATAAATTTATCCATTCACCAGGTTTTAAAAGAACCTCAAAATGGATTGTTCTGCTCTCTATCCAGGGACCTTTACTGCAAAAACAGCTTGCCGTAACTCTGGATTATAACAAAATTGGGCTGTGCATGTTGCCATCCCACTTATCCTGCCAATTCAGTCTAGGTTCTCACATTATAATGGAAAGTTGAAGGGTAAACTGGAGTTGCAGAACTGGAACAACAATTATGAGTCACTAATTGTCCCATGTATTAAGGTATTCAGGGAAAGCTACCAATAAACACAGGACTGTAGAATAGCATTAATAAAAGTAAGCAGAATTAAATGAATCTGATTTATGAGCATCAATGAAGGAACTGAGTGCCTGCCTAGTTATTGCTAGATGTATTTGGTATGTCACTATGAATATTTAGTCTGATATACTTATGTTGTATGGTATCCTACATTCATTACTTACATTTTCACCATTACTACCACCACCACCAAAAAAGACTTATTTATGCAGGGCCTTTCATGGCCACCAGGCATTTTCTTCTCCACCGATGCTGCCAGACCTGCTGAGTTTTCCCAGGTAATTCTGTTTGTGTTTTGTAATCTCAAAGCATTTTACAGCCTGAAGTGTAGTCACTAATATAGGAAACATGGCAGCCAATGTGGACACAGAGCACTAGCAAACCGCAATGTAATAATGACCAGATAATCTTTTTTTTGTGATGACAATTCAGGGATAAATATTGGCCAGGATACCAGGGATAACTTACTTCCTCTTCTCTGAAATGGAGTCATGGGATCTTTTATGACCCAACCCAAAGGCATGGGACTTTGGTTGAACATCTCATCCGAAAAGCAGCATCTCTGACAGTGCAGCACTCACTCAGTACTACACTGGACTGAGAGTTAGCCTTCACTTTGGTGCTGAAGTCCTGAAGTGGAACTTGAACGAAGAATTCTCTGACTCAGGCAATGGTGCTACCAACTGAGCCACAGCTGACACTTTACCAATGATGGGTATTCAACCACCAGTACCCTGGCATAATGCTGAACAGCTCAACATACTCTTTTGAGATGCAACCATTCAGATGAACATATCTGTAACTGTATTGCTATATATCTTTGAACTTCAAAATGGATTAAAGCTCTTCTCTTTATTATTTAAAACCTGTGATAGAGCTCGGGTTCTTGACAGATTTACGCAAGATCTATTGATAGGGACACCGTGCCAGGGTTCACTATCAGATGGTGGCTCCTGAGATTACACACTACTGGAATTTTAGTGGAAACACAGAATATCTGCCTAGTATCGATGTGTGCCTCATGCTGCAACTGACCTAATGAGAGAAATGGTGGAGGAGTGATATCGGTCTTTGCAACTTATTCTATTTTCCATTTCATAGAACAGCTACAACTGTGGACAATTCCTGAAATGGAGACCCTCATGTCAAAATTAGATCACACCTTGTGCTTTGTGTCCATTAGAAACAAGGTTGAAAATGGCCAAACTGCTCATGCCAAGCACTTGCAATAAGGTATGGGAGAAATTAATTGAGCAATCAAGGTTGTTTCACAGAACACTGCATAAACCGCAGTGTAACTGCCCTTTCCCAATAGCATAATTGCTGGAAAAAAATGACATGTCAGAGCTTTTCATCTTGTACACATCAGGACAAACCCAAGAACGCCTTACTTCAAAGAAAACAAAGAGAAGTACTAATCAGTTGGCAAGTCAATTCTGGTTGGTTGAGGTGTTGCCACGGAGAATGGAGCAGGGAACTACTGTCCATTCTCTGTGGCAACACTTTGATCAGAATAGAGTTGCCAACCAATCAGCACCCTTCTCTCATGCAGTATAAATTGCTGCTCCCTTTGAAATCTGACATTCTTGTGTCTGTCCTGATGAGTGCAAAGTGAAAAGCTTTGACAGCATGTCTCTTTTTACAGTAATACTCAAGTTTTGTCCTACCAAGCAACTAATAGCATAATTATTTAATAGTCTAGCTGAAGAACAGTTGGGAGAAGGTAAAACAATTCAGCTTTTGTTTTAAAAAAAGCTAAAAGCCATGCTATGTAAACACAACACCCATCAATCACTGTACCTTGCAGTACCAACCTCAGCTGCACTGTCACAATCTGTTTAAATGGAAAACTAGTTTGTACCCAATGTACACTGAAATATTTTGTATTACTCAGACAAGAAACATTTTCGCTAATCACCTTGCTGCCTCCTTGTCAAGTAGTATCCAGATCAGGCTCAGCAACTTACAACCCAAGGTGTATGGCGCAGACAGATTATGTCCACAATAATATACACTTGGATGAATTTTTAGGGAAAAATATATTAGAAAATAAGAGTAAGATACTTATTTGCAAACATATTAAATTTCAGCACAATCAGGAATTTAGCTGAATTCCCTTCATCTAATCAAGCAGAAGGGTTGTCTTTACATGAGTGGGGTTATTGAAATACAGTACAGGTTACTGAACTTACTTCACCCATAATAAGACATCTTTTTGGAGATGCTACAGTTACAACTGAACTCAATTTCCTGGTAACTTCTGTGCAAATTAGATGCAGATTGTATCAAGAAAAAAATGGCTAGCTTTTCATCTTGTACACATCAGGACAAACTCAAGAAGGTCTTACTTCAAACCACACCCTAAAACTAAATCCCTGAAGGAAAAGGTTTCAGTTTAAAATCTACAAAATATGAAGTATAAATAAATACTAAGTTTTGACTACTCTAACATGTACTTGAAGCTAGACTTTTATTTTACCTTTAATTTGCCATTTGTGAAACTTTGCAAATTGGATGCAGCTTTTTCCCTGTCTAGCAGTGAATGCCTGAAAAGCAATTCAGTGCTTGAACAAAAATGATCTTGGTCACTTCTCCCCTCAACTTCCAGTTGCTATGGATTGGGAGAGCTGTCAAATAGAAGATGATAACACACTGCCTTACAAAGACGTTGGGGGAAAATACAAGAGAGTCAGGTCTTTGTACACATACATAGGAACGTATGAATTAGAAGGAGTAGGCCACTCGGCCTCTTGAGTCTGCTCTGCAATTCAATAAGATCATGGCTGATCTGAATGTAACCTGAACCCCACATTCCTGCCTACCTCCAATAACTGTTCACCCCCATGCTCATCAAGAATCTATCTAGGTCTGCCTTAAAAATACTCAAAACTCTGCTTCCACTGCCTTTTGAGGAAAAGAGTTGCAAACATTCTCAGCCCTCAGAAAAACTTTCTCCTCATCTGTCTTAAATGAACGACCCCTTATTTTTAAATAGTGACACCTAGTTCTAGATTATCCCATAAGAGGGAATATCCTCTCCACATCCACCCTGTCAAGGCCACTCAGGATCTTAAAGGTTTCTATTAAATCGCCTCTTATGCTTCTAAATTAGAGTGGATACAATCCTAACCTATCCAGCCTTTCCTCATAAGACAACCCACCCATTCCTGGTATTAGTATCTAGTATTCTCCACATTATATGCCCTTAATATTTGCAAGGAAGCTATCAGTGATTGGCCAGTTTGCCTGCAAACTACCCAACTATCCCTTGGCAGCAGAGAATTACAAAAGATCAGGCAATCAGTGCAAATCACTAAGAACTAATAAAGATTCCAAAAAATCTCTCATTTAAAAAGCTCCATAACTGAATGGCATGTTTTAGGAGCTTGTCTTTAAGAAAAACTTCTGAGGGCTTTTAAAAAAAATCAGGAATAAAAATATATTTTTAAAATATTTAAATGATATGCTGAATGTGCAGTGAGAAAAAAATCATAAGGCCTTTTTAAGTACAGTTCAAAGTTGGGAAAGCACTATGATTCAACAACTGAACCATTTTCCACATGGCATGCTCGCAAACTTTGTGTCAAGATATTTTAAGAGTTTAAAGTTCCCATCTTAGTGGAAGAAGCTCCATGTGTAACACACTAGGTAGCCTCTGGACCACTTCAGTGCTCCAATGTGCATTACATTTAGGCAACAGGCAAGTCCCGTGGGTCTTTTGATGCTGGTATTCCAGAGGAGGTGGAGTCATTTGCAACACAGCATACATCTACGTACGAGCATATGAATTTAGGCGCAGCAGCAGGCTCCTCAAGCATGCTCTGCCATTCAATAAGGTGGTCATTGATCTGATTGTGATCTCAACTCCACTTTCCTTCCCACTCCTTATATCCTTTGACTCCCTTGTCTCTATCACAAATCTGTCTAATTCAGTCTTAAAAATATTCAATGACTTTGCCTCCAGTGCTCTCTGGGGAGAGTTCCACAGACTCATGACTCTCAAAGAATTTCTCAATGCCATATTAAATGGGAGACCTCTTGTATTTAACTTGCCCCCTAATTCTAGTCTCCCCCAAGGGGAAGATCCTCCCAACATCCACCCTATCAAGTCCCTTCTGGAGCTTATATGTTTTAATAAGGGTCTGATTCTTCTAATGGATACAGACCCAGCCTATCCAACCTTTCCTTGTAAGATAACCCTGATTCCAGAAATCAGTAGAGTGAACCTTCTCTGAACTGCTTCTAAAACAATTATGTCCTTTCTTCAATAAGGAGACCAAAAAACTGTACACAGCAAAGTAGCAAATATTCTATTCCCCTTGCACTAAATAATATTCAATTTGCCATCCTAATCACTTGCTGTACCTGCATACTAACTTTTTGTGATTCATGTACTAGGACACCCAGGTCCCTCTGTACCTCAGAGTTCGGCAATCTATCCCTACTTAAATGATATATGGTACTTTTCTATTCTTCCTGCCAAAGTGGACAAGTTCACATTTTCCCACATTATACTAAATTTGACAAATTTTCGCCCGCTCACTTAACTTATATCCCTTTGCAGACTCATGTCCTCTTCACAACTTATTTTCCTATCCATCTTTACATCATCAGCAAATTTAGCTACCATACATTAGGTCCTGTCACTCAAGTCATTAATAAAGACTGTTAACAGTTGAGGCCCCAGCACTGATCCTTGTAATGTTCCACTCGTTACATCTTTCCAACTCACAAATGACCTATTTATGCCTGTTTCCTGTTAGTTTACCAATCCTCTATCCAGGCCAATATGTTACCCCCTACTCCATGAGCTCTTATTTTGTGTAGTAACCTTTGATTTGGCACCTTGTCAAATGCTTTCTGAAAAGCAAAGTGCACCACATTCACAGGTTCCCCTTTATCCATGTAGCTTCTTGCTTCTTTAAAAGAACTCTAATAACTTAGTCAAACATGATTTCCCTTCTACAAAACCATATTGATTCTGCCTGATTGCATTAAGATTTTCTAAGTGTCCTGATATAGCCTCCCTAATAATATTCTAGCATTTTCCCTATGACATATGTTAAGCCAACTGGCTTGTAGTTTCATGCTTTCTGTCTCCCTCCTTCCTTGGAAAGAGGAGTTACATTCACTATTTTCCAATCTGATGGGACCTTCCCAGAATCTAGGGAGCTTTGGAAAATTATAACCAATGCATTACTATCTTGGCAGCTCTTCTTCTAAGACACTAGGATGAAGTCCATCAGGACCTGTGGACTTGTCAGCTTTTAGTTCTAATAATTTTCTCAGTGCCCTCCCCCTCACTTCTTGATGGACAATTATTTCTGGGATGTTATTTGTATCCTCTACAGTGAAGGAAGATGCAAGTTATCTGTTCAATTCATCTGCCATTTTCTTATTTTCCATTATGTTATGATCCCCAGCTGAGGGTACCACTGGATAAGCCTGATCCCAGGGTGGGACTCAGTTTGATTGATCCTAACTTTTATTCTTCTTTGTTTAGATAAGTGGAGAGGAGCTATGAACAGAGTCACCAGAGTCAGCTAATGAACTTTTAACAAAAGCAAAAAACATTTATTAAACAAGAAAAGATGTATATTACAAAACTCCTTCACCCACAACTATACCTTTACAGGTGTATATAGTTTTGTAATGATAACACAAGTTACAAAAGCTTTCTTATACTGTGATGTTCACAGTAAATACACAGTCCATGTGAACCAATTGCAACCTGTGGTCAGATGCACCACGCTCTGAAAGCAAGCAACAGATGCCACCTCACTAGATACTATGGACCTCTCATCAACTCTCCTCAGACTCGTCACCGTGAGCCAGCCAGTTCCATCTTTCACATGAGGGTTTCCCATTTCCACTCTCCAAGAACTCACTTTGGAATCTTCTCCCAAACCAACACTTTCTCTCAGACACCTTCCACAAGGGTTCACCTCCAGGTTTTTGAACTCTCCTTCTGATGTTACTCTCCCCTGGGTCACAACATGCATTCAAGCTGTCTTCCACGCACACTATCACCAACTCAGCCGTCAGTGCGCCACTGCTTCACATCACCATAGTCAAGAGTTACATACCTTCAGTTGTCTCTTTGGATCTTCTGGCCTCTTGCAAGCTGTTCTCACTTTAAATCTGCTTTCTGCAACTTTTGTCTCTTTAAATCTGAAGCTTGGAGTTCCTCTCTGCCCCTCACTCTTAACTTCATTAACAGGACCTTTTTTAGGTACCTGTCTTTCCTTTGACTAGCAGGTCTGCTTGGGACTTTCTCCTGTTCCTGTCTCACTCCTTTGGCCTTGGGACCTTTTGGTTCTTCTGGGAATCTCACTCTGCAATTCCCTCTCCCAATGTACAGTCTCTCGAGTGCTGGCTTCAAACTAAACTCAAAGCTGCTGTTTCTTCAGTTTTTCTGTGTCTTTGGGAGGAGGAATCTGCCTCTCTGGACCCCTGTTGCCAGGCAACAGCCCAGATTCTCTATTCTTGTTTAACTTAGCTACCACAGTTGTAAAATTCTCATTAGAAATGCAGGCACCTTTTAAAGTGAAACTAAAACTTAATTTGACCTTTAACAGATACAAAAATATAAATCAAACTTAGACATTAAACCTAAAACTTATTCCTAACACTCACAAATGTAACTAAACTGGTTCTATTTCCTAACAATTATCAATTCCCCAGACACTCACCTGAGGACCAACGTTCACCTTACTTTTTTCATTTTTGAATAGCTGTAGAAACTTTTATTGTTTTTATATTTCTAGCTAGCTTTTTCTCAATCTAATCTCATTTTTTTTGCCATTCTTTGCTGTTTTTTATATTCTGCCCAATTTTCTAACCTGCCACTAATCTTTGCGGAATTATACATTTTTCTTTCAATTTGATTCCATCTCTAGCTTCCTCAGATAACCATGGATGGTACTGTACAAGCTTCTCCTTGAGTCTGTTTCTCACTAGAAAGAATCTATGCTGAGTGTTACAAAATAGTTTCTTAAATGTCTCCTACTGCATCTCTACTGACTTAGCCTAATTTTCCAGTTCACTTTAGCCAGCGCTTTTATACCCTTACAATTGCCCTCAAGTTCAAAACACTAGTCTTAGATCCAGCCTTCTCTCCCTCAAAACTGAATGCAAAATTCAACAGAATTTGATCAGTTTCAACAGCACCTTCCAAACCCGTGACCTCTATCACCTGGAAGGATAAGGGCAGCAGATGCATGGGAACACCATCTTGAGAGTTCCCCTCCAAGTCACAAACCATCCTGACTTGGAACTAAATCACCTTTCCTTCATTGTCACGGTCAAAATCCTGGAACTCCCTCCCCAACAGCTCTGTGGCTGTATCTACACCACATGACCTGTAGCAATTCAAGGCGACGGCTCACCTGCATCTTCTCAAGGGTGATTTAGGGACGGGCAATAAATGCTGGCCTAGCCAGTGATGTCCACATCCCGTGAAAGAATAAAAGAAATCATGTTATGGTCACTGCTACCTAGGTGTGTCTTTACTAGGAGGTCATTAACTAATCCTGTCTCATTGCACATTACCAGATCTAGAATAGCCTGCTCTCTGCTTGACTCTATCACCTGCTGCTCTAAGAAACTGTCCCGATAAACACTGAAATCATCTTCTAGACTACCTCCGACTAACTGATTCACCCAATCTATATTTAGATTAAAATCACCTATGATTATTGACATACCTTTCTCACAAGGCCCCGTTATTTCTTCTTGTATACTCCGTTCTACCATGTGGTTAATGTTAGGGGGCCTATAAACTACTCACATAAGTAACTTCCTATCTTTACTATTTCTTAACTCTACCCAAATTGATTCTACATCTTGATCTTTAGAACTGAAGTCACCTCCCTCTTATAGTTGTTTGGTAGTACAGAATTTGAATATTGCTGAAAGAAAATACATTTTTTGTGAAAGCTTTCTGTCTTCTTCAGGAGAATTTGCAAGAATACCAAGTGTAAAGGAAATAACAATTTATACTCTATGAGAAAAGCGCTGATTAGCTGGCAAGTGAACTCTGATTGGCAGAGGCATAGAATATGCACCAGTTGATGGTGACTAACAGTTAACTACCAAGCATTGTTTGAAATTTAAACCAGGCAGCTCGACTCTGATTGGTCAAGACATTGCCCTAAGGAATGAACCAGTGAATGGCTCTTATTTTGTTTAGCTGAAACAGGCACAGTGTGTGCATGTTCTTTCTGTCTACAAAGAACAGGACCCTGTGTATTAATATATGTGGCTTTCAGTACATGCAAATGCGCCACACTGAGCCTGGCTGACAATCTTAAATTAGTTGTCAGCGTAATTTTTAACGCACTGGAGGATTATTTAGCAAATGTCATCCAATCATAGCATCACATCTAATGTTGGAAGCCGCGTTTTTACTTTTGCAAGCATGGGCTGGTTGGGTACAGTCTGTACTTTACCAGCTGCGGACAGCGGAAGGAACATGCTGTTTGATATGATCTGCCAGTCTTTGCGATGTATGGCCTACATACCTAGCATCACACTGGCACTGAAATTCATATACATTACTCATTTGTGATAGACAGGACGTCTTCTTGGCTTGACGACAGCATCCTGTTAGTGACAAATATCATTCGTGTTGCTAAGGCATAGCATGGTAGAGAGCCCCCGGCAGATTTCTCAACTAATACGTGAAGGAAAGGGAGTTTATTTGATTGCACCATTTCAAAAGGTGAATTTGAGCACAGGATGGAGCCCATTAAGACAGTTAGCTGTCAGTTGACTTCATTCTCCATGGCAACATCTCTACCAGAGTCCAGTTGTCAACCAATCATCACTCTCTTCTCATACAGTATTAACTGCTGTTCCCTTCACATTTGGTATTCTTGCAAGTTGTCCTGAGTGCAAGATGAAAAGCTTCAGCTAAAAAAGTCTCTTTTCAGCAATACTCATCTCTCTCTATTGTACTAACATCATCCTTAATTAACAGTGCTACCTCCTCCACATTTTTCCTAGCTTCCTGTCCTTCCAAAATATCATATATCTTTGAATATTCTTGGTCATCTTGCAGCCATGTCTCCATAATGGCTATCAGATGATATATTTTTATTTCTATTTCAGCTGTCAACTCATCTGCTTTATTATGCATGCTATGTGCAGATAGTGTTTAACTGTCTTTTTACCATTTTTTGCTATCTCTGGCCTTATCTGCTGGCACACTGTCCCTTCCTGCCACATTGATGATCAGTTCCCTTATTGCTATTTTGCTCTCTTGCCTTGAATTCTCTCTTTAATTGATCATCACGTCTTTCCAAACTTGATTCCTTGCCCCTGCTTTTTGTTTAAAGCCCTATCACCCTAGTTATACAACTCGCCAGAACAATGGTCCCTGCATAGTTCAGATGAAGGCTGTCCCAGCAGTACAGCTCCCACTGGTGCCAGTGTCCCCTGAATCAGAACCTATTTCTCTGACACCAATCTTTGAGTCACACATTCAACTCCCTAATCTTATTTACCCTGTGCTAATTTGCTTGTGGATCAGGTAATAATCCAGAGATTACCACCTTTGAGGTTCTGCTTTTTAAAATTTAGCCCCTTGCTGCTCATACTCACTAAGCTCTTTCCTAGTCCTACCTATGTCATTGGTACCTAGGTGGACCGCAACCAATGAATCTAATGGTTCACAGTCACATCAGTTGCACTGGGAAGGTAAAAGCACATTTGACAGTGCTACAGTAGCAGGCAACGGGGGAAACCGAGACAAATCCACTACCGGGTTGGGGCTTGGAAAGAGAAAGAGAACAAAACCTCAGTTGCAATAGAGGTGGGGAAACAGCTCAAATCTGCACACGTGAAAAGGTTGCTTTTATAACGCCACTTATTTTGCTCAGAAGCTGGCAAACAAATGTCTGTAAACCAGAAGCCTGTGTTATATGCTAATTCTGCCTCCCTTGTACTGGCAGCAGGCTCAGTATTTCTTGGGTCTCCATTTCCTCTGCTGGGATAAGGGAGTTTGATTTAATACTCTGTCTGAACCATAGGAGCCACTTCATGCAGGCTGGTCTCCTAGAATTTAAACTAAACAAGGGGCAATTTAGAGTTGGAAATTGTGATGGTATAGAAAATGCATGATTACTTCGGCAGGTGGGAGAGAAAGAAAAGAGTGAAATATAGAAGACTCAAAAGGTACAACTTTGCCCACATATGACTCCAATCCTACACGAAGGATGACTTTTAATGCTGGTGCCATCCATAACCCTAACTTATTTTTTAAAAAAATGACCTGTGATAAACCAAATATTTCAATTATCAAGTCAATCCCAACACTGGGATATGAAATTTAAACCACTGCTCATCATATCCTTCAGATATAAGTCCCTAAATGGCAAAATGCTGCAGATGCTGGAAATCTGAAATAATCAGAGAATGCTGGAAATACATAGATCTCTCAGCGTCTGTGGAGTGAGAGAGTTAACGTTTTGCGGCCTTTCTTCGGAACTCTTCTGATGAAAGGTCGCGAGGCTAAAAAAAAAACACAACTCCTTTGGCGACACCCTGGAAAAACGTGAACATTTTCCATAACTTGGGAGCTTTCTATCAATAAAGACAGACATAGATGACAAAATTCATCATTGCTTCCAATGTGCCGGCAGAGGGAAAAAAAAGAGTATTTGAAGGTCAGAATCTCAAACCCAAGACTAAGGTTACGATTTATATGGTTATACATGGTGACGTCTACTACATCAATAACATGCACTTATCCAGTACCTTTAACATAACAGAAAATCCCTAGACGATTCACAGGAGCATCTTAAAAGGAGAGAGACGTAGAGAGCCAGAGCGCTGATCAGCTGAAGGCATAGTTACCAATGGTGCAGCAATTAAAATCAGGTCCCACAGGAGACCAGGATAAAAAAAAATGCAGAAATCCCAGAGGTTTGTAGGGCTGCAGAAAATTGAGAGCAATAAGGATTTGGAGGGATTGGATATGAATATTTGGAATTTTAAAACTGAAGCACTTCTAGTCTGGGGGCCAATGTATGCCTGTGAGCACAGTCAGCATCATCATAGAATCACAGAATCTCAGAGCAGAAGAGGCCCTTTGGCCCATCGACTCTGCACCAACACGTGAGAAACACCTGACCTACCTACCTAATCCTATTTACCAGCACTTGGCCCAAAGCCAGCAAATTTTCAGCAATTGCCATGTTAGCTTCTGGAGTGTCCCAGGTTTTATCATTAGACCTTGTTCCTCAGACATCAGCTACAGGCATCTGATCAGTTCTCATGGGTGCATTCTTGATTGCAAATTATTTCTATTGTCAAGATTACCAAACATTAAGTTGTGAACAAGCCAAAACATTCTGCCTCAGGACAATTTGGAAAACCAGAATCTATTTTTTTTTGGCTTCTGCCATGAACTGTGTCCCTTTAGCCCTGACTCCACCCTTCTCCCTGGTTGCTTACTCAGAAGAACCAGATCTCAGATGACCTGTCTGAACATGAGCTGTGCTTCAATTGCCTTTTCCCTCAACCATCAAGGCCACTTCCACCTCTTTCTGCCTCTACCTCACTGTTGCTGTAACCCTCATCTACATTTTTGTCACCAACACTATCTTTGGGCTCCATCCTGTACAAATTCCAATCAAGTCTAAAATTTCAATGTCACCATATTGTTTTCCATATTACATGTTAATATAACTCCTTTAAACAAGTACCTCTTGTTTTCTACTCTTATCTATGTACACAAATGCCTAAATTTGTGTCCAAAACAGCACAGAATCTTCAGTGGAGGGAGGCCATTCACCCCATCAAATCTGCAATGGCTCTCTGAAAAAGCATTTCATCTAGTCCTACACCCCTGCCTTATCCCCACAACCTTGCACTTCCTTTCAGGTAGCAATCCAATTCCCTTTTGAATACCTCGATCGAATCTGCCTCCACCATCCTTTCAGGAAGTTTGTTCCAGGCTCCAACGACTCTCTTGCTGAAAAAAAATATCACCACCTTTACTCCTTTTGCCAATTATTTTGAATCTGTGCCCTCTAGTTCTTGATGCTCTCGAGTGGGAACAGTTGCTCACCTTGGTCTCTACCCCTCAGGATCTTAAATACCTTTAACAAGTCGCTTCTCAGCCTTCTTTTCTCCAAGAAGAAAAAAAGAGTCCCAAACTCTCTAATCTAACCTTATAGCTACCGTTCTTTATCTGTGGAATTATTCTTGTGAATCACCTCTGTACTTTCTCCAATGCCTTTACATCCTTCCTCAAGTGTGGGGTCCAGAACTGAACCCAGTACTCCAGATGAGGCCTAACTAGTGTCTTATACAAGTTCAACATGACCTCCTTACTCTTGATAAGATACTATGTGCTTTATCAATTGCTCTCTCAGCATGCCCTGCCATCTTCAATGACCTATGTACACACACACAAACCTCCGTTTCTCCCTTTAACTTATACTGTCTCATCATCTGTAAAATTTGAAATCATGTCCTGCACACCAGTCTAGGTCATTAATTTATACCAGGAAGAGCAAGGGTCCCAACACTGACCTCTGGAGAATTCCACTACAAACCTTCCTCCAATCTGAAAAACAACCATTTATCACTACTCTGGGTTTCCGATCACTCAGCCAATTTCTTATTCAAGTGCTTGCTTTCCCTTTTATTCAAAGATCTAGAATTTTGCTCGTCTGTTGTGTGGCACTGTATCAAATGCCTTTTGAAAATCCATATACACCACATCAGCATTCAAACTTCACTGTTACCTCCTCAAAAAGCTTGAGCAAGTTAGTTAAAATGTGAAATAAAAAATACCTGGAAAAACTCAACAGGTCTGGCAGCATCGGCGGAGAAGAGTACAGTTGATGTTTCGAGTCCTCATGACCCTTCAACAGAACTAAGTAAAAATAGGAGAGGGGTGAAATATAAGCTGGTTTGGGGGGGGCGGGTGTGGTTGTTGGGACAAGCAAGCAGTGATGGGAGGAGACAACCAAAAGATGTCACAGACAAAAGAACAAAGAGGTGTTGAAGGTGGTGATATTATCTAAAAGAATGAGCTAATTAAGAGGACAAGCAAGGTACAGATAGCTCTAGTGGGGTTGGGGTGAAATAAGGCTAAAAGGGCATAAAAGGTATAGATTTAAAAATAATGGAAATAGGTGGGAAAAAAATCTATATAAATTATTGGAAAAAACAAAAAGGAGGGGGAAGAAAAGGAGGGGGAAGAAATGGAAAGGGGGTGGGGATGGAGGAGGGAGTTCAAGATCTAAAATTGTTGAACTCAATATTCAGTCCGGAAGGCTGTAAAGTGCCTAGTCGGAAGCTAAGATGCTGTTCCACCAGTTTGCGTTCAGCTTCACTGGAACAATGCAGCAAGCCAAGGACAGACATGTGGGTAAGAGAGCAGGGTGGAATGTTAAAATGGCAAGCGACAGGGAGGTCTGGGTGATGCTTGCAGACAGACCGAAAGTGTTCTGCAAAGCGGTCACCCAGTCTGCGTTTGGTCTCTCCAATGTAGAGGAAACTGCATTGGGAGTAACAAATGCAGTAGACTAAGTTGAAGGAAGTGCAAGTGAAATGCTGCTTCACTTGAAGGAGTGTTTGGGCCCTTGGAGAGTGAGGAGAGAGGAAGTGAAGGGGCAGGTGTTGCATATCTTGCGTTCACATGGGGAGGTGCCGTAGGAGGGGGTGAGGAGTAGGGGGTGATGGAGGAGTGGACCAGGGTGTCATGGAGGGAACGATCCCTAAGGAATGCCACCGGGGGAGTGAAGGGAAGATGTGTTTGGTGGTGGCATCGTGCTGGAGTTGGCAGAAATGGCGGAAGATGATCCTTTGAATGCGGAGGCTGCTGGGGTGATAAGTGAGGACAAGGGGGACCCCATCATGTTTCTGGGAAGGAGGAGAAGGTGTGAGGGTGGATGCTAAAATGTGATTTTCCCTTAATGAGTCCATGCTGGTTATCCTTAATTATCATGCACCTGTCTAAGTGACTACTGATTTTATCCCTAACCATAGTTTCCAGAAGTTTCTCTGCCACTGAGATCAAACTGACTGTAGTTGCCAGCTTTACCCTTGCACCCCTTTTTGAAAAAAGATGTAACATTCACAGTTCTCCAGTCCTCTGGCACCTCCCGTGTCTAAGGAAGACTGGAAGATTATCACTAGTATCTCTGCAATTTCCACTCTCACTTCCCTCAGTATCCTTGGATGCATCTCATCCGGTCCTGGTACCTTATCTATTTTAAATAAAAATAGCCTTTCGAACACCTCCTCAATTGTAAATTCTTCTAGTGTACCAGTTGCCACCTCTCTCACTTCATCCTGGGAAGCATTTCCTTCCTTTGTAAAGGCAGATGCAAAGTACTCATTCAATACTTCCGCTATTTCTCCAGCTTCCACATGGAAGTTCCCTTTTTTTGTCCCTAATCTTTCTTGTACCACCCTTTTATTATGTACATGCTTACAGAAGCCTTGGGACTCCCTTTTATGTTAGCTGCCAGCCTCTTTTCGTGCTCTCTTTTTGCTTTTATTAGTTTCTTCACTTCCCCTCTGGTCCTTCTGTATTCAGTCCAATTATCCATTGTATTTTCTGCCGGACATCGGTCATATGTGCACTTCTTCCTTTTCATCTCCACCTCTATTTCTCTCTCATCATCCAGGATGTTCTCGATTTATTTATCCTACCTTTCCCCCTCAACGGAATATACCCTGACATTGTCTGCAATACCTTTACTTTGAAGGTGACCCATTGTTCAGCCACCGTTTTTTCTGCCAACATTTGATTCCAACTCACTTGACTCAGATGCGTTCTCATCCCATCCAAGTTGGCTTTCCCCCAGTTAATTATCTGCTCTGAATTGTGCCCTGTCCTTTTCTATGACCAACCTAACCTTATGATGCAAAGGTCACTGTCCCCTAGAGGCTTTCCCTTTGATATTTGATCCACTTGGGCTGACTCATTCCCTGGAACCAGGTCCAAAAGTGCATGTCCTCTCGTTGGACCAGAAACAGACTGCTGCAGAAAATTATCTTGAACACATTCTAGGAACTCTCACCCCTTGACCCTTTGTACTATTGTCATGGAGCTATTAAATGTAAAAATTATTGGAAAATATTTTTCTTTTCAAATAGACGTTTAGTCTGTGGGTGTGCCTTAATTGGATTAAAGTCAGCTAGTCTGGGTGCTTTGATGTGTTCTAGTTTTGAGATAGGTAGAGTGCATTTGCATTTTTTGAATACAACATTCAAGAAGTGGGGTGAAAACTGACACCTACCAAGCAAAGTCCAAGCAATAGATTTATATTACTAATAAAATTGGTACTATAAAAGGGTTTTTATTGTTAGAGAGGTTTAGTTCAGAGGTTGGTGATACAATGAGAATTTACATTTGATGAGCAGTGCTAGGTATAACTTCAATAGTGTTGTGTGTATAAGGCAGAGGCAAAGTGAGATCAAAAGCAACTGTAAGTCTCCAACTGTCTCCACAGGAACCAAAGTGAAAAGAACCTCATTTTGAATTTGTAAGGTGAAAATGCTTTGCCTGGTGTCTAGTTAAGTCTATGGGTTGCTGTTGCCGTAAATGGAGATTAGTTTGGGAATTTGTTAAAAGTTATGATAGTAGTAATTTGTAGCTATGTGATATATATTTAACCGGTGTAAATTAATAAAACGTTTCATTTAGTTTAATGTAAAACCTTGAGAACCAGTGGTCTGATTCCTGAATTTAGAGCCGCATCTTACACATAACACTTAAAATTATAGGTTACGACAGTTGTTTAAAGTTTCCCTCTGGGATTTTTAAATAGCTCAGCTTTACCAACTGCATCGGTCATAACAACTATTCCTGTCCCAGTCTATATTTGGATAATTGAAGTCCCCCATTACGATTATTCTATAATTCTTGCACCTCTCCGTAATTTCTTCACAAATTTGTTTCTCCACATCCCTTCTACTAGTTGGTGGTCTATATACAATACCAATCAATGTTATTGCACCTTTTTCCTTCCTTACCTCTAGCCAGAGAGATTCCATCCTTGACCCCTCTGGAACATCCTCTCCCTCCAGTACTGTGATGCCATCTTTAATCAATATTGCCACTCCCCCCACCCCCACTCTTTTCTTCCTTTCCTGTCCTGTCTCTCCTAAACACCTTGTACCTAGGAATATTTAATGCCCAGTCCTGCCCTCTTTTGAGCCAGGTCTCATCTCCGTTGCAGCAATATCAGAATTCCATCTGTCAACTTGTGCCTGCAGTTCACCAAACTTATTAACCACATTCCATGCATTCACATTCGCTCTGATTTAGGCTTTTTCGCTTTCCACCTTATCCTGACCCCATCTAATGACTTACTATTGCCTACTCTAATTCTATCAAACTCTAAGTATTCTATCTCCCTTGATACTACTCTGATATGTCCTTGTTATCAGTTGATACTTCTCAATGCCAGTTTTTCCTCCTCTCCACTCTGAATTTCCCCTTTGGTTCCCATCCCCTTGCCAATCTAGTTTAAACCCTCGCCAAGAGAAAGAGGACATTAGTCCCAGTCCTATTAAAGGGGTAACACATCCTTCTTGTACAGGTCCCACCCACCCCAGAACCTGTCCCAGTGCTCCAGAAATCTAAAGCCCTCCCTCCTACTCTATTTCTCCAGCCATGTGTTGAACTGTTCAATCTTCCTATTCTTACGCTCACCAGCACATGCACTGGGAGTAATCCTAAGGTTACTACTCGCGAGGTCCTGCTTTTTAATTCTCTTCCTAAAATCTGCTTTCAGGACCTTATTCCTTTTTCTGCCTATGTCACTGGTCCCAATGTGGACCACGACCTCTGGCTGCTCACCCTCCCCCAAAACAAAAGTCCTGAAGCCACTCTAATATCCTTGACCCTGGCACTCAGGGAGGCAACATAACATCCTGGAATCACATCTACAGCCACAGAAACACCTGCCTGCTCCCTAACTATGGAATCCCCTACTAGTACAGTACTTCCACTCTTCCTCCTCCCCTTCTGTGCAGCTGAGCTGCCTGTGGTGCCATGAACTTGGCTCCTGCTACAGTCCTCTGAGGAACCATCTCATTCACCAATATCCAAAATGGAAAAGCGGTTAGAGGGCAAAATATCCTCCGGGGATTCCTGCACTACCTGCCTGTTTCTCTTAGATACTCTGGTGGTCACCCATTTCCCGTCTGCCTGTGCACTTGTGGTGTGACCACCTCTCAAACGTACTATCCACATAATCCTCAGCCTTAGGGGTGCACCACGGTGACTCCAGCTGCCACTCGAGCTCCACAACTCGGAGCTCAAGTTTCTGCAGCTGGTAACATTTCCTTCAGGTGTAGTCATCGAGGGCATTTTGTGCCTGCATGCCTTCCCATATCCTGTAGAAGGCACATTTTACACGGCCAAGCTACACTGACATACCTTAAAACTTTATATAAAGCATTTCCTACTTATTTACTAATTTATTTTAAATATTTTCTTAATTAATTTAATTTAGAATAATTCTGATATATACTACAGTTTACTGTGCTTATTACATAGGCATGTGTTTTAGGATTCGCACCGCCCTCAATCTCTCGATCGCCTCTCCACTCACGCCGTCCTCAATCTCCCGACTGCCTCTCCACTCATCTTTTGTCTTTGTCGCTTTGAAACTTTGTCTCTTCCTTTCAGGTGCTAAAGGACGCAGCTCTGAAGAGTCATATGGACTAAAGACGTTAACTTTACTTTTCTCTCCACAGATGCTGTTAGGCCTGCTGAGGTTTTCCAGCATTTTCTGTTTTTGCCTCTCCACTCGCACCATTTTCAATCTCAGCGAGGGTTAAAATATTATATATGAAAAGGCAAGCTAGAAAAAAAACATTTGGAAGGTGATTAAAAGATTCCCATACAATGCCAAAGCAGTCCACAAACTCTCATTATTATTAGATCATTGTCTGAAAGACAGGATATTCAAGTATGGACAGTGAGCATTAGGTGGCTCTTGTGGGGGTAAAAAAAAGATCAATGCAAATATAATCCAAATGGCTTGAGCTGCAAAATTGATTCTACTTAAAGTAATTCATGACTAAAATCAGTACAGAAGTTCACCATACAGAGGGAGAAACCTTCAAATAGTAGCTTAAACTTGCTTTCATTCTTTTTCTGCTGCCCATCAACTCGAGGTACCCTCGTTTCAGGTTTCACAATTCTGACCCTGCAACTCACTGTCAGTCTAGATATAACCCACTTTGCAGTTTCCACACATACAGCATGTTGATAAGGTTAATGAAAGAGCAGCTTTATCTACTCAAAACAATTACACAACTTAGATAGGGGTAGGATAAGCAATGCATCAAACCCAATATCAAAATAAAATGAATGACAAGTTTCCTGTTGGTTCAGTGAGTGAATTTATTGCCCAGTGTGGTACACAGTCACATGGACTCTCAGATTCCAAGTATCTGCTCAGTTTGCAGACTTCAGTCAAGATGCCAACAAGATATCAAAATTAGTCTTAGCACTTAACTAGAAGAATAACAATGGCTAGACAGACTTTATCATTAACCAGTAATCTCTGCTGGAAAAGGGGAAAGCATGAATTCCAGGTGAGGAGAAGAGTACTTTTAAAGTACTTTTATTTAAAGTACTCCCCTCCATAACAATTGTCTACCAACACAATAATAAAAAATAGACTCTTGAATTGGGTATCAGAAGACTATCAGCATCTAAAGTAACTGTACCACAGGCGTTTTTTTCATTCTGCTTGACTGCCATCAATTATTCATAACCTGAATATTAAGCATTTATTGAAAGTGCAGTGCAACTTATCCAACAGCCAAGGCTCAATTTAAAAAAGAACCATTATTGGCAGGAAGCAAAGAGTGATGGATGGATGTTTTTCAGACTGGCAGGTAATTGCAGTGGTGTTCCCCAAGTGGCAATTTTGGGTCCATTACTGTCTTCAATTTTTATTAAGAACCTAGACTCTGTTGTCTAGAGGCAGATACTAGAGCAGCATTAAAGTTTTCAGTTGTCACCAAACTTAGCAATGCAGGAAAGAGTCATGAGGAGATTAGAGACTTTAGAATGACAGGATGGTGAAACAAGCAGAAGCATGGCAAATGGAGTCAAATGTGGAGATATGTAAAATGGTGCACTTTAGGACCAACATGGAAAGACAAAATCATGCTATTTATAGTATGTTAAGAAGAACAGAGGTGCCCATATACACAAATCCTTGAAGGTAGCAGGGCAAATTGATAAGATGGTTAAAAAAGCACATGGATTACTTGGGTTTATAAATAGAGGAATAGAATACCAAAGCAAAGAGATCATAACAGAACTTTATAAAACATTGGTTCGGTCTCAGCTGGAATATTGTGGACAATTCCAGGCACCACACTTCCTTAGAGATGTAAACCATTAGAAAAGATAAAGGAAGTTTACCAGGATATCACCAGTTACGAGAGGTTTCAGTTATGAAGAGAGATGGAAGAGTTGGACTGTTCTCCTTGGAATAGAGAAGGTTAAGAGGTGACCGAATCTAATATTCAAGATGATGAGGAGTTTTGATAGAATCGAGAGAGAAAAACGATTTCCTCCGGCCAGTGGGTCAATAACTAGAGATCATGGATTCAAAGTCATTGGAAAAAGATCCAGTGGGAAGGTGAGGAAGACACTACCTAAAAATCTTGTTGATTCAGGTTTCTGAAATAATTTTAAGAAGGGAGTTGGTCAGTTACTTGAGGGCAAGGAACTTCCAGGGTTATAGAACCAGCCTTCCAGTCACAAAAACACCCTTCAAACCATTTCTCTTTCCCTCCTGCTGGAACTAATTTTGAATGCAACTTGCCACTTTCCCTTGGACCTGCTGAACTTTTTATTTACTGACGAGTATACCAAGTGGGACCTCGTCAAAGGCCGTGTTAAAATAGCCTACACCAGTACAGAACTTGAGTATTGCTGAAAGAAGAGAGACTTTTTTTGTCGAAGTTTTTCGTCCTGCACTCCTCAGAACAATTTGCAAGAATACCAAAAATAAAGGCAACAATGATTTATACGGTATGAGAAGAGTGCGCTGATCAATCAGCAGTCTCTTCTCATACTGTATAGATTGTTGTTCCCTTTACATTTACGAAAATGTCTCTCTTCTTTCAGCAATACACCAAAAATGCTTCCTTCATCAGTCCGCCTTATTACAATAAAGTCAATCAATTTAGTCAGACATGACCATTCCCTGAACAAATCCATGCTGACTGCACTTGATTAATTGCCACCTTTCTAAATGACGATTTATCCTATGTCTCAGAACTTTTTCTGTAATTTTCCCACCACGGAGGTTAGGCTGACTGGCCTGTAGTCACTCGGTCCATCCCTTTCTCCCTTTTTAAACAATGATATAACATTAGCATTCCCCCAGTCCTCTGGCATGATGCCTGTAGCCACAGAGGATTGTAAAATGATGATCAGAGGCTCTGCTATTTGTTCACTTGCTTCTTTTAGCAACATAAATACATTTCATCCAGGCCTAATGATTTATCCACCTTTAAGGATATCAAACACCTTAATGTTTCTTCCCATCCAATACTTCACATTCTTCCTCCTCAACTACAATATCTGCTTTTTCCATCTCTTGTGAGAACATATGAAAAGTATTCATTAAGAACCATGTCCACATCTTCTATCTCCACACACACAAGTCACCTCTTTCATCTCTAATCAGCCTTACTCTTTCCTTACTTATCTTGCTCATGTATTTACAAAACATCTCTGGGCTTTCCCTGTCAATATTTTTTCATGTCCTCTCTTTGTTTTCCTAATTTCTGTTTTAATTTCAATCCTGCACTCTCTACAGTCCAAACTCGGCAGTATTGAGCCCTTGGTATCTGACACAAGCTTTCTTTTTTATGCCTTACTCTGCTCTGCACGCTTTGTGATGTTGGCAAAGGGGAGGGAGTGGGGTGGGCAGGAAAAGGAGGCCAGAACGACTGTCTAAATTGGAGAGTTCCACTTTTTTCTTTGAGAGAGCATATTTGTTCTGAATCCTCTTTAGCTCCTCCATGAATGCCTCCAACTGGTCCGACAATGAATTACCTTTGGGTGCTATTTCTGGTCCATTTTTGCCAAATTACATCTCAGCTTAGTAAAACTGTCCTTTACCCCAATTTAAAGCTTTTACTCAAGTTTTCTTAATCCTTTTCCATAACAACTTTAAATCTAACCAAATTATGATTCAGGGATAGATGCTGGCTAGGTGATCAGGGAAACTCCCTTGCTCTTTCTTTAATTATGCCTTGGGATATTTTACATCCACTTGACAGGGTAGATGGGACCTCGGTTTAATTCCGCATCTGCAAGATGGCACCTCCTCAGAACCTAAACTGGCATTCCAGTGCAGTAATGTGTTCAAGGCTCGAGTGGATTTTGAATGCACAAACTTCTGACTTGGAAGCAAGATTACTGCCAGAGCCATAACTGACATCTAAGTCATTATAATGAGCACCAACATAGTCTGACATTTCAACACAGTATTGAAGAGAGTTGCATTACTGGAGAAGTCATCTTCAATCCCTTTACTTTGCCTTCTTAGGCAAATGTAAAAGGGTTTTAAAAAATGACAATTTTTCATAGTGCTCTGGCCAGCAATTATCCTTCAAACAATATCAAAACCGATTAACTAGACACCTCATTACTGTTTGTGGGATCCCGCTATCCAGATATTTGCTGTACATTCACCTGCATAACAATGTTTACATATTGAAACTAACTAATGTCAATAAAGCACTTTGGGAAGTCTCTGGGATATGAAAAGCACCATACAATGCAAGTTTCTCTTTTAATGTGGCCATGTTTCTTAGTTTATTATTACTGATGGTACACATTTGATGAAAGATCTGCCAGCTAAATTCAATTTAAACAGGACAAAAGTTTCATATACAGCAATTCCTTTACAATTTCAAGTTATTGATGATGTCTATATCTGCTTTCTTAGATCATGATACAGCAACTTGAGAAGTGAGAATAAAAAACATTCAAAAAAAAGCATCGAGCTATCAGAGCTTGCAGTGGTGCAGCATGGCACTCAGCCAGCTTACTGTTTTCCATTAAAAAGATACTTGCTGTACCTCATCATTTCCATTAAGGTAAACTACACAGCGTTTAAAGAGGGAGTCAAAGCTCTAGGCTCCTTTACAAAATATGCATCATTATATTGAATGCTTTTATTCTCATTACTCAAGTTGCAGTATCATGATCTAAGAAAGCAGCAAAGTCTTGAAATTGGAAAGGAATTACTGTATACGACACGTTTGTCCTGTTTAAATTGAATTCAGCTGGCAATTCTTTGGTCAAACGTATCAAGGGTTTACAGTTCTGGCCTCGGGTATTCCTGATTTAATTGCTCCACCATTGGTGCCTGTGCCTTCAGCTGCCCATGGCCTCTTCCTATGTTGTAACTATTCTATGATTCTAAGCCCTTGTTTGTTTAAAATTCATTCAGATGTGGTCTTCGTCGGCCGCGCTAGCATTTATTGCCCATCCCTAATTGCCCTTGAGGTGTTGGTGGTGAGCTGCCTCCTGAACTGCTGCAGTCCATGTGGTGTAGGTATACCCACAGTACTGTTAGGAAGGGGGTTCCAGGATTTTGACCCAGTGACAGTGAAGGAACAATGATATATGTCTAAGTCAGGGTGGCGAGTGATTTGGAGGGGAGCTTCCAGGTGGTGGTATTCCCATTTATCTGCTGCCCTTGTCCTTCCAGATAATGGTAGTGGTTGTGGGTTTGAAAGGTGCTGTCCAAGGAGCCTTGGTGAACTCTTGCAATGCATCTGTAGATGGTATACACTGCTGCTACTGTGTATCAGTGGAGGGGGGAGTGAATGTTTGTGGATATGGTGGCAATCAAGCGGGCTGCTTTGTCCTGGATGCTGTCAAGTTTGTTGAATGTTGTGGGCACTGCACTCATCCAGGTAAGTGAGAATTGTGCATTGTAGATGGTGGACAGGCTTTGGGGAGTCAGGAGGCAAGATACTCATCACACGATTCCTAGCCTCTGACCTGCTCTTGTAGCCACGGTATTTATATGGCTAGTCCAGTTCAGTTTCTGGTCAATGGTAACCCCCAGGATATTGGTAGTGGGGGATTCAGTGATGGTAATGTCATTGAACATCAAGGGGTGGTGGTTAGATTTTCTTTTATTGGAGATGGTCATTCACGCCACATAAGTGCCAGGTAATGTTACTTGCCACCTGTCAGCCCAAGCTTGGGTATTAACCAGGTCTTACTGCAGTGGAGAGTTTTTCCCGATTCCCATTGACTCCAGTTTTGCTGGGCTCCTTGATGTCACAATCATTCAACTGCGGCCTTGATGTCAAGGGCAGTCACTCTCACCTCACCTTGGGAGTTCAGCTCTTTTGTCCATGTTTGAACCAAGGCTGTCATGTGGCCAGGAGCCGAGTGGCCCTGGTGGAACCCAAACTGAGCATGAGTGAGCAGGCTATTGCTCACTAACTTGCTTGATAGCACTGCTGATGACCCCTTCCATCACTTTACTGACGATCAAGAGTAGGCTGATGGGGCGGTAATTGGCCAGGTTGGATTTGTCCTGCCTTTTGTGTACAGGACATACCTGGGCAATTTTCCACATTGCCGGGTAGATGCCAGTGTTGTAGCTATACTGGAACAGCTTGGCTAGGGGCACGGCAAGCTCTGGAGCACAAGTCTTCAGTACTATTGCTGGAATTGCCTACCTAAACTTCTCCACCTCTCACTCCTCCTTTAAGATGTTTCTTGAAATGTACCTATTTGACCAAGCTTTTCATCATCTATATTATTATTACCTTGTGGCTTGGTGCCAAATTTTGATTGATAACACTCCTGTAACATGCCATGGGACATTTTACTACATTAGCGGCATGATGTAAATTCAAGCTGATGTCCTTCATTCATTGTCAACTTTTATATATCACCTAGGAAGGGAAGAATTCAATAAGTTTCTGAGACTGGTGATTAAGGGATCAAAATTGATATTAGTAAATATCCAGTCATAACCCTCAGGATCTGTATAAGGATATATGCTAAGGTGGGGGGGGGGGGGCGGGGGTTAATGTGAGCTATTAGGGTAAGTAAACTTTCCAAATAATCAATCCCTTTGCCTAGGGATGACAATGGCACAAGTGAAGGTTAGAGGCGGCAATGTTATGGAGGCAGACATAGGTAGATGGAGCTGACACAGGTTCAGAAACTCAGCTTAAGGTCAAATAAGATCACAATCACTGAATTGCTACAGCACAAGGAGGCCATTCAGCCCATCATGTCTGCACCGGCTCTCTGAATGCACATTTCACCTAGTGCCATTCCCCATAGCCCTGCATTATTTTCAAATAATCATCCAATTCCCTCGAGCATTTCGATTGAACCCGCATCCACCACACTCCCAGCAGTGCAGTCCAGACCCAAACCACTCGCTGTGAGAAAGAGTTTCTCATATCTCTTTTGCCAATTATTAATTCTTGATCTTTTCACGAGTGGGAAGAGTTTCTCCCCATCCACTCAGTCCAGATCCCTCATGATTTTGAATACCTCTATCAAATCTCCTCTCAGCATTTTTTTTCCTTGGAGAAGAGAGTTCCAACTTCTTCAGTCTTGCTTCATAACTCAAGTTCCTCATTCCTGGAACTAACCTCAAATCTTTTCTGCACTCTCTCCAATGTCTTTACATCCTTCCTAAAATGCATGCCCAGAACCATATGCAATACTCCAGCTGAGGTCTAATGCCTATACAAGTTCAACAGAACCTACTTGCTCTTGTATTCTATGCCTCTATTAATAAAGCCTAGGATACTGTATGCTTTATTAACTGCTTTCTCCACCTGTCCTGCCACCTTTAATGATTTATGCACATATACACCCAGGTCCCTCTGCAATCGGTGGGCACTGTGGGGTTGGGGTGCATCATCATCCCCGGTAATGACATTTTGACTTGATTTTGTAAGTTTCCTTTCACGTTTTTGTATTAATTACAGTGCCCAAGCAGGGGCTATCATCCCCTATGATTTATTGATTTTTAGTTTAATTTATTTTTCAAGCAAAACAAAATCAAGAGTACACCCAGGTCCCTCTGCTCCTGCACCCCTTTAAGAGTTGTACTCTTTATTTAATACTCTCTCCATGTTCTTCCTACCAAAATATATCACCTCACATTTCTCCGCATTGAACTTCACCTGCCATCTATCCGCCCATGCCACCAACTTGTCTATGTCCCTTTGAAATCTACACTGCCCTCCTAATAGTGCACAATGCTTCCAAGTTTTGTATCGTCTGTAAATTTTGAACTTGTTCCATGGACACCAAGGTCTAGGTCATTAATATATCAGAAAAAGCAAGGGTCCCAATACCGACCTCTAGGGAACTCCACTACAAACTTTCCTCCAGCTCAAAAAACATCCATTAACCATTATGTTCTGATGCTACGGTTGCAAAAATCTCAGTTCAGCATGAGTGTACTGTGCAGATATTTCAACAAATTAAGTTACAGCTAAATTTGTTACAAAGAGCTATGGTAATTTTTTTTTTTAAAAAAAGGAACCTTGCACCCTAGACTTCAGTGTTCAAATATTAAGCTAATTACATTAACCATGTTTGGGGGATATCCCTCATAGCTAAGCCCATCTATTATAGAACTTCTTGCATTAGCTTCCACATTCAACTCAGACAACCACCCAAAAGTATTAGTTATCCATTCAGTTTCCATAGGTTAAGATATTCTGTCATTCTGGCCATGTTATATTATTCCTCTCCAACCTAACACCTATAACCATATCTAATGCCAACACGGCATACTCTACGAAGATAGGATCTGCTGCCACATGTGTACTGATCATATCCAACTCCCCACTGCACCTTTCAAGGCTTCTGTGTTATCAGGCTGCTTGTCAAACATCCAGTCACAGCTCCATTTCCAACCATTGTCATGCTGAACTGTAGCTTTTACAACATACGTTGTTGCCAGATCAAAAAGGAGAAAATATATTTAAAGAAAGACTGTTGGGGAGAGGTCATGTGAAATCATGAAAGGTGGATGGTGTAAAACAGACCTGTGAAAAAGCAGCCTTTAGCCCAGAGGAGTGATTGCTTGTTCCAGAGAGCAAGGCTTTATTAAAAGTCTTGGAATTCCATTGTTGAGTGAGGAAGAAATAAGGTGTGAAACACCTCCCTTAAAGCAACAGCGGGTGCTTATGGTAATAATGCTGGATGTTTTATAGATTAAGAATCAATTTGGGCTTTTGCCTGAATGAGGTGTGTAGTTGGGAGTCTAATTAAGTAGAACTGTTAAAAGACTAAATTTATCTATGTACCTGTAATCTTGTGTGTTTAATTTTTTCTTTTCACAGAATCAGAATCACACAGTGCAGAAGAGGCCCTTCGGCCCATCGAGTCTGCACCGACACGTGAGAAACACCTGACCTACCTAATCCTATTTACCAGCACTGGGCCCATAGCCTTGAATGTTATGATGTACCAAGTGCTCATCCAGGTACTTTTTAAAGGATGTGAGGCAACCCGCCTCCACCACCCTCCCAGGCAGAGTATCCCAGACCGTCACCACACTCTGGGTAAGGAAGTTTCTCCTCACATTCCCCTAAACCTCCTGCCCCTCACCTTGAAATTATGTCCCCTCATGACTGACCCTTCAGCTAAGGGGAACAGCTGCTCCCTATCCACCCTGTCCATGCCCCTCAATCCTGTACACCTTGATCTTCTGTGCTCCAATGGAAACAACCCAAGCCTATCCAATATCTCTTCATAACTTAAATGTTTCATCCCAGGCAACATCCTGGTGAATCTCCTCTGCACCATCTCCAGTGCAATCACATCCTTCCTATAATGTGGCGACCAGAACTGCACACACTACTCCAGCTGTGGCCTCACCACGGTTCTATACAACTCCAACATGATCTCCCTACTTTTGTAATCTATGCATCGATTGATAAAGGCAAGTGTCCCATATGCCTTTTTCACCACCCAACGAATGCCCTTCCACCTTCCGAGATCTATGGACACACACCAAGGTCCCTTTGTTCCTCAGAACTTCCTAGTGTCATGCCATACATTGAATACTTCCTTGCCAAATTACTCCTTCCAAAGTGTATCACCTCATACTTTTCAGAGTTAAATTCCATCTGCCATTTATCTGTCCATTTGACCATCCAGTCTATATCTTCCTGTAGCCCAAGACGCTCAGCCTCACTGTTAACCACCCAGCCAATCTTTGTGTCATCCGCAAACTTACTAATCCTACCCCCCACAAAGTCATCTATGTCATTTATATAAATGACGAATAATCGGGGACCCAGCACAGATTTCTGTGCGCCGCCACTGGACACTGGCTTCCAGTCACTAAAGCATCCTTCTGACATCACCCTCTGTCTCCGACAACTAAGCCAATTTTGAATCCACCTTATCAAATTACCCTGTATCCCATGTGCATTTGCCTTCTTTACAAGTCTCCCATGTGGGACCTTGTCAAAGGCTTTGCTGAAATCCATATAAACTATATGAACTGCACTACCCTCATCTACATACATGGTCACCTCCTCAAAAAATTCAATCAAATTTGTTAGGCATGACCTCCCTTTGACAAAGCTATGCTGACTATCCCTGATCAAACCTTGCCTCGCCAAGTTGAGATAGATTCTCTCCCTCAGAATTTTCTCCAAAAGCTTCCCTACCATTGACTTGAGATTCACTGGCCTGTAGTTCCCTAGCTTCTCTCTACAACCCTTCTTAAATAGCGGAACCACATTAGCTGTTCTCCAGTCCTCTGGCACCTCTCCCGTGGCCAGAGAGGAATTAAAAATTTGAGTCAGAGCCCCTGCGATCTCCTCCCTTGCCTCCCTCAGCCGTCTGGGACACAAATCATTCAGGCCTGGAGATTTGTCCACTGTTAAGCCTGCCAACACCTTCAATCCTTTGTCACTCCCTACTTTCTTAATAAAAGTTTTAATTTAAATCTATAAAATCTCCACAGGTGATGGACTCTTTACTTCTGACTTCAATGAACATACATTCTCATAATAAACACAAATTGCAAAATCGTTGATAGCTTGGCCAAGTTTTCCTTTGGGGTTTAGACAGCCTGGCAATTACCACCTGCCATATCATAACAATCAGCTGGCAGCTGTAGAGGAGGACGACTTTAAAAGGGGAGATGAGGAGGGTGGAACAAGACGAGGTTAGCAAATTCAAGACTAGTGATACTTGACGAGAACATAAAAAACATAAAGGAAAAGGACCCACTACTAACCTGGTAAGCTTACATTATGTTTGACCTAACAAGTGTAGTTGTAAAGATAGCAGCAGGACATCAACGACCAATGCCACTGGTGCTATTTGCAAATAAGCACCGTTATTTCACAGGTCATTTGCAATTTTCACACATTGATTTTGTGGACAGTGGAAATACCACTGAACAATACTCTTTAGCATCGTACCCAACACATACAGTACGGTACTAACAGAGCACAAAAAGTGCTCACTCCTTGTATCAATTTACTATTAAGTAGGAAAAAGAACAAAGTCTTTAGCTAATGCAAGTCCAGACAGCAGGCTAGTGAGAAATGACAACGGATACAATGCATTTGTTCACTTTCAGTGCAAAGAAGCAGCTTCAGGCTGAATAATGAGAAAACCCACACAAGGAACAGCAGTGAGCTGGTGGGGCAACATTGACAGAATCAATGATTACTGTAGTTCGGGACATCACAGATTGAACAGTGGTGTCAACGTGGCTCAGCTTGGAGCACACTTGTCTCAGTTAAAAGATTGTGGCTTCAAATCCATATCAGAAGTTACAGATGTTGAAATTCTAGTGTCATTCTAGAGAGATAATGATGCTGGTCTTTGAAGGAGATGTTGAACCATGACCCCTTCTGGATTATATTGCACTTTGTAGAAATTACCAATTTACCAAGTGCGCAGACCAACATTCCTCTAGCAATGCCATCAAAAGCTAACATCATTCCTCCAATGTCTGTGGAATCTTGCTGTATGAGAAAGATTCCACATTTGCTTAACTGTGAACAGTTGTTTAACTATACCTCAGAAGTAATTAATGCCACGGAAAATGCTTTGTTACACAAGTAAAGGCTGCATAAAGGCAAGCCTTTTAAAAGATGAATAGAGGCAAAGGAGGGTATATGGAGTCAGATCTTAGGTTCTCCACAATGTCACTGAATGGCAGAGCAGGCTCAACAGCATAAATGGTCTACTCCTATGTATTTCCATCAGTAATCGAACCATAGCACATTCCTTGCTGTGCTATATAATCTGCACCATTATGAAGATACAACAGCCAAAGGATGTATGCAGTTGCCAAGGGAATGGGTACCATCAGCAAATCTTCATTAAAAACAAATTCCTAGGTGCCTGTGACAAACATCTTAACCAGGGAAGAGCAGCACTGGGAAAGTCCAAGTCACAATGTATTCCATGAAACTTGTCCACTCTCCTTTGATCTGTATTTGTCTTTTGTTGACAATGTAATCAAAAACCTGCATTATTATTTCACTATTCCCATCTCAAAAGCTCAAAGAAGCTTCTCAGTGTACATAATAATAAAATCACAATGTGTTCTATCATATTCTTATCCAACCTCTAGCAGAATACGCATATTTACATTTCCCCCTACCCCAATGAAACTGAGCTCAAATATCATTTACTTCTATTCAGATTGTGAAGAAAATATCAAAAATGATTCAAAGTGACATTTCACCAATTTAGTGCCCATTTTGAAAGTCACTTCCACCCTGTTGCTTCTCAGGTTTTACTGGGTACACTTACTTTAGAAAACATATAGATACAATGCTTGACTGTACCGATCAGAAAAGTTCAAATCTTAGATGTTGGATATTAGTGTTTGGCATCCTGGCACCTCTGGCGTTAGAGGCACACTTGGATTGATCCAGATCTGCCATTTCTTAATGATACCCAGAGTCTGATGCTGGAGCTTCCCCTAAATGCTAGGGGATGATAGATTTAAACTTCACTGGAATTCTCATTATAATTCCCATTATAAACAGTTTGCCAACATTCACATTTAGGTTTACATGAAGCAAAGGGATATTGGTGAGGGCTGGTGACACTTTCAAAACCATTGCCCTAGCAATGGGTTAACAACTTGAAGAGGGGCAACATGCAAAAAGAGAGGAAACGGCAGAGAATTAAAAATCCATAATCTAACTGAGTAACAATATAAACTCTGAATGTTTAAATTCAGTGTGGGATGCTTCACCCAAAATTTTCCTACCAATAAACACGAGGTCATGGTTGACCTGTTGTCCATCCGCAGCACAGACTCGTTTTTAATGCTGTTTACCAGCTTTCACTGTTTTCCATGCTGTACCTTACACGTAGCCCCCATCAGCCCCCGCCAGCCAAAAGAGCAGTCATAGAGCAAGATGAAACCATGGAGCGAGCAAACACTCGGCTAAAGGGAAGAAAACACCTCAGCGCTCTGTTCACTGGAACATGTTATTTCAAATATGCAATGGGCAGAAGTCACTAAATCGTGCAGCATGCCGAAAAGAAAGCCTGTAAAATTCATACCCAACCGAATTACGGTATTACACATCCTGAATAATTGAAAAGGCGATCCATACATTTTAAGAAGAATCCGAAAGCTCTTAACTGCACCCCTTCCAGAGCAAAGACAGTATTAAGGGTTCTCGTTTACAGGCGGAGCTGTTTACCTCCTCATCACAAACCATAAATAGGCGCACAGACACTCAGGAACAAATAGATACAAGTCCTTAACGAACATTCCCAATTCTCCTTTCCCTGAGGATCCAGACAGCCAGTGTCCAGCTACAAAACTCTTGTCGGATTCATAAATCGACAATTATTGAAAACATTTACATTATTTGCAGCAGCCCACCGCTTTCGTTTCCATTGCCATGATTCGGGCATGAAAGATATCCAATGCGACAACGTGTTGAGCCCAATTATGGATTTTATTTAAAGGACCAACGTGTGGGGGGATTCCTTTAACCAAACCGATGTCAATTGTAAGCGGCGGCTGCAACGCGGAAAACGCTTATAAAAAGGGGGCTCTTATTTTCTTTTAAATGGATACTTGCTAAGCACAAATAAACATTCCCACCCACCCCCCTGCACCAACTCCACAGAATTAAAGCGATTATTTTACACCCCCCTATCAAAACCGTCTCTGCGCCCGTTTGCAAATGCTGCACCGGGCTAGGGTGGGTGCCGTTTAACTCCCGTCTTTCTTTGCATCACACCTTCTCGTTCGTAGCCCGGCATATCCTTTGACAGCCTGAGACGGGACAAGAAGCCAGCCAGAACTGGGCCCTTTTCCTTACCTGTACACCCACAGCAGCAGCAGCAGCAGCAGCAGCAGCCCCGTCCTTAGCAACCAAGACCTCCGTCCTCACTCGCTGCTAAAAACCCCGGATCTATTAGAGTCGGTTATAATTAATTATATATACACATTGTGTGCGTGGGCTTTTTATTTTCTCTCTCTCCCCCCCCACCCACCCACCCCGCCCGCCAACAAAAGTCCACTCGGCTTCAGATTCCGACGCCGCTGTAAACAAGTACCTCCCTGTCAGGAGAAAGGGGAATTGAAAAACGTGAGACTAACCGCAGGAGAAGGAGGAGCAGTGACGGCCCAGTTACGCCAGCCCCGCCCCGTGCCCGGTGGCGTCATCGGCAGGACCGCCGCCTCTTAACGCGATGGCGTCATCGACAAGGCCGCCGCCATCTCAACGCGCGCGACAGGACGGCCGCCCCTCAACGCGGTGGCGTGACACACGCTAACCGCCCCCTGACTCGACGGCACCGTCCGAGCCGCGCCCGCTGCGTCACCCGCCACTCATTTGATTTCCTTTCCTTAGCGTTTAAATACATAAAAGTGTCCAGAAATATCATGCTTGACATCGTGAACAAACGTTTCGCAAAAAAAAAAGACATTTAATATGTGGGTTGCGTCGCCATGGTTTCCGCGTTGCGTGACGTGTTACGCTGCGTGCAATCCTTCCCTGCCCCCTTCCAGCTTGGTGGACATCAGGGCCGTTGCTGCTTATTCGGGGGGGAGTTGCTCACCTCTTTGGTAATATTTTTAAACCTGCAGTACTTAACAGGTGTAAATTGCGGTATCGCTTCTCTCCACCTCGCTCTGTTATTTCACTTTGGAGCCGCGCCTGGGGCCTACTTCCTGAGGTCATGTGGAACAAGTTGTTCACCGCTCTCGCTGCTGAGGGAGAGGGAGGGATTGAGGAAGGGAAGGGGCTTCACGGGTAGGAGCAGTGGCTAATCACGGGTTCGTTGTCTTTGAATAGAAACTTGATGAGGCCGCATCTGGGTGAACTGCCCACAGTTTTGTTCTCCTTACCTACACAAGGATACACTTGTCCTAGAGGGCGTGCAATGAATGTTCACCGGACAGATTTCTGAGATGAGGGGATTAATCTACGAGGACGGATTGAGCAGTTTAGGCCTGCCTTATCTGGAGTTTAGAAGAATGAGAAGTCGTATCATTGAAACACAAGTTTGTTCTTAAGGAACTTGCTGGGAGAATATTTCCCCTGCCTGGGGAATTTAGTATTAGGGTCAGTCTCAGATTAAGGGGCTAGTTATTTAGGGCTGAGATTAGGAGAAATGCCTTCACACAAAGGGTTATGAAACAGAGGGCTGTGGATGTTTAGTAATTAACCATATTCAAGATAGATATCTAGATATTTTTAGGTACTAATGGAAAGGCATGGAGAAGGTGTAGCTGAGGTAGAAGATCAATCATGATTTTATTGAATAGTGGAGCCGTCTTGAATGGCAGGTCTACTTTTCTTATGTTCTTCTGAAGGGTGGGTAGTAGAGTCTATTGGATGTGTGTAGGGGAGATTAGATCTTCCTGGAGTTTGGGAGAGGTTTGGCTGAATAGCCTCGTCAAAACTCATTGGCCAAAAGCTTGCATGTGAAGATGTAGTGTAGGGAAACTGGTTGTTCTTGGACTATAATGTCATATTTGCTAGTGTCCTTCAAGGGAAGTAAAAGCAACCCCAATTCCATCTCTTGTTCTGGCAATGAAGACAGGATCAAATCAAACCAAATTCTGATGTCCCTTGGAGTGGTCAAATTATCCACTTACTTGCTGAAACTTGGTTGAAATCTCCACAGTGGAGGACACCTCCAAAACTGAAAAGTTATGAGAAGAAACATTAAATAAAGAATGGGTTGGTGATGCGAAGTTTGGAGTTGTAAGCTTGTAGCAGGAAGGAAAGACTGGCATAGAGTACCAAAAGTTTAATGTTTCAGGCCCTTCATCAAATCATGGGACATCATCGACCTGAAAAGTTATCTGTTTCTCTCCACAGATGTGCCAGACCTGCCGAGTATTCTCGGCATTTTCTGTTTTTGTTTCAGAATTCCAGAATTTGCAGTATCTTGCTTTCATACCACTATTTAGTTTATTGCTGGAGTCTCACATTAATAGTACTTTTTCACTATTAATGATGTTGATGGAGGTGTCTGTATGATTTGCAAATTTGAAGATGATACTAAAATCTGTGTGAATGCCAGGATTGTTGATGATGTTTGATGGCTTTGTGCAAATTTTAACGCTTTGGAAGAATGGACTCATCCAAGTTAAACATCGTATGCCACTCATAAGTGCAGTATTATGCATGTGGGCAATGTGGGCAGGAGTAATGCTCAACATTCATCCAGCACTCGGGGAAGAGCATTAATGAGGATTGAGGAAAAGAGAGATCTGGGCATTCTGATATGTACATCTATAAAGGCGCAATCCCAATGCCATGAATTGATAATTAGAGCCAGTTTATAATGTTGCAAAGAACAGTGGCAACTCTGAGGAGCATTTAGGAGTGTTTTAAAAACCAGCAAAGGGCCACCAAAAAACTGATAAGTGAAAAAAATAGAATATGTGAGTAAAATGGTAGAAATATAAAAACAGTTTATAAGAGCTTTTATAAGTCTATAAAAAAGAAGAGAGTAGCTAATGTAGAAGTTGGTCTCTTGGAAGCAGAGACAAGAGAAATTATTATGGGGAATGAGGAAATGGCAGAGACATTGAACAAATATTTTGTCTGTTTTCACAGTAGAAGGCACAAATTGCATTCCAGAAACTGAAGGGACTAAAGTCCCACAAATTCCTGAACTTGATAGTCTGCACCCTATGGTTCTAAAAGAGATAGCTGCAGAGAAAGTGGGTGCGCTAGCTATGATTTTCCAAAACTCCTTAGACTTGGGAGTGGTCCTAAGTTGGCAAATGTAACACTGCTCTTCATGAAAGGAGTGAGGGAAATCAGGGAACTACAGGCCAATTAGCCTGGCATCAGTCATTGAGAAAATACTGGAATCTACTATGTAGTAAGTGTTAACAATGCAATTGAAAAGCTTGGCATGATTAGATTAGGTCATCATGGTTTTACAAAGGGGAAATCCTGTTTGACAAATTTATTAAAGTTTTTTGAGGATGTAACTAGTAGGGTACCTGGATTTCCTAAACGCATTTGATAAGGTGCCATGCAAAAGGTTAATAAGCAAGTAACGGGGTTATGGAGTTGGGGGCAATATATATGCAAGGATAGATGATTGGTTGACAGACAGAAAGCAGAGAATTGGCATAAATGGGGCATTTTCAAGTTGGCAGGCTGCAACTAATGGAGTGCCACAAGAATCAGTGCTGGGGCCTCAGCTTTTACAATCTATTATTGACGAAGATGAAGAGATAGAGAGTAATGTATCAAGGTTTGCTGTGATACAAAGCTAGTTGGAAAGATAAGCTGTGGGGAGGACACAGAGATGTGAAGAGATATTGACAAATTAAGTGAGTGGGCAACAAGATGGCAGATGGAGTATAATGGACAGAAGTGTGAGGTTATTCACTTTGGTTGTAAGTGTAAAAAAACAGGATATTTTTTCAAAGGTGTAAAGCTTGTAAATGTTGATTCCCAAAGAGACTTGGGTGTGTTTCAGGAAGATAGTTTCTTTCATGTTATTGGAATTTATTGTAGAGTAAAAGTGGGGTGTGGGTGGGTGGGTGTGTTTGTGTGTGTGGGTGGGGGTTGGGGGGCGGGGGGCAGGGGGTGAACATAATTGAATTAAAGGCAGCCGGTCTGAAGGCTTTGATGTATCTAAAGATAAGCTAGGTTTGAAAATCTAGCTTGATTTCAAAAGAATGGGTCAAAGGTTTCACCTAGCCAGGAAAAGTTTTAAGAAACAATATGTTTATTTTTCTTAAAGATTACTGGTAAAATTTGTACTTTGATGGATTATTATTATTAGAGAGATAAAAGTCCAAAGACATAGCGAAACAATGGGAATTTGCATTCAAAGGGGAAAATATGTATAAAAGAGTGAAGGTTATGTGCAAGGAAAGGAATTCTAAGATTTAAAACATGTGTGGAAAAACCTCCAGCATCTATGCCCCATGCTGCTGCCTACAAAGAACCAAAGTTTAAAAAACTCACTTTGAATTGGATTGTTTAGGGTATCGTGGTTCTTTGCCTGGGACTTTTAAAATCTATGTGTCTTACTTAATGAAAGTGTAACTGGGAGTTAGATTAGGTAATTTAGACGTTACCATAGTAATTTGTAGATTTATGTGTACTTAAAATAATTTCTTCTATTAATAAAGGTTTAATTTAGTTTTGTAAAAAAAACTATAAGACTCGGTGGTCTTATTATTATTGAATTCAAGGCACGCATCTTGAAATTTATACAAATTGCAAAACAGTTGGTGAGAGGAATTTTTTTGCTAAGACTTGTCTGGGAGTTGAAGTTATAACTTTGGCTGGTTTACAAAAGGTAACTAAAATTAAGTTAATGAAATTGGTGGATAAATTACAATTGGGATTACCCGCAGGGGCAAAGAAATCCGACATTAAGGTGTAGCACAGCATTTGAAATTGGAAGGAATACCCTAGAGACTGAGTTCTCCAAGGAATGGGTCATTGGAATGGGCTCAAATTCAGTTGCAAATGAAAAATTTGGAATTAGAGGCAGCAGAAAAAGAAAGCAGTTCAAAGGGAACAGGCAGAAAGGCAGGAGAGAGAGACAGAAAACAGGAAAGGGAATTAGATTTGGCGAGGTTAGAAAAGGAGGAAAGAGAAAAACAGAGAGAGAGAGAGAATTCCAGCATAAAATGCAGGCAGTTAAAAAAGAGACACCAGTAGGTGAAGAAGGACTTAATTCCCAATCAGAACCCAGTTGGGAGATGTTTAAATTTGTACAAGCTCTTCCAGGGTTTGAGGAAGGAGATGTTGAAGCATTCTTTATTTCATTTGAGAAGATAGCTAAACAGATGAAATGGCCACAGGAAAACTGGACATTGTTACTACAATCCAGGTTGGTGGGTCGAGCACATGAAGTTTATGTTTCACTATCAGAAGAAATTTCGGTGAACTATGATGTGGGTAAAAGAAAGGCTATTTTAAATGCATATGAGTTGGTTCTTGAGGCATACAGGCAGAAATGTAGGAATATGAGAAAACAGCCTGGGCAAAATTTAAAGATTCAATTCCTTCGGTAGTGAGAACTCATGTGGAGGAACCGAGATAGTTGATGGTTATGAGTTAGTTCATACAGCTAAACTTTTTTTTTCATCATCCTTTTAAATCAGAGAAGGATAGAAAGCGGGAAGGTGGGTAGTCAGGGAAGATGAGGAGTAGGTGGAAATTCGCAGGAAGTTTTTTCTCAGAATAAAAAGGAAGGTGCTGAGGGTAGAAGTGACATTTGAAAATGGAGGTGTTTTCATTGTAATAAAGTTGGACACGTGAAATCTGTGTGTTGGAAATTGCAGGGAAAAATTTGTTGGAACTGTAGGGGCACAGAAAAGTTCTGGAAGTAAAAGTACTGTGGGTTCTGAGGTTCAGGCACAGGATAAAAAACAGTGGTTTGTGTACAGATAACACTGGAAGAATCAGCTGGGTAAAGAAAAGGGAATGTGTTCACAATTTACCCAAGATAATTCTGAGGTGCAGGTTGCAGAAATGTTTAGAGATTTTGTATGTGAAGGAAAAGTCTTTCCATGTGTAGAGGATGGAAGAGATAAAGATCTTAAAATTTTAAGAGGCACAGGGGCTAGTCAACCCTTAGTATTGGGGATAGTGACATTTGTTCAGAGGGAGTATTGCAGGAACAGGTGATAATAAGTGGGGTTCATGGAGGTGCGAAACCTATTCCATTGTGGAATTATAGTGGTGCAGAAAAGTTCTGGAAGTAAAAGTACTGTGGGTTCTGAGGTTCAGGCACAGGAAGGTAAATTTAAAAAGTAAGTGGAAAACTGGCAAGGTGATTGTTGGAGTAATGAGAAAATTGCCATTGCAGAGGTTTAATGCATTTTGGATAATGATATAGTTGGATCAAGAATGTGGGTGATGCCTATGGTAGTTGAGCAGCCTGTAGAAATGTTTTCAACAGAAGTGTTGCAGAGAGAGCATCCTGGATTGTTTCCAGATTGTTTGATGATGAGATTATAGGCTCATAGGTTGAAACAAGAAGAACAGGGAATTCAAAGGCAGGGGGAAAGTGTGGAAGTCCAATAATCTGACACTGCACTGTGTTTGGTAACATTGTTCAGAAAGAAAGAGGATAATTCAGCTGAAGTGTTTTACTCAACACAGTTGGTAGGTTTACAGAAAGAGGATTTGCAAATACAACATTTATATCAGACAGCTTACTCAGTAACAGAGGCAAATGCATTCCAGAATGTTTTTACCTTAAGGCTAATGTTTTAATGAGAAAATAGAGGCCTTATCATGCTTAAGATGGAGGGAGGGTGCATCAGATTGTAATTCCATTTGGATATAGAAATGCGATTCTGAGGATAGCTCAAGAAGTAACAACAGGGGGACATTTAGGAATTAGAAACACACAGATAAAGATGCAAAAACGTTTTTTTTGGCCTGGATTGCATAGGAATGTCGTCAAATTCTGTAGAACATGCCACACATATCAGGTGATAGGGAAACGACAAGCATTGACTAAGCCGGCACCTGTAATTCCCATTCCAGCATTTGAACAACCTTTTACTAGGACCATGATTGATTGTGTAGGACCCCTCCCTAAGACTAAAAGTGGAAATCAGTACTTACTGACAATAATGGATATGTCTACCAAGTTTCCTGAAGCAATACCTTTGAGAAATATTACAACAAAGAAAACTATGGAAGAATTAACATTTTTTGCAAGATATGGTTTACCTAAAGAAATGCAATCAGATCAGGGTTCAAATTTCATGTCACAGCTATTTAAAGAAGTAATGAATAGTTTGAGGTTAAAACACTTTTAAGTCAACAGCTTATCATTCTGAGTCACAAGGGACTTTGGAAAGATGGCATCAAACTCTTAAAAACTATGATGAAGGTGTATAGTCAGGACTATCTACAGGTTTGGGATGGTGAAATCCATTCCTGTTATTTGCTATTAGGGATGCTGCTAATGCATCGACTGATTTTAGCCCTTTTGAACTAGTTTATGGTCATGAGGTGAGGGGACCACTGAAATTGATTCATGAGAAATTGATGGGTCAAAATTCAGAAACTACCCTCCTGGATTATGTATCAACTTTCAGAGAGAGATTGGAAAGAGCATGTAAGTTGGCTAGGGAACATTTAAAGATATCACAGCAAGTGATGAAAGTGAAGGCAGACAGGAAAGCTACAGCTCGTAGTTTTGTTGCTGGGGAGAAAGTGCTAGTTCTGTTACCAGTACTAGGTGACTCATCAAAGGCAAGGTTTAGTGGGCTTTACAGGATTGAAAGAAAACTGAGTGAAGTAAATTATTTAATAAATACTCCAGATAGAAGAAAGAAGCAGAGAGTGTGTCATGTAAATATGCTTAATAAGTACCTTGACAGGGAAGAGGACCAAAAAGAGCTGTTAGTGCTGGTAGAGAAAGAGGTGGAAATGTGGGATTCTGAAATTGATTTTCCTCTAATCAAATTGGATAATGAGAAGGTACATGAAAATTTAAATATATGTGTAGAAGTTTCATCTTCGTTAAGGTAACACCTTATAGATTAAATCCGGAAAGTTATCACAGGTACAGAAAGAAATCAAATTCATACTTCAAAATGATATCATTGAGTCTAGTTGCAGTAAATGGAGCTCGTGTGTTGTGCTGGTACAAAAACCGGATGGAACACTGAGACTGAGTGTGGACTATCAAAAGGTGAATGCAGCGACAAAAGCAGATTCATATCCTATCCAACGGTTGGAAGATTGTCCCACTTTCTCAGTACAATCAAAATTGATTGTACAATCAAGAATTGGCTTGCTAAGAAAATATTGGCAAGTACTGTTATTGGAGAAAGCAAAGGAGATATCAGCTTTTGTGATGCAGATGGACTATATCAGTTTAAATTCATGCCATTTGGTATAAAAAATGCACCTGCAACATTTCAAACACTGCCAAAGTAATTGAGGTCTGAACAATTGTGCTGTTTATACTGACGGCTTGATAGTTTTCAGTCAGATACGGGAGGAGCATTTACAACATCTGGAAGAATTATTTACTTGGTTACAGGAAGCTAATTTGGTGATAAACTTGGTGAAAAAGTGAATTCGCAAAAGCGCAAGTTACATATCTAGGTCATACCGTTGGACATGGTAAGGTACTCCGAGGGATGTGAAAGTCAGGGCTATCGTGGATTTCCCCGTGCCTACAACATAACAAGAAGTTTTGAGCTTTCTGAGCATTAGTGGATTTTATTGGAAATTTGTACCAAATTTTAGTAGTGCAGTTGCTCAATTGACTGAACTATTAAAAAAGAACAAGACGTTTCAATGAACACAGGAGTGTCAGAATGCATTTAACAGTTTGAAAACTGTATTAACTACAACACCAGTTTTGACCATACCCAATTACGCCAAGCAATTTAAGTCGGCCATTGATGCAAATAATATAGGCATTGGGGCTGCACTGTTACAAGAAGATGACAATGGCATTGAAAATCCAGTAGGCTACTTTTCATGGATGTCGAATGTACAACAGACAAGATATTCAACGATCAAAAAAGAGACTTTGATTTTGGTGTTAGCACTGCAGCATTTTGAAATTTATGTTGCAAACAATTTGCCAAAAACAATTGATCATTTAGGACTGAAATGAGGAGAAAGTATGTCACTCAAAGGGTTGTGAATCTTTGGATTTCCAGAGGGTTGTGGATGCTGCATCCTTGAATACATCTAAGGTTGGGATAGACAGATTTTTGGTGTCTCAGGGAATCAGGGGATATGGGGAGGGGGTGGGAAAGTGGAGTTGAAGCCCAAGGTCAGCCTTGATTGTACTGAATGGCAGAGCAGACTCAACGAGCCATATGGTCTACTCATCCTATTTCTAGTGTTCTTACAGTTGGCTGCAGCATCCTTAGACTAGGATAGGGCAGGGCAAAAAAATTTAGCTAAGATTAATGTTCTGCTGGAAAGTGGCATCAGGTCAGGGCAGGATTAGCCTTGGTTGTAATTCTCCTATACCCATTGAATACAGTTGAGTCTACAAAGATTCATTTGAAGGCTCTTGCATGAAAATAGGCATTAGGCCAAGTACTGGAAGATGGATTGTGTCTATGAAACTGACACCATCAAGAGAGAAAGTCAGACAATTGGATGGAGGCAGCAGACCTCTTAACAATACAAAAACAGAATTACCTGGAAAAACTCAGCAGGTCTGGCAGCATCGGCGGAGAAGAAAAGAGTTGACGTTTCGAGTCCTCATGACCCTTCGACAGAACTTGAGTTCAAGTCCAAGAAAGAGTTGAAATATAAGCTGGTTTAAGGTGTGTGGGGGGGAGGCGGAGAGAGAGAGAGAAGTGGAGGGGGGGGTGTGGTTGTAGGGACAAACAAGCAGTGATAGAAGCAGATCATCAAAAGATGTCAACAACAATAGAACAAAAGAACACATAGGTGTTAAAGTTGGTGATATTATCTAAACGAATGTGCTAATTAAGAATGGATGGTAGGGCACTCAAGGTATAGCTCTAGTGGAGGTGGAGGGAGCATAAAAGATTTTAAAATATTTAAAAATAATGGAAATAGGTGGGAAAAGAAAAATCTATATAATTTATTGGAAAAAAAAGGAAGGGGGAAACAGCGGGTGGGGATGGAGGAGGGAGCTCAAGACCTAAAGTTGTTGAATTCAATATTCAGTCCGGAAGGTTGTAAAGTGCCTAGTCGGAAGATGAGGTGTTGTTCCTCCAGTTTGCGTTGGGCTTCACTGGAACAATGCAGCAAGCCAAGGACAGACATGTGGGCAAGAGAGCAGGGTGGAGTGTTAAAATGGCAAGCGACAGGGAGGTTTGGGTCATTCTTGCGGACAGACCACAGGTGTTCTGCAATGCGGTCGCCCAGTTTCCGTTTGGTCTCTCCAATGTAGAGGAGACCACATTGGGAGCAACGAATGCAGTAGACTAAGTTGGGGGAAATGCAAGTGAAATGCTGCTTCACTTGAAAGGAGTGTTTGGGTCCTTGGACGGTGAGGAGAGAGGAAGTGAAGGGGCAGGTGTTGCATCTTTTGCGTGGGCATGGGGTGGTGCCACAGGAGGGGGTTGAGGAGTAGGGGGTGATGGAGGAGTGGACCAGGGTGTCCCGGAGGGAGCGATCCCTACGGAATGCCGATAAGGGGGGTGAAGGGAAGATGTGTTTGGTGGTGGCATCATGTTGGAGTTGGCGGAAATGGCGGAGGATGATCCTTTGAATGCGGAGGCTGGTGGGGTGATAAGTGAGGACAAGGGGGACCCTATCATGTTTCTGGGAGGGAGGAGAAGGCGTGAGGGAGGAGAAGGCATGAGGGCGGATGCGCGGGAGATGGGCCGGACACGGTTGAGGGCCCTGTCAACGACCGTGGGTGGAAAACCTCGGTTAAGGAAGAAGGAGGACATGTCAGAGGAACTGTTTTTGAAGGTAGCATCATTGGAACAGATGCGACGGAGGCGAAGGAACTGAGAGAATGGGATGGAGTCCTTACAGGAAGCGGGGTGTGAGGAGCTGTAGTCGAGGTAGCTGTGGGAGTCGGTGGGTTTGTAATGGATATTGGTGGACAGTATATCACCAGAGATTGAGACAGAGAGGTCAAGGAAGGGAAGGGAAGTGTCAGAGATGGACCACGTGAAAATGATGGAGGGATGGAGATTGGAAGCAAAATTAATAAATTTTTCTAAGTCCCAACGAGAGCATGAAGCAGCACCGAAGTAATCATCAATGTACCGGAGAAAGAGTTGTGGAAGGGGGCCGGAGTAGGACTGGAACAAGGAATGTTCCACATACCCCATAAAGAGACAGGCATAGCTGGGGCCCATGCGGGTACCCATAGCCACACCTTTTATTTGGAGGAAGTGAGAGGAGTTGAAGGAGAAATTGTTCAGCGTGAGAACAAGTTCAGCCAGACGGAGGAGAGTAGTGGTGGATGGGGATTGTTCGGGCCTCTGTTCGAGGAAGAAGCTAAGGGCCCTCAGACCATCCTGGTGGGGGATGGAGGTGTAGAGGGATTGGACGTCCATGGTGAAGAGGAAGCAGTTGGGGCCAGGGAACTGGAAATTGTTGATGTGATGTAAGGTGTCAGAGGAATCACGGATGTAGGTGGGAAGGGACCGGACAAGGGGAGAGAGAAGGGAGTCAAGATAACGAGAAATGAGTTCTATGGGGCAGGAGCAAGCTGAGACGATCGGTCTACTGGGGCAGTTCTGTTTGTGGATTTTGGGTAGGAGATAGAAGCGGGCCGTCCGAGGTTGGGCGACTATCAGGTTGGAAGCTGTGGGAGGAAGATCCCCAGAGGAGATGAAGTCAGTGACAGTCCTGGAAACAATGGCTTGATGTTCAGTGGTGGGGTCATGGTCCAGGAAGAGGTAGGAGGAAGTGTCTGCGAGTTGACGCTCAGCCTCCACGAGGTAGAGGTCAGTGCGCCAGACAACAACAGCACCACCCTTGTCAGCGGGTTTGATGACAATGTCAGGATTGGACCTGAGAGAATGGAGTGCAGTAAGTTCAGAGAGAGACAGGTTAGAATGGGTGAGAGGAGCAGAGAAATTGAGACGACTAATGTCGCGCCGACAGTTCTCAATGAAAAGATCAAGAGAAGGTAAGAATCCAGAGGGAGGGGTTCAGGTGGAGGGAGAATATTGGAGATGGGTAAAAGGATCCGTTGAACTGGGAGAGGACTCCTGCCCCAAGAAGTGAGCCCGGAGACGAAGACGGCGGAAGAAGAGTTCAGCATCATGCCGAGCCCGAAATTCATTGAGGTGAGGGCGTAAGGGTATGAAACTAAGTCCTTTGCTGAGCACTGAACGTTCAGCGTCGGAGAGGGGAAGGTCAGGGGGTATAGTGAATACACGGCTGGGTCTGGGATTGGAAGATGACTGACCGCACAATCTGCTGATTTCAGTGGGAGGTAGAAAACTCTGTTTATCATAAAGGTTCGATTTCTGTTGAGGCAGTTAAAGTGGAAACCAGTACAGAACTCTCAACGCTCATTAATGGAATAAATGCGTGCAAAATTCTGGAAGAATTTCAGATGGCGTTAGCCAATCTGAAAGGGATTTGGATAGAGAAATGAATTATATATTACAGCAGTACAACCTGTGTGCCATGTCTCAGTATAAATCTCAATGTTCTTGCCTTCAGGCTCCTTATGGCGCTGTTCAGGAAAAGCATCGTGCCGTTGATTCGTACAGCAGTAACAATGAACCGAATGTTCAGGTACACACCGTTTATCTCTCAATGCTAGGATTCCAGTTGACAACTGGACTGCTCTTGGGCTGCTCTTTAACCATCTCCAAAGGCTTATTGCTGCTGCTTAAATTGGCCACCTTCCTTTGAAATCAAATTGAAAGTAAGAAAGACTTCTATTTATGAAGCACTTTATCACTTTCCTCAGAACATCACAAAATAATTCACATGCAGTGAATTTCTTAGGTGCAATCACTGTTGTTGTGTAAATAAACACAACCGTAGTTTATGTACACCAAGATTCCACAAACACCAATAATGCAATCAGCCAGTTGATCTATTTTATGTTGTGGGTCGAGAGATCTTTAACATCCAGTAGAGCCGATAGGCTTGATTTAGCACGTGTTCTGAATGACAGCATCTCTGCCAATGCAGCACTCCCTCAGTGTTGTGTTAATGAGTCTGCCTAGATTGTGAGCTCACATTCTGGAGTGGGATTTGAACTCAACTTTCCATTCCAAAGGTGAGACTGCTATCACTGATCCAAGTTGGTTATACCACCTTTCTTCCATTTCCAATCTTTCCCTTCCTCTCGATGGGAAAGCACTTGGTTTAGCTTGATGTCTTCCCGTGGTGCCACAGCTGATATAGAGCCACTTCATATTGAGGATTGTGAACATAAAGGGCATGAGCTAATTTTAAGGTACTGTGCGTGATGTTGGTTCGTCTTGCCTTGATGTGATGCTGAGCAATACAGAACAGGAAGGCTCTGTGATCGATCATGGTTCTGTACTGTGTTAGCTGGTCTCAGCTTAGATAGCAGTGGGGGCACCACAGATGACAGTGGCTCCAATGAGACCCGCGGGCTGGAGGAGTCACAGAAAACAAATCTTGAATTACCCGCTCCTAATTACTCTGAGCCCTGCTGGGACTGCTTGTATATGGAGGTCATGTGAGCAGCATCAGGCTTGTCTGATGTCATTCAGTACCACCTCAACTCTCTTCCCCCAACCCCTTTTACCCCCAGGAATCAATTAGTGTGCCTAAACTGGAGTATGAAAAATGGCCACTTGAATAAATTACATGGAATTTATAACACTGAAACAGGCCATTCAGCTCAACGGGTCTGTGCCGATGTTTATGCTCCACATAAACCTATTCCCACCCTACTTCATCTAACCATATCAGCATTACATTCTATTTCCATTTTCCTCCTTAAATACGTCTATACTATTCGCTTCAACCATTCCTTGTGGTAACAAGTCCTACTTTCTAACTAGTTTCTGGGTGAAGAATTTTGCCCTGAATTCTCTATTGAATTCATTAGTGACTATCTTATATTTATGACCTTTAGTTTTGGTCTCGTGCGCAAATGGAAACATCTTATCTACCCTATAGAATCTCTTCTAATTTTAAGGACCTCGATTAGGTCACCTGTCAGACCTAATAGATGATACCAGAACTGAAATGAAAAGCTATACCTATGCAAGTTATTTTGTACTTTACCAGTGTCTTTCTATCCTTTTTATGATAGAGATCAGAACGGTTAACAGTACTTCAAATGTGATCTAGCCAAGTTTAACTTAACCTCTCTTCTTTCAAATTCTACCCCTCTAGAAATGATGCTTGGTTTTCTCTTTTTAATTGGTCTTGTCCATCTTCATTGCTACACAGTGGTTTATGTATGTCTGCTCCAAGATCCCTTTGCAAAGACACTTAATTTGCAAAGAGTCCTTAGTCCTCTTACCAAAATACACCACCTTTTACTTATCTATTTTGGAACTATTTTACACATCCATTCTGTAAGTTTATTAATGTCTCCTATTTACCAAATGAGGCACAGAAGAGTGACTGAACTGTACCCAAATGTAAGCAGGGTGAAAAGAGTAAGTTAAGAGGGTTGGGGAACTTCAACCTGACGTTGGTGTGTATCTTTTCTAACATTTAAAAGTGGCCTTCATTCTCTTTCCATATTTCAGTGCTTCAGCAACCTGTGAAGCCATACAGAAAATGACCAGAGTACGGGTAGTGGACAACAGTTCCCTTGGCAACACCCCGTATCATAGACCGCCCAAGTGCATCCATGTGTATACCAAAAATGGTAATGGCAAAGTGGGAGACAAAATCTTACTGGCAATCAAAGGACAGAAGAAAAAAGCACTGATTGTTGGTCATCGAATGCCTGGCCCACGCATGACACCTAGATTTGACTCCAACAACGTGGTGCTCATTGAAGATAATGGGAATCCGACGGGGACGCGCATCAAGGTGCCTATCCCCACGAGCCTGCGCCAGATGGAAGGCGATTATTCCAAAGTGCTGGCAATTGCTCAGAAGTTTGTCTGATGGACCTGCTGAGTTCGGTGGGAATTGTCAACCCTGACTGTGATTTATGGAGAGAAACAACGATCAAACAACAGGTCAAACATGGCTTCCATTGTAGGCACCTTGGATGTTTGATATTATATGAGTTAAGTGGTTCTGTTTTATCAGCTGTACATCTGTATATTAAACCACTTGTGTCAAGCACGCCTTTGTTGTCCATAGCTTCACTTCCTGTTATCATAGTATTTGGTCATGCTTTCGCATCTGGTTTCCCATTGCAAATTGCTGCACCAATATTTTCCTTCCAGATTTATGTGAGGTCTCCTTATGTTGTAGACTCTGGCCACAAGATGGCTCTATGGACATGTTTCCGAAGCATTTTTCGTGCTTTCATGACCTTGTAACTGAGTGTGATTCAGGCTGAAAGGCCTACTCTTGCTCCTATCTGGATAAAACTGCAGGAATGTTGCTAATTAATAGCAAAGTTGTTAAAAAAAGGGCAAAAAGTAGCGCTCAGACGTAAGAGAGAAAACTAGACAAGCCAAAGAAGGAGATGATGGAAGAGGTGATCTAAACTTTTGAGGAAGAAATGGATTTTAAGAAGGTTCTTGAAGGTGAAGAGGCAGAGGGATTTAGGGAGAGAATTCCAGAGCATGGTGCATTTATGATTGAAGGCACAGCTGCAAATGGTATGGTGAAAGGACTGGGTACAACAGAGGTCAGATGCAGTGAAATTGTGTTTGTATAACTGGAGGAGATTACTTAGGGTAGAACGAGAATGATGTTTTTAAATTTGAAAAATTGGGTGCATGAATCAATATAGGTGAACAAGGATGGGGATGATGGGTAAGCCTGACTACCATTCAGAAGGCCAAGTATCAGACAACAATAACTTGCCTTTTAATGTAGTAAAACACCCAGGGTGCTGAATAAGAGCGTTTTTGATTAAATGATTTGGCAGTGAGCTGCAGAAGGGGATATTAAAACAGATGACGGGAAGCCCTGTTTTAAATGAAGTGAGGGGGCAGGGAGGTTTAGGGAGGAAATTCCAGAGCTTAGGGAGCAGATGAGCGGGAGAGGGCCATTTCACCCCTCAAGCCTGTTCTACCATTTAGTGAGATCAAGGCTGATCTGTGGCCAAATTCCCCACACAGCCAATGCAACTGAAAGCATGACCAGCAACCACCAATTGGAGATGCGCAAGAGGCCAGAATTGGAGGAGTGCAAAGATCCTGAAGGTTTATGGAGTTGGAGGAGGTTGCAGAGAAGGGGAGAGATGAGGTCTTGGAGAGATTTGAAAATGAGGATGAACGTTTGAAAATTGAAGTCTTGCCAGACTAGGAGCTAGTGTAGGCCAGCAAACATTGGGGTGATTGATGAATGGGAAATGGTGTGGCTTAAGTTACGAGCAGCAGAGTTTTCAATGAGCCCAAGTTTATGTAGGGTGGAAGCTTGGAGGCTGGCCAGGAGATCAAAGATGGGTGGCAGGTCAGAAGATTGGGCAGAACATAAAAAGCAGCAAAGAATGACTAAAAGATTAATAAGATAGGAAAAATTAGAGTACAAGAGAAAGCTCAATAGAAATATAAAGACAGACAGAGTTTCTATTGATATTTAAAAAAGAGTTAACAAAGGGAGCGTTGGTTCTATGGAAAGTGAGCCTGGGGAGTTGTTAATGGAATGTAAGGAGATGGCAGATGAGTTGAACAGGTATTTTGCATCGGTCTTCACTACAGAGGATACAAGTAACATCCCAGAAATGGCTGTAAATCAGGAATTGGAAAGAGGGAGGAACTCAAGAAAATTACAATCACCAGGGAAGTGGTACTTGTCAACTCACAGTTACAACAATTTGCTAAGTCCCTGGGACATGATTAATTTCATCCTAGGGTTTTAAAAGAAGTGGCTAGTGAGATAGTGGATGTGTTGGTTTTAATTTTCCAAAATTTCCTGGATTTGGGGAATGTTCCATTAGATTGGAAAATAGCAAATTTAACTCCTTTATTCAAAAAGAGTGGGAAACTATAGCCCAGTTAGCTTAACTTCTGTCATGGGGAAAATGCTAGAAGCTATTATTAAAAATGTTATAACAGGGCACTTAGATAAATTCAAGGTAATCAGGCAGAGTCAACAAGGTTTTTTGACAGGGAAATCGTGTTTAGCCAATTCATTGGCGTTCTTTGAAGAAATAACGTGCTGTGGATAAAGGGGAACAGAAGTTGTTTGATAAAGTGTCTCATCACAGGTTAATGTGGAAAAATGGAAACTCATGGTGTAGGGGGTAACATATTGGCATGGAAAGAAGATTGGCTAGCCAACAGGAAGCAGCAAGTTGGCATAAATGGGTCATTTTCTGGTTGGCAGGATGTGATGAGTGGTGTGCCACAGGGATCAGTGCTGGGGCCTCAACTCTTTACAGTTTATATAAATGATTTGGATGAAGGGACCGATGGTATGGTTGCTAAATTTGCTGATGACACAAAGGTAGGTAGGAAAGTAAGTTGTGAAGAAGACATGAGGTTACAAAAGGATATAGATAGGTTAAGTGAGTAGGCAAAGATCTGGCAAATGGAGTATAATGTGGGAAAATGTGAGGCTGTCCATTTTGCAGGACAAATAAAAAAGAAATATGTTATCCAAATGATGAGAGATTGCAGAGCTCCGAGATGCAGAGGGATCTGGATATCCTCGTGCATGAATCGCAAAAGGGTTAGTATGCAGGTACAGCAAGTAATTAGCAAAGCTAATAGAAATTTATTGTTTATTGCAAGGGTAATTGAATGCAAGAGTAGGGAGGTTATGCTTCACTGATACAGTGCATTGGTGAGACCACATCTGGAGTGAGGTGTACAGTATTGCCCTCCTTACTTAAGGAAAGATGTAAACGCATCATTGGAAGCAGTTCAGAGAAGGATTTTTTATTCATTCATGGGATGTGGGTGTCACTGGCTAGGCCAGCATTTATAGCCCATCCCTAATTGCCCTTGTTCAGAGGGCATTTTTTTTTTTTAAAGAATCAACCACATTGTTGTGGGTCTGGAGTCTCATGTAGTCCAGACCAGGCAAGAATGACAGATTTCTTTCCCTAAAGGGCATGAGTGAACCAATGGGTTTTTACTGCAATTGGAATTTTTTTTTGTGGTCATCATTAGACTTTTAGTTCTAAATTTTTATTGGATTCAAATTTCTCCATCCGCTGTGAAGGGATTCAAACCCAGGCCCCCAGCTGGAGGTTTACCCTAGGTCTCTGAAATATTAGTCCAGTGACAATACCACTATGCCACTGCCTTTTTAATAGCTGGAATGGGCGGGTTGTCTTATGAGGTGAGGTTGGACAGTCTAGGCTTGTGTCCTCTGGAGTCTAGAAGAGTAAGAGGTGTCTTGATTGAAACATGTAAGATCCTGAAAAGATAAAAACAGAAAATGCTGGAAAAACTCAGCAGGCCTGACAGCATCTGTGGAGAGAGAAACAGAGTTAATGTTTTGAGTCCGTATGACTCTTCTTCAGAGCTAAAGAGAGGAAGAAAGTGGTGGAATTTATACTGTTTAAGGAGGTGGAGCAGGTGAAGCTGGATAGAAGGTGGGAGCTGAGGAGTGATTGACAAAGGTGTCATGAACACAAGACAAAGAGAGTGTTAATGAAGAACCTGAGGGGACTTGACAGGGTGGATGTCGAAAAGATATTTCCTCTTGTGGGAGAATCTAGAATTAGGGACCACTGTTTAAAATAAGGGGTCACCCATTTAAGACCTGAGGAAAATTTTTTTCTCTGAATATTGAGACACTTTGGAACTCTCTTACTCAAAAGGTGATTGAGACAGAGTCTGAATATCTTTAAGGCAGAAGTAGAACAATTCTTGGTATGAAAGGCTATCAGGGGTAGGCAGGAATGTGAAGTTGAGGTTAAAATTATATCTGCCATGGTCTCATTGAATGGCGGAGCAGGCTCGTGGGGCTGAGTGGCCGACTCCTGCTCCTAATTCGTATGATCATATAAATAGTCAAGCGGCAACAAAGATATGGATGACTTACAAGAAAAGATTAGAAAAACTCTTTAGCCTTGAATGGATATGATTGAGAGGGCTATTTAAAGTGGTACTAAGTGGTACGAGAGGTCAATGTGAGCACTGTTTGAAGTGAATTTCAGTTTCTGCTGTACTTATGGTGAGGTTAAGGTGGTCGGAAACAGCTCTGTGGAAATTCCTGGCCACTGCATAGAATCACAGTGCCCTGTCTCAGATCAGTTATCTTGGACCAGCAGTCAGATTTTGCAGAATAGTACAGCACAGTAGGAGGCCTTTTGGCCCATCCTGTCTGTGCCCACTTTTTGAAGAGTAATTCAGTTAGTCCTACTGCCCAGCTCATACTTTGTTGTGTTAAATTTCATTTTTCAAAACTGTGTTCCTTAAACCAACAGGAAAGAATTAAAGATGGTGCAGTGTAATAAACAGAATACCTCATTGTCCCATGGGTTTGTTATTCAGTGCTGCTGAGATCATAGCTCAAGCTTCCCAGCAAGGCTAGAAATGACTGAACCAGGTCGCACCCAGCTGTGAAGAAGCAATCGAGAGATCAGAGATAACTAAGACAGAAGGATCCTCTGGGGCAAGCCATGAGGGGGTGAGGCGGTGCTGACCGGCACTGCAGCTGCTTAACAGAACAGGTGCAATAATATCTGTGCCCTCTCCTGTACCAGACAAACACAACACTGTTCAGGAAACCCATGGGACTGACTTCAGACAGTATGAGGCAGGTGAACTGCTGATAGCCTGAGGTGTGTATGCTAATAGACTTGATGTCAGACCTTGCGCACGATGAATATTCTAGTGTGTATTTTGCAATCTTTCCAATTTCCCCACCCTTTTCCTAACACTGGCTGGACTTTTACTAGCACTGTTCCTCCTGTGCTGGTTGCCTTGATGTCACCCATATGCCGATTCACCATATGAGTTGGAGCAGTCTATTTGGCTGTGAGTGTTGCGATTGAGCTGTCCATACCACTGGGTGAGTAGAGAGAAGGATGTAGAGTGAACTCCGCATAACCTTCCCTTAAATAAAACTAGAGCGCTAAGGGTCAGCCTTACACCCAGAGACCAGATAATTTGGTACTGATCAGCTAAAGAGTCTGTGACCATACTGACCAATGTTGCGCAGTTTTACACTGGACAGTTTTTTTTTTGAAGTATTATCTGGTGTCACTTTAATCAATTGACAATGATCATGATTCCATGACCGGTATTTAAATGTATAATATTGTTTTAAAAATAAAAAATGCTGATACCTGTTCTAAACACATGAGCTCAGCTGATGGATATGGGTTCACTTCAGTTCCAAGTGGGTTGTTCACACAATTAATCAGGTGGAGCATGCAGTGAATTTTTATTAACCCAGTGGATATATAAACAACATACAATATTAGGAAATTTGTGGAAGTACATTTTGGTTAAAAAATATTAAAGTATACTAAAGTATTTTAAGTATATTAAAAATATTAAAGATCTTGTGGCACAGTGGCAGTGTTCCCATCTCTGAGGCAGAAGGGCTCCTATCATTTGTTATGAGAGGAATTGAACATAAAAGTGGGGTCACCTCTCTTCTATTTTTACTTAGTTCTGTTGGAGGGTCATTCGGACTCGAAACGTTAACTGTGTTCCTCTCCGCAGATGCTGCCAGACCTACTGAGTTTTTCCAGGTATTTTTGTTTTTGCTTTGGATTTCCAGCATCCGCAGTTTTCTGCTTTTATAAAAGTGGGGATGTTATGCTTCAGTCATACAGGGCATGGGTGAGATCACATCACGAATACTGTATGCCGTTTGGGCCTCCTTATTTAAAGGTTGGTCAGAGGAGGTTTACGAGACTGATACCTGGAATGAGTGGGTTGTCTTCTGAAGATAGGTTGGACAGGCTGGGCTTGTTTCCACTGGAGTTTAGAAGAATGAGGGGTGACTTGATTGAAGTATTAAGATCCTGACTGGTCTTGACAAGGCAGACGTGGAAAGGATGTTTCCTCTTGTGGATAAGTCCAGAATTAGGGAGCACAGTTTTAAAATTAAGGGTCACCCTTTTAGGACCAAGATGAAGAGAATATTTTTTCTCTGAGCGTTGTGCGACTTTGGAACTCTCAACCTCAGATGGTGGTGGAGGCGAGGTCGTTGAATATTTTTAAGGCAGTGGTAGGTAGATTCTTGCATAAAAGCAAAATACTGCGGATGCTGGAAATCTGAAACAAAACCAAAAATTGCTGGAAAAACTCAGCAGGTCTGACAGCATCTGCAGAGAGGAAGACAGAGTTAATGTTTTGAGTCTGCATGACTGTTGAAGAGTTATTTGGACTCGAAACATTAACTGTCTTCCTCTCCACAGATGCTGTCAGACCTGCTGAGTTTTGTTTTTGTGTAGGTAGATTCTTGTTAGGCAAGGGAATCAAAGGTTATCAGGGGCAGATGGGAATGTGGAATTCAAAACACAAACAGATCAGCCATGATCTTATTGAATGGCGGAGCAGGCTCGAAGGGGCTATTTCTGCTCCTATTTCGTATGCTCAAGTCCCACTTCAGGACTTGAAGAGCCATGGAAAATGTGTTCATACACGGCCAAACAGGTTGATCACCAGCCTGTAAATCCTTCCAATTTGCCTGATGTCAGGCAGTAGGATTAGGAGAGTTTCCTGGTCAGTCATACTGCAGAAGGCAATGGCAAACCACTGCAGTACATTGCCCAGTATAATCATGGACCAATCCAATGGAAGTCCATGGTCGCCAATGCTCTCTTAGGGCATGGTACCCTGAAGGAGGAGGATAATTTGGGCAAAAACTGATTTAGAAGAACTGAAAGATTTGAGTGTTAAGGTTCATAAGACTTTAAAAGCAGCCCCTCAAGTCAAAAAGACCTCAGAAAAAATGAAATGCTGATGTTTTTGCATTGAGGTATTAAACATGTTTCAAAGTGTAATGGTGAATCTATTATCAAACCATAACTGACATACCGGAGTAGATCCTGACTTTACCCATTTTTATTTCTGTAGAATCGCTGGAAATAAATCAGGAGAGATCTGCAACAGGCTGCCAGCTCACTACCACTCATCTTACAGTATTGCACAAAGTTAGAATTAACCTCACTGCAATTTTGGGCTCCACACTATGGGAAACATGTTGAAGTAACAGAAAATACAGTGCAGATTCATTTGGATGCTACCTGGTATGATAATATACAAATAGGAAGACTTGACATATTGGACTGTTTTCATTAGAATAGAGGAAATTGGGGTGAGCTGGTAGTTGTAAAATTATATTGGGAAGAACAATAGATTGGGGTTGAGACAAAGGGGGCATAGATACAGGATTCGCTGCAAGAGATTTAGGACAGAGAGCAGCAGATTCTTTATGTGTTAGCTACTTAAAAGAAAAAGGGATATAGGAACAGGATGGGCAGCTGGGATTGAACTACTGCTTATGTGGAAGATAAACACCAACATGGACTGGTTTCCCAGTCGTAATTTCCATATAATTCTACCTGACAGGCTGATCCACTACTCCTTGAGACTGACATCACCTAGTGGACATCTAGCAGTATTGCGACTAAAAGGAGGGAAACCTTTAAAAGCTTTCTTCAGACAGCATGCACCATTGCATCCTTCCTGAAACACAAAAGTAAAAGAAATGTTACAAAAGTAACACTGAAACTTCAATGTTAACAATAGTCAAATTTATTGTAACCTCCACAAATCCATGGGTTTCGAGTAGGTATCAGAAATTTGGACGTGAGCCGCACTCCTAACCCTCCATCTGTGCTTCCCACAATTGTACATACACTAATTTTAACTATAAATTTAGCCACAGATCATATGCTCAGATGACCCCCATAACATGTATTATTATTCAACAGACCCCATCACGACACTGGCATTGTGTGTCTGTCCTTGTTATTTCCCTTCAGTTGCACCTTTTGAGGAATGGAAGACAGATGTAATCCACAGTAGTGAAATAAAATGTAGTCACACTGAGCCAAAAGCTTAACAGGTCTCTTCACTGGAACCACGCACTGCTGTTATCTGGAATTCAGTCCTATAGATGAATCATACAGTCAACAATCACCTATTGGCCCAGAGGCCTTGGAGCTGCAGTGTTGCTTTTCATACCTTCTGCATTGCTGTCTGTTTTTCCTTCAATATCGGTCTTTGCTTGGTTGGCAACACTCTTGCCTCTGAGATGGAAGCATCCAAGACCCACTTAGCACAAAATTTAGGCTGACATTCTAGTGTAGTGGCATGCTGCACTGTTGGAGGTGCTGTACTTGGGTGGGACACTAAATCAAGGCTCTATCTATGCTCAGGTGGATGTAAGAGGCCCCATAGTACTATTTTGAAAATGATCATGGAAGCTCTCCCTGGCTGATAATTATCTCTCAACCAACATTGCCAAAAACAGATTAACTGGTAATTTATCTCATTACTGTTTTTGGGACCTTGTATGGAAACTGGCTGCTAGTCAACAGTGACTACACGTCAAAAGTAATTCATTGGCTGTAAAGTGCTGTGGGACATCCTGAAATCATAAAAGGTACTATAAAAATGAGTTCCTTCTCACAATGCATATAAACAGTTGAGAAACCCAATAAACCTATATCAATGTCTCTCTCTGGGCTACATTGACCAGACATGTTTGAGGATTTGATCCCCAAACTGTGCTGAACTTGCTGATTCCAGTTAGGACAGCAGTAATACTGCAATTGTCTGGAGCACCTGTAGGCTAGGGAAGGGAAAAATGGCCAAGATGCCTGTTCCTGATAGCCACTGACTAATGCTGTGGGAGAGTCTTCACCACAAGGATTACAGTGACCAAGAAGTAGGCTCACCGCAACCTTCTCAAGGGGAACATGTGAACATAAGTAGGCCATTTGGCCTCTCCAGCCTCTTCCACCATTCAATGACATCATGGCTGCGATCTAATGCCATACAGCATCTTCTAAAGAAGATATCAGGAAATTAGAATCATGGAATGATACAGCACAGTAGGAGGCCATTCTACCCATCGTGCATGTGGCGGCTATTTGATAGAGTTATCCAATTCATTCCATTCGCCTATTTTTTCCCTTGATATATTTATCCAATTCTCTTTTGTATGTTACTATTGAATTTTCTTCCACCACCCTTTCAGGCAATGCAGTTTAGATCCTAACAGTTCACTGCACAAAAAAAAGTTGTCCCTGGCCCTTTTGCCAATTCTTTAAATCACTTTCCTCTGGTTACTGATTCTTCTGTCACTAGAAACAGTTTCTCCTTATTTACTTTATCAAAATCATTAATGATTTGGACATCTCTATCAAATCTCTTAACCTTCTGTCAGGAAGATATCATAATTTTCATAATGTTATTGGAATTTATTATAGAGTCATAGTGGGGTCTGTGTGTGTGTGTGTGTGGGACTTAATTGAATTAAAGGCAGCTGGTCTGAAGGCTTTGATGTATCAGAAGATTAGCTAGGTTTGAAATGTTAAGTAGGTAAACATGGGGGAAGTTTTAGGATGTAAGTTGCAAAGGGAACATTTGCATTTTTAAATAAACCAGACTAGCTTGAATTCAAAAGAGGGAGTGAAATGTTACACCAAGCCGGGAGAAGTTAAGGAACAGTGTGTTTATTTTTCCCAAAGATTACTGGTAAAATTGGTACTTTGCTGAATTTTTATTATTAGAGAGGTAAAAGACCAAAGACACAGTGAAACAATAGGAATTTGCATTCAAAGGAGGGAAGGCTGTGTATAAGGACAGGCATTCTAAGATCTAACACAAGTGTGAAAAGCCTCCAGCATCGAAGCCTCAAGCTGCTGTCTACAAGGAACTGAAGCTGAGAGAAACTCACTGTTCAGGGTATTGTGTATTAATTTGCCTGGGTCTTTTAAGATCCATGTGTTTCAACTATTGCCTTAATGGAAGTATAACTGGGGTTAAGATTAATTAGGGGATTTAGAAGTTATCATAGTAGTAATTTGTAGATCTATGTATGAGCTTAAAATCATTTCTTCTCTTAATAAAGGTTGAACATAAAGACATAAGAAATAGGAACAGAAGTTAACCATTTGGCCCCTTGAGCCTGCTCCACCATTCAATAAGATCATGGCTAATCTTCTTGTATTTCAATTTCCACATTGACATCTAACCCCGATAACCTTAGATTCCCTTACTTAATAAGAATCTATCTACCTCTGCCTTAAAAATATTCAATGACCCGCCTCCACCACCTTCTGAGGCAGAGAGTTCCAAAGTCGCACAACCCTCTGAGACAAAAAAATTCCCCTCATCTCTGTCCTAAAAGGCTGACCCCTAACTGTAAACCAGTGCCCCCTAGTTCTGAACTCACCCACAGGAGGAAACATCCTTTCAATGTCCACCATGTCAAGGCTGTTCAGGATCTTGTATACTTCAATCAAATCACCCCTCACTCTTCTAAACTCCAGTGGAAACAAGCCCAGTCTGTCCAATCTTTTTCCAGGTATCAATCTAGTAAACTTCCTTTAATCCGCCTCCAATGCATTTACATCCTTCCTTAAATAAGGAGACCAAAACTGCACGTGGTATTCGAGGTGCGGTCTCGACAATGCCCTGTATAACTGAAGCATAACATCCTTACTTTTATGTTCAATCCCTCTCATAATAAAGGATAGCATTCCATTAGCCTTCTTAATTGCTTGATGTACCTGCATTCTAACTTTTTGTGACTCATGTACTAGAACACCTAGATCCCTCTGCACCTCAGAATTATGCAGCCATTGTCCATTTCAGTAATACTCTGCTTTTTTGTTCTTTTTATGAACAACTTCACATTTTCCCCCATTAAACTCCATTTGCCAGATCTTTGCCCACTCACTCAACCTATCTATATCCATCTGTAACATCCTCATGTCCTCTTCACAACATATTTTCCTACCTATCTTTGTGTCACCTGCAAATTTAGCTACTGTGTCTTCACTCCCCTCATCTAAGTCATTGATGTAAATCGTAAAAAGCTGAGGCCCTGGCTGCATAATCCCTATGGGACTCCACTCATCACATCCTGCCAATCCGAAAAGGACCCATTTAGGCATACCCTCTGCTTTCTGCCAGCCAGCTAACCTTCTATCCATGCTAATATGTTACCCCCTACACCATGCACTTTTATTTTCTGTAATAACCTTTGAACCATATCAAATGCCTTCTGGAAATCCAAGTAGAGTGCGTTTATAGGCTCCCCTTTATCCACTGTGCATGTTACTCCTTTAAAAACTCCAATAAATTGGTTAAACATGATATTTTTTTCATAAAACCATGCTCACTCTTTCTGGTTACTTGGAGCTTTTCAAAGTGTCCACCTATAACCTTCTTAATGATCGATTCTTACAACTTCCCCACGACAGACTTCAAGGCATGCCTATAGTTTTCCGTTTTCTGCCTCCTTCCTTTCTTGAATAATTTAATTTAGTTTTGTAAGAAACCTATATGACTTGGTAGCCTTTTTACTAAATTCAAAGCCCGCATCTTGAAATAAGTATAAATTGCAAATAGTGGCAGCTACTTCAAGTTTCCCTCCAGGATTTGGGCAGCTTGGCATTTACCTTCCGTCTGCCATAACACTTCTCTGCTCTAAGAAGAACAATCACAGCTTCTCCAGGAATGGAGAAATGGAATAAATGGATCATTTTCAGATTGGGAAACTGTAACTAGTGGAATGTCACAAGGATCGCTGCCAGGGCTTCAGCTATTTACGATCTATATTAATGACTTGGATGAAGGGACTGAGTGTATTGTAGCCAAAATTGCTGATGATCCAACAATAGGAAGGAAAGCAAGTTGTGAGGAGGATATAAAGAATCTGCAAAGGAACATAGACACATTAAGTGAATGGGGGAAAAATTGGAAGATGCATTATAATTTGGAAAAATGTGAGGTTGTCGACTTTGGCAGGAAGTGTAGAAAAGCAGAATATTGTTTTAAATAGAGACTGCAGAATGTTGCATTGAAAAGGGATGTGGGTGTCCTTGTACATGAATCGCAAAAAGTTAACATGCAGCAACAAATAATTAGGAAGGCAAATAGTCTTTACTGCAAGTAGAATGGAGTATACAATTAAGGAAGTCTTGCTACAACTGTACAGGGCATTGGTGAGACTGGACCTACAGTATTGTGTACACTTTTTATCTTGTTAATGCATGAGGGATATACTTGTATTGGAAGCAGTTCAGAGGAGGTTCACTAGGCTGATTCCTGGGATGAAGGGGTTGTTTTATGAGGTTGAGCAGGTTGGGCCTAGAATCACTGGAGTTTAGAAAAATGAGAGGTGATCTTATCGAAACATATATGATCCTGAGGGGCTTAACAGGGCAGTTGTTGAGAGAATGTTTCCCCTCATAGGGGAATCTTGAACTAGAGGCCACAGTTTAAAAATAAGGGGTCTTTCATTTAAGGCAGAGATGAGGAAGAATTTCTTCTCTGTGAATCTTTGGAATCTTCTTCCATGGAGAGGGGTGGAAACTGGGTCATTAAATATATACAAGGCTGAGTTTTTCAGATTTTTGATCCGTAAGGGAGCTAAGGGTTATGATGGGTAAACAGGAAAGTGGAGTTAAGGCCATAATCAGATCAGCCTTGGTCTTATTGAATGATGGAACAGGCTCAATGGGCTGAATGGCCTACTCCTGCTCCTATTTCTTATGATCATGTGATCTTATAAGCTGGGTTACTCATGCAGAGAGCTAGCATGAATAGCCTCGTGCTGTGTTGTAACTATTCAATGATTCCAATCACAACTAATAACAGATTTATATTTAAACTATATATCCTAACTATGAAATTGTGGATACAGCAGGTTTACATAAGGCCCTGGTCTAAGAGTTTGCGATAATTGAAACTATTCTCCCCTAGTAAAAATGATTTGGACTTGGGAACTGAATGTACAATTTCAAAATTTGCCAGCAACACCAAGTTAGAGGGTTGCATAGCCAATACTGAGCAAAACTGTGACAAGATACAAGAAGGCATCAACAAGCTTGCAGATTGGGCTTGAAGTTGGCAAATGAGTTTCATGATACTTAATTGTGAGAAATTACATTTTGATGGGAAGAATCAGGAGGTTACATACTGCTTGGAAAATAAAAGTCTAAATGTGGTAGAGGAGCAAAATGATATAGGAGTACACAGACACAAATCAATAAAAATAGTGATGTAGATAAATAAGACCATTAAAAAAATGAAAACCAAGCACTGGGATAGGGTTAGAACACAGAAAGAGGCTATTCGTCCTGTTGAGCCTGTGTTAGCTCTATGCACGAGCAACCCAGCTAGTCCCATTCTTCCATCTTTCTCTGTAGCCTTGCAATTTGTTTCCCTTCGGCTACTCATCTAATTCCCTCCTTAAAACCACGATTGAATTTGTCTCCACCTTTCAGACAGTGCATCCAGATTGTAGCCAAATGCTCCATAAGAAATGGTTTTCCTCATGTCACTTTTGGTTATTTTGCCTATCATCTTAAATCTGCATCCTCTGGTTCTTGACTATATTTTTTATTCATTGGATGTGGCCAGTATTTATTGCCTATGTCATATGTAGGCCAGACCAGGAAAGACAGCAGATCTCCTGCCCTAAATGGCATTAGTGACCAGATGGGTTTTTACAATAATGGTTTTATGGTCACCATCAGACTTTTAAAAAATATATTGGATTCAATTCAATTTCCACCATCTGCCATGGTAGGATTCAAACCCAGGTCCCCAGGATTACCCTGGGCCTCTAGATTACCAGTCAAGTGACAGTACCAATATACCACCACCTCCCCGCAGATAACGGGAACAGTTTCTCCCCATGTATTCTGAATTCCTCTCAATCTACTCATTTCTCGAGGGTTAGGGTTGAAAAGCAGTGAATAAACTAATATTGAACCTTGGTTGGACCCCACTATGAATATTGTGCACAGTTCTGCCCTCCATATTATAAGAAGTATATACAAACACTGGAGAAGGTGAACAAAAGATTCACAAGATTCCAGAACTGAGGATATATTTATTGGGAAAGTCTGAACAAGCTGGGGCTCTTTTCTATAGAAAAGAGAGGATTGAGGATTGACTGAATAGAGGTTTTTAAAATTATGAATGGGTTTTTTAGGGTAACCATAGCGAAGATGTTTTCACTTGTGGAGAAAATAAAACTAGGGGCCATACAGATAAGGTAGTCGCTAATAAATCCAATAGGGAATTCAAGAGATATTTCATTACTCATAGAGTGGTCAAAATGTGTAACACTCTACCTCAAGGAGTAATTGAGGTGCTTAGAAAGGATGCATTTAAGGAGAAGCTGGATTAAACACTCAAGGCAGAAAGGAATAGAAGGGTAGCAGATGGGGTTAGATGATCTTAGAGAACATGTAGAAGTGATTTACTAGAATGGTACAAGGAATGAGGGTCTTCATTTATGTGGAGAGACTGGAGAAGTTGTTTTCCTTAGAGTAGAAAAAGCTGAAGAGACTTGTTAGAGGTGTTCAAAATCATGAGAGGTTTTGGGATAGAGGAATTAAGGACTTGTTTTTTTCCAGTGGCGGAAGTGTCAGGAACCAGAGGACACAGAAGTTAAAGTGATTGGCAAAAGAACCAGAGAAGATATGAGGAATTTGTTTTTACACAGCAAATTTTTGTGGTCTTGAATGCATTGCCAAAAAGGGTGGTGAAAACAGATTCGATAGGACTTAAAGAGAATTGAATAAATACTTGAAGGGAAAAAAAATTACAAGGCTTTGTGGAAAGAGCAGGTGAGCAGATAGTGCCTACCAAAGAGATGGCACAAGTTCAATGGGCCAGGTGGCCTCCTTCTGTGCTATGCCCTGTGATCATCCCTGATTTTAATTGCTCTACAATTGATAGCTGTGCTTTCAGCTGTCTGTGCCCTAAGCTCTGGAAGTCCCTTCCTAAACCTTTCCACCCCTCTACCACTCTTGTTTTGCCCTTTAAGACATTAATTAAAAACTGCCTCTTTGACCAAACTTTCATTTGCCCTAATCTCGCCTTATATGGTTAGGTGCCATATTTTGTTTTATAATACTCCTGTGAAATGCCATGGGACTTAAAAGACACTATATGAATGCAAATTGTTTTTGTTGTACCATTCTATGATTCTGTGAAGAAGAGTGGGAAGAGGCTTGTATGGAGCATAAAGATTGGCATATACCAGAGATAAAAACAAAAAACTGCGGATGCTGAAAATCCAAAACAAAAACAGAATTACCTGGAAAAACTCAGCAGGTCTGGCAGCATTGGCGGAGAAGAAAAGAGTTGATGTTTTGAGTCCTCATGACCCTTCGACAGAACAGTTCTGTCGAAGGGTCATGAGGACTCGAAACGTCAACTCTTTTCTTCTCCGCCGATGCTGCCAGACCTGATGAGTTTTTCCAGGTAATTCTGTTTTTGGATTGGCATATACCAGTCGAGTTGAATAGCCTGTTTCTGTGCTGTAGGATTCATGTTACTATGTAAAGCAATTAGAAACCAACTGCAAAGCCCTATGTGTGAAATGTGTTGTTCCAATGTTAAGCCACTTGTGGACACCAAAGAGCTTTAGCCACTGAATCAAAGCTACTACAAATGAAAAAGTGTTCAACTGGTTTAACTAATAATCCATTCAATATGTAGCTGATAGCTTTGCATGCTCTTGGCATGAGGCCATCATGAACTTGGCAGGGGATCGCCACCATAAGCCTGACAAGGGTTACTTCACTATATTCCTAGTAGGATAAGCCCTTTCCTAAACAACCTGGATGGTAAAGCAATGTACAGTCGCTATAAATTAATTTTCTTGGGATGTGGGCATCATTGCCAAAGTTGGTATTTATTATCCATCTCTTAATCCCCTTGTGAAGGCGGTGTGATCCTTCTTATTAAATCATTGCAGCCCATGTAGTGAAGGTCTCCCACAATGCTCTAAGTTGCTGAGTTCCAGCGACAATGAAGGAGCAGTAATATATGTCCAAGTCAGGGTAGTGTGTGACTTGGAGGGGAGGTTGGAGGTGATGATGTTCCATGAGTCTGCAGCCCTTGTCCATCCAAGTGAAGGGAGTTGTAGATGTATGAAGAAGCCTTGGTTACTTTCTGCAGTGAATCCTGTAGCCAGTAGACACTTTGCAGCCACACCAGCAAGTGGAGGGTATTCCATCACACTTCTGATTTGTGCTTTGTAAGTGATGAAGGGGCTTTGGCGAGTCAGCAGGTTAATCACCCACCATAGGAAATCCAGTCTCTGATTTGCTCTAGTAGTCTTGGCATTTATGTGGCGTTGGTCCAGGTGAGTTTCTGGTTAATGGTGAGTCCCAGGATGTTCGTGGTGGCATTGAATATCAGGGGTGGTGGCTGGACTTGCTCTTGTTGGAGATGATCATCGCCTGCACTTGTGTGTCCCAAATGTTAATTACCATGTATCAGCCCAAGCCTAGAATTTGTCCTGTCCAGGTCTTGCTGCATGTGGGCATAGATCGCTTCAGAATCTGATGAACTACAAATGGAACTAAGCATTGTGCAATTTTCACAGAATACCTCCACTTCTTACCTCCACTTCTGGCCTTATGATGGAGGGATGGTCATTGATGAAGCAGCTGAAGATGGTTGATCCTAGGAGACGACCCTGAGGAACTCTTGCAGCAATGTCCTGGGGCTGAGGTATTTGGCTTTCAACAGCCACAGCCACCTTCCTTTTATGCTAGGTATCGTTCCAGCCAATGGATAGTTTCCATCGATTCCTATTGACTCCGGTTTTGCTAGGGCTCCTTGATGCCACACTTGGTAAAATGCTGCCTTGATGTCAAAGGCAGTCAATCTCATCTGACCTCTGGAATGCATCTCTTCTGTCCATGTTTGGATGATGAAGTCTGGAACTGAATGATCCAAGAGCACAAGCCTTCAGCACTAAAGCCAGGATGCTGTTGGGCCCATACCCCTTTGTTGTGTCCAATAGGCTCAGCTGTTTCTTGATGTCATGTGGAGTGAATTGAAATGGCAGAACACTGGCATCTGTGTTGGTGCAGACCTCAGGAAAAGACCAGGATGGGCTATCCACTTTGCACATCAGGAGATTTCCTGAGTGCTCTATTAAGGGCAATTCCTTATGCAGGCTCCCCTTTTTTTGGTGAGAATTCTGAAAAAAAATGATCCCTCTTGAGGACACAAGTTGGTCCCTGATGTTACCCATCACACAAAAGCCATATCCAACCATTCATCCATCTCAACCCACTGCAAAACTGCCATAACGCACCATAATGCAGTCCTAATCCAGCATATATGACCCACAACACATCATATATTGGCCATAACCCAGTACCGCCATCACAATCCACCTATAGATCAACCTCCAAAACCCAACACACAGACATGCAATGCCACCCCCACACACTCACAAAACCCAACACACAAATGTACAAACCCCCCCCAAACACACATCCCAACACACAGACACACGCACAAATCCCAACACAGACATACAAATCCCCACAGACAAATCACAGCACACAGACATATTAACCCTTCATACAAACACATCCCATGCATCACAACACACAGACACAGTCACAAATCCCAACACACAGACATAAAAACCTTTCCGACACACACATCCCAACACACAGACACATTCAAAAATCCCAATAGTCAGAAATACAATCGCTCTCACGCACACATATCGCAACACATAGACATACAAATACCAACAGATGTAGATACCTCTCCCACACACACATCCCAACACACAGACGTACTCTCAAATCCCAACACAGAGACATGCAAACCTCTCCCACACACATCGCAACACACAGACATACAAACTTCTCCCAGAAACACATCCCAACACACATACTCACAAATCCCAACACAGACATACAAACCTCTCCCACGCACACCCAAATCCCAGCAAATACATACAAATCTCTCCCAGAAATACACATCCCAACACACAGACATACTCATACATCCCAACACACAGTCGTACAAACCTCTCCCACAGAAACACATCCCAACACACAGACGCACTCACAAATCCCAACACAGACATATAACCCTTTCCCATGCTCACACATCCCAACACACAGACATACAAACCTCTCCCACGTGTACACATCCAAACACAGATGTACAAACCTCTCCCACACACACACACATCCCAACACACAGACATACAAACCTCCCCGAGGTGCACACATCCCGACACAGACATACAAACCTCTCCTACGCACACATGTTCCAACACACAGACACACTCACAATTGCCAACACACAGACAAATAAATCTCACACACAAATCCCAAGACACACACACACTCACAAATTCCAATGCACATACATACAGACCTCTTCTACACACACATCCCTACACACAGACATACAAACCTCCCACATAAATATAGCCCAACACACAGACATACAAACATCTCCCACACATACATCCCAACACACACACATACAAATCTCTCCCACACACAGAAATCCAAACACACAGACATACAAACCTCACACACACACACAAATCCCTATACACAGATGTATAAACCTCTCCCAAGCACACACGCCCCAACACAGCCACAATCCAAAATCCCAACACACAGACATATAAACCTCTCCCACACACGCAGCCCAACACAAAGACATACAAAGCTCTCCCATGCGCACACATCCAAACACACAGACACGCTCCCAAATCCCAGCACACAGACATACAAAGATCTCCCACACACACACATCCCAACACACAGTCATACAAACCTCTCCCACCACACACACATCCTAACACACAGACATACAAACCTCTCCCACAGACAAAAATCCCAACACAGACATACGAACCTCTCTCACACACAAAGGTTCCAACATCAACTGATATACAAACTTTTCCCATGCTCACACATCCCAACGCACAGACACACTCCCAAATCCCAACACACAGACGTACAAACCTCTCCCACATAAACATAGCCCAACACATAGACATACAAACATCTCCCACACATACATCCCAACACACAGAGATACAAACCTCACCCACACACACAAATCTCTACACACTGATGTACAAACCTCTCCCAAGCACACACACTCCAACACACAGCCGCAATCCGAAATCCCAACACACAGACATATAAATCGCTCCCACACACACACATCCCGACACACAGACATTCAAACCTCTCCCTTACACATACATCCCAACAGAAAGACATACATCCCAACACACAGACATACAAAACCCGCCCACACAAACACATCCCAACAGACAGACACATCATAAATCCCAATGCACGGACATACAAACCTCTTTCACAAACACACATCCCAACACGTAGACACCCAAACCCCTGCCACGCGCATGCATTCCATCACACAGACATAGAAACATCTCCCACACACACATCCCAACACAGACATACAAACCTCACCCACACACACAAATCCCAACACACAGACATACAAACCTCACCCACACACACAAATCCCAACACTCAGTTGTACAAACATCTCTCATGCACACACGTTCCAACACACGGACACACTCACAAATTGCAACACACAGACAACTCAACCTCTCACACATAAATCCCAAGACACAGACACACTCTCAAATCCTAACGCACAGACATATAAATCTTTCCCACACACACATCCCAACACAGATATGCAAACCTCCCCCACACACACACACAAGTCCCAACAAACAGACATACAAAGCTCTCTCAAACACACACACACACACACCCCAACACACAGATATATTCATACATCCTAACACACAGATGTACAAACCTCTCCCACACACAAAGCCCAACACACAGATATACAAATCTCCCCTACACACACACATCCCAGCACACAGACATACAAACCTTTCCTGTACACGCACACCCCAAAAGAAAGACATACTCGCACATCCCAACACATTCGCAAATTCCAACACACAGACATACAAGCCCCTCCCAAGTGCACACATTCTAATGCACAGGCATACATAACTCTCCCATGCACACATGTTCCAAAACACAGATATACGAATATCTCCCACACACACTCATCCCCCACACTCACACATCTGAACACAGCCACACTCCAAATCACACACACACACAAATCTCAACGCACAGACTTACAAATCTCTCCTACACATACACATCCCAACACACAGATGTGCAAACCTCTCCCGTACACACACGACCCAACAGAAAGACATACTCACACATTCCAACACACAGACATATAAACCCCACCCACACAAACACATCCTAACAGACAGATACACTTACAAATCCCAACACACTGACATACAAACCTATCTCACAAACACATGTCCCAACACACAGACACACAAACCTCTCCCATACATGCATCCGAACACACAGAAATACAAGTCTCTCCCAAGTGCACACATCCCAACACACAGGCCCCACGCACGCATTCCAACACACAGACACACAAAGCTCTCCCACACATAATCCCAACACAAAGACATACAAATCTTTCCCACATAAACACATCCCAACATACAGATACACTCAAAATCCCAACCGCAGACATACAAACCTTTCTCTCATACACATCCCAACACACAGAGATACAAACCTCCCCCACGTGCACACTCCCCAAAACACTGTCATACAAACTCCTCTCACTCACACACACAAATCCCAACACACAAACATACAAACCTCCCCCATACACACACATCCCAACTGAAAGACATACTCAAACATCCCAACACACAGACACACTCACAAATCCCAACACACAGACGTACAAACCTCTCCCCACACAAATCCCAACACACAGACATACAAACCTCTCTCTCAAACACATATCCCAACACACAGATACACAAACCTCTTCCACACATGCATCCGAATACACAGACACACAAACCTCTCTCACACATGCATCCCAACACACAGGCATACAAACCCCTGCCATGCGCATGAACTCCAACACACAGACATACAAACCTCTCCTACATAAAAATCCCAACACACAGACATACAAACCTCTCCTACATAAAAATCCCAACACACAGACATACAAATCTCTCCCCCACACACATATCCCAGCACACAGACATACAAACCTCTCTCTCACGCACACCCACACATCGCAACACACAGACATACAATCCTTTCCCACACATGCATCCCAACACACAGACATACAAACCTCTCCCAAGCGCACGTGTTCCAACACACAGACATACAAACGTCTCCCATGCGCATGCATCCCAACACACAGACACAATCCCGAATACCAACACTCAGACATACAATCCTCTCCCACACACACATCCCAACACACAGACATACAAACCTCTCCCACATAAACATAGCCCAACAGACAGACGTACAAACCTCTCCTCCACACAAATCCCAACACACAGACATACAAATCTCTCCCACACACACACATCCCAACATACAGCCTTGCAAACCTCTCCCGTACACACACATCCCAATAGAAAGATATACTCACACATCCCAACACACAGGCATACAAACGCCACCCACACAAACACACCCCAACAGACACACACAAAAATGCCAACACACGAACATACAAACCTATCTCACAAACACACATCCCAACACACAGAAACATAAACCTCTCCCACACATGCATCCGAACACAAAGACATACAAACCCCTCCCAAGTACACACATCCCAACACACAGGTGTACAAACCCCTGCCACGCGCACGCATTCCAAAACACAGACACACAAACCTCTCCCACACATACATCCAACACAAAGACATACAAATCTCTCCCCCACACACATATCCCAACACCCAGACATACTCATACATCCCAACACACAAATACACTCACAAATCCCAACACACAGACATACAAACCTCCACCAAGTGCACACACACCCAAAACTCTGTCATACAAACTCCTCCCACTCACACCCATCCCAACACACAGACATACAAACCTCTCCCACACACAAATCCCAACACACAGACATACAAACCTCTCCCACACACCCATCCCAACACACAGACATACAAACGTCTCCCACACACAAATCCCAACACACAGACATACAAACCTCTCCCACACACCCATCCCAACACACAGACATACAAACCTCTTCCACGTGCACACATCCCAACACACAGACATACAAACCTCTTCCACGTGCACACATCCCAACACACAGACATACAAACCTCTCCCACACACAAATCCCAACACACAGACATACAAACCTCTCCCACACACAAATCCCAACACACAGACATACAAACCTCTCCCACACACAAATCCCAACACACAGACATACAAACCTCTCCCACACACCCATCCCAACACACAGACATACAAACCTCTTCCACGTGCACACATCCCAACACACAGACATACAAACCTCTCCCACACACAAATCCCAATGCACAGACATGGAACGCTGCCTTGCCCCCACACATACACACACAAATTCAAGTGCCTAATTTTCAGGTGAAGCATGAAGCAGAATAAAGCCATTGAGGCCGCCAAAAAAAACAATGTCCTGAACTTTACCCTTGACAGGCGTGCGCAATCAATCGGCCTGGGACCAGTTGGGAAACGAACTTCCAAACACGATCAGCCCCCGACCACGATTTCAATTAATAGCCAACCAGCACGAAACGTGCAGTGAACAGCTCAGCGCTGCCGGGGTGGGGGGTGGGAAGAGGCCAGGCAATGACATCACTGTGGGCATGGGTGAGCTCTGCAAAAGGGGTCCCTGAAGGCAGAAAGCTGCCTCTGGGAACTGCAGACCTTTACATGATCAAATAAAGATTTAAAAGACTGCCAAAAAACTGTCCATGCATAACAATCAAGCACCTGAAAATATACCTAATAAAAATGCTGTCTATAGATGTTTATTTTTATTTTATTTCATAACGGAGATTTCATTCTGCCCTTGGATGAGTTTTGATGAAAAATGCAAAGACTGCCTGGCTGATTTGCCCGTCCACCAACCCTAAGGTTGGTCCCTTTGTTCCTCAGAACTTCCTAGTGTCATGCTGTTCATTGAATACTTCCTTATCAAATTACTCCTTCCAAAGTGTATCACCTCACACTTTTCAGGGTTAAATTCCATCTGCCGCTTATCTGTCCATTTGACCATCCCGTCTATATCATCCTGCTGCCCAAGACATTCAACCTCACTATTAACCACCAGGCCAATCTTTGTGTCATCCGCAAACTTACTAATCCTACACCCCACATAGTCATCTATGTTGTTTATATAAATGACAAATAATAGGGCACCCAGCACAGATCCCTGTGGTACGCCACTGGACACTGGCTCCCAGTCACCAAAGCAGCTCCTGCGATTTTACACTTGATCGGGTCAGGCGTGCGCCTGCCTGTGGGACGTAAAATTCTGCCCAATTTGTCCCATCCAAACCCTCCTTCAACAGTCTAAGAATGACTGCTGAAATCTTGGACTCCCTGCCTGATCTTGATAATTTTTTCTAATTCCGCTGTGGTTAGACCATAAGACCATAAGACATAGGAGCAGAAATTAGGCCATTCGGCCTATCGAGTCTGCTCCGCCATTCAATCATGGCTGATAAGTTTCTCAACCCCATTGTCCCGCCTTCTCCCCGTAACCTTTGATTCCCTTACCAATCAAGAACCTATCTACCTCACTCTTAAATACACTCAATGACCTGGCCTCCACAGCCTTCTGTGGCAATGAGTTCCATAGATTCACCACCCTCTGGCTAAAGAAGTTTCTCCTCATCTCTGTTCTAAAAGGTCTTCCCTTTACTCTGAGGCTGTGCCCTCGGGTCCTTGTCTCTCCTATTAATGGAAATATCTTCCCCACGTCCACTCTATCCAGGCCTTTCAGTATTCTGTATGTTTCAATCAGACCCTCCCTCATCCTTCTAAACTCCATCGAGTATAGACCCAGAGTCCTCAAACGTTCCTCATATGCTAAGCCTTTCATTCCTGGGATCATTCTCGTGAACCTCCTATGGACCGTCTCCAGGGCCAGCACATCCTTCCTGAGATACGAGGCCCAAAATTGCTCACAATGTTCTAAATGTGGTCTGACCAGAGCCTTATAAAGCCTCAGCAGCACATCCCTGCTTTTATACTCTAGTTCTCTCAAAATAAATGCCAACATTGCATTTGCCTTCCTAACTACCGACTCAACCTGCGAGTTAACCTTAAGAGAATCCAGACTAGGACTCCCAAGTCCCTTTGCACTCCAGATTTCTGAATTCTCTCCCCATTTAGAAAACAGTCTATGCCTCTATTCTTCCTACCAAAGTGCATGACCTCACACTTCCCCACGTTGTATTCCATCTGCCACTTCTTTGCCCGTTCTCCTAACCTGTCCAAATCCTTCTGCAGCCTCCCCGCCTCCTCAATACTACCTGTCCCTCCACCTATCTTTGTATCATCTACAAACTTAGCCAGGATGCCCTCAGTTCCTTCATTTAGATCATTAATGTATAAAGTGAAAAGTTGTGGTCCCAACACTGACCCCTGGGAACTCTACTAGTCACGGGCCGCCATCCTGAGAAGGACCCCCTTATCCCCACTCTCTGTGATTCAAGCAGGTCTGTTGGTATCTTTACAACCATCAGTATTGTTTCTTGATGGGCATTGATCCAGTTCCTCTTTAAAAGAGCTGATTTTGCTGGTAGTTGCACCCTGCCATCTATCCCATCATTCTTGAGGAACCATATGGAATACCACGGTTAAGCCTGATTCTGTCTATCCCTGGTTTTAGCACATGTGCATGTTCTTGTTGGAGGCAATAGACAGGAATCAAAAGTGAGAACTTTTTTTTGTTGTTGTTATTGTCAATTTCCTTAGACCATCAGTCTGGGTTCTGATTGAAGCCAATTGCAGAGTATTTTACTGCCTTCCTGGCTGAGATGAACTAATTCAGAGGAGCATGGGAATCCAATCTGGGACTTTTTAGCCAGTAATAACTCAGTAGGCATTGTACACCATGTTCTGCCCCTCCAGATGTCTAGCTGTGGGAATACTGGAGAACAAAGGGAGTGTACGGAGGATTGTAGAAGCTAATCAAAGTCACATGACCTTGAAGTATTGCAGTTGAGGAAATATTGTGCAAAGGCTGTTTGTCTTTCATTGAAGGGATGTCTTTGCCTTGGAACTGACGTCAGGGCTCACAGCTTGCAACCTCCACTAACCCTGTGCCAAGGCCACATCTTTGCTCAATCTGTGTTCTGAAGATAGAACACTGACATTAAGACCTCTTCCAGGCATCCAACCCCTCCAACCCCAGAAGGAAAGTCAAACACCCAGGTAACGGTGATAACACACGCACTGCCCTGTGTAACACAAACACCAGTTAAGTGATAAATACCTTAGAGAGACAGACTGTGGTACTTTCCAGCTCTCCTTCCTTCTCCCACCACACCCACCCCTCCACCAAGGTGAGTTAATGTGTGATAAAGAACCATCTATTCTGTAACTGTCACTCAAGGAACAGTCATTGACAATGGCAGTCAAGGCACTGCTTATCTGTGTATAAGATCTGACCCCATTTGTGCACATTCTGACACTTGCAGTTGGTCTACGTGTATTTTATATATCATTGATAAACATTGTTGTAATAGCAAAGTTAATACTCGAAATAAATCCTTATCAACTGGGAAGAAACCATGCGACGTGACTTTTCTCACTTACTCAAGCCTAAGTGCTGAGTTTTTTTTAACCCTTTGCATACAAATAATCTTTATAGAGGTTTCATGTGTATTTCTGAATTTTCTTGCAGCACAAAACATTTTATGTACTGACTTATGCTGAGATAGAGTTCCAAAGGCAAAAAATCTGAAACTACCCAATCCCAGAGGGGTAAAGGACAGTGTGTAACCCACTGTACCACTCAATCCCAGAGGGGTAAAGGACAGTGTGTGACCTACTGTACCAAACAGTCCCAGAGGGGGAAAAACAATGTGTGACCCACTGAACCACCTAGTCCCAGAGGGGAAAGGACCATGTGTGACCCACTGTATCACTCAGTCTCAGAGGGAGAAAGGACAGTGTGTGACCCACTGTACTACCCAGTCCCAGAGGGGAAAAGGACAATTTGTGACCTACTATACCACCCAATCCCAGAGGGGGAAAGGACAGTGTGTGACCCAGTGAACCACCCGGTCCCAGAGAGGAAAAGGACAGTGTGTGACCCACTCTACCACCCAACCCCAGAGGGGAAAGGACAGTGTGTGACCCAGTGAACCACCCGGTCCCAGAGAGGAAAAGGACAGTGTGTGACCTACTATACCACCCAATCCCAGAGGGGGAAAGGACTGTGTGTGACCCAATCTACCACCCAGTCGCAGAGGGGGAAAGGACAGTGTGTGACCCACTCTACCACACAACCCCAGAGGGGAAAGGACAGTGTGTGACCCAGTGAACCACCCAGTCCCAGAGAGGAAAAGGACAGTGTGTGACCTACTGTACCACCCAATCCCAGCGGGGAATGGACAGTGTGTCACCCACAGTATCATCCAGTCCCAGAGAGGAAAGGACAGTGTCTGATCTACTGTGCAACTTTCTTTTATTTCTATTGTTATTCTGGCCTGTCCCAGATTCAGCATACAGCTCCACGCCAACCTTGTGATGAAGGAAGAGTATTGATGTCGCAGGTGAAGGGAGTTGTGCCAAGGGTGTTTCCCTGAGGAACCCCTGCATATGTCTTGGGCAAAAAATCTGTGGAGGTGAGAGAGACCTCTCTGACATCAAGGCAGCACTTGCACAGAACCTAAACTGGATCGTCTCCATTTGCACCAGATATGACTGCAGCTTTAAACCCCCTACCCCACCCCCACTGACCATTTTTGCTTGTGTTACTTGGCACCACACTTAATCGAATGCTGTCTCGATGGCAGCTACTCTCATACCCCTCCTCCGGTATTCAGCTCTAGGATACATGTTTGGACCAGGATTGTGATGAGAACCAACATGATGTATAACTGGCAGAAGGTGCGGTATCATCCATTTTCTGTCTCTGTTCAAAATGAATTTTATGCCGCTGGAGTTAGGTGGTTGTGGAGGAACCCAAACTAAGCATCAATGAGCAAGACACCTCCTCCATTGAAGAGCTGGAAATAAGCAGCCTGGAGGACCCATCACAGCGCTTACCCACACACTCCATCAGCGCAGAGACACACACCTTGGTGGGACGTAGATCTAGAGCAGGCTCGGGTTCACAATCTGTTGATCACCACACGAACATGTGTCCACAGGAGGAGGAGGCACACTCAGCCGAGCTCCCCAGCACTTGGAGAACTGCTGGGGAAGAGGCATCTGTGGGGACCAAGTCAGATGATGAGTCCGTAGGTTTGGTCTTCCAACTCACCTTGGAGAGTCAACAGAAGGCAGGGGGACATCATGCAGAGCTGTTGGAAGCCCTCAACAGAGTGGCACGTGAGTTGGCGGAGTGTGTCCGCCTGCTCTCTGATGAAGTGGTGCCCACATGTGTGCGCATGGAATTTTCCATGGAAAAGATGGCAGATGCCATGGAGACCCTGGTCCAGCAGAACACAGAGATGTGCGCAGACCTGCAGTCCATCGCGGTAGCCATGGGTGAGTTCCTTCAGTGGCAATGAGAGAAGGAAACAGGGCACCTCAACATCCCTCCAGATGCCCCTTCCTCTCAAGGAGTCAGGCCGGGGCCCCCAGGCACCTGAAGGGAAGAGGATGTTCTCTTCCTCCAAGTCCCCTTTGCCTGTGACCCCCTTAACCTCATTCTCAGTCACTGCAGAGGCTCACAGGAGGACAGCCAAAGTATGCCAGGGCCCTCAAGGCCTCAGGTCTCCAGAGGACACACGTCAAATTCATCAGAGGCAACAGGGCCAACAATTGCAGAGGCTGTCTCCGCCCCAGGTGTGGATGTCAGGGCAGAGCCTAGAAGAAATGATAGACCTAGAAAAGATAGGAAATTCTGATCGCAAATGGTTGCACAGGTGAATACATTTTGTCACTTTATAATCTGAAGATGTTTACTTTCACTGAATAATGTGTAAAGTTGTCTTTCAGCTTCATTGACAGGCTTTGCGAGTCCTCCTATTGCATCCCCCCCCACAACCACCACCACCACCAGCTGAGTTACACACAGTCAGACCTGGAGTGATTCTGGAGAGGGAAGTGTGTATGTGGCAGGGCTGTTCGAAGCGTGCGGAGCCTTCATCCATTACACTCATCTCACTCTCCCGAGCATTTTCAATTCTGCCTGCTGGGGTTCTCTTTTAGGTGTCCATCTGAGCTGACCTACATCTCCGCCCATCCACTGATCTCACTCCCACCCAGCACCTGTGCCCATCCAACACGAGGCTCTGCTCACTTTCAACATCGACAACAATGGTAGTAGTTAAATTTTGGATCAGTTCCTGCATCCTTTCCTCTCCCCCAGTCACCCATGTCCTTTCTCCTAACATTGTCGACCCCCTGGCATCACCTTCCATCTCCCCACTGTCACCTGAACCCTTTTCTTTCCAGGATGTCCAGGTGAATGTGCATGTTCCCTACCTTCCTGAGAATCCCACCCCCATCCACATCGACCTCCCCGACCTCCTTCTCACCCCCAGGATTCATTTCTGCCTCCGAGTCCCCAACAACCATCCTTGCCATCCCTTCTACTTCTACTGATGCACCCTCACCCTCCCACCCTACCAGCTCCCTCTGCCCCCTCTCATACTCATCATACTCACCTCCCCACCTACCACCCACCCACCCTAAGTTCACTTCCCAAAAGGCAGTCATTGACACCACTCATTCCTCCCTTACATGTTCACCTGGGCATCGGCCCTTTACTCCCTCCTCCACCCTTGCTCTTCCTCCCCCTCGCAACCTCCCCCCCGATACATTCGTTCCCAACCCCCAACCTCACTCCGCTGTCACCTTCATTCTCCCCTCCAACCCCACCCCCACTCGACACCTTTGTCTCTGCTCCTCCCAACCTTACACCACTACCCCACTCCCCCGCCCAGGTACACCTTCCTCTCTCACTCACAGCCGACCTTCCTCTCGCCCCCTCACTGATAACCTGTAGAAGCTCAATGGCCAAGACCATGATGTTCTGAAGCAGCCCTGAATCATCAACCTCCCACCTTTCATGAGCTGCTTCACGGCAGAGCCATGACCATGAAAATCCACCCAGCATGCAATGCACATGTTTCTCCAGGGCCTGGTAACTGTAGGGCGCCAGCATCTTCTGCTCCTCGGACGTCCACAATCTAAGCAAGGCCCTAACGGTAAGTCCTGATTTCTGCATGTCACACTTGGCCAGACATATTCTGGGCCGATGTGTTTTTCTGCCGGCGTAACTGAAAGTCTGGCGTGGAGGGAGGATTTTGGTCAGGCCTTAAGTTGCATCCTATTACTGGGATGCAAATCGGGTTCACACCGGCCTCTAGCGCAATTGGCACTCCACCATGGTGGACACCATCGGATGTTCCCGCTGTGCTTTCACACTGGCGTGAAACCGTTTTCTGCCCCTCACACCAAATTGTACCCCTCTGCCCACCATGGTGCCTGATGGGGCCGGAAAATTCCGGCCAGTGTCTCCGACAGTCGCTCAGTATTATGTCAGCCCGGAGCTTGTGTTCTAGTCACTGGAGTGGAACTTGAACCTATAACTTTCTGACACAGAAGCATGAATGCCGCCAACTGAATCACAGCTAGGAAGTGTTTTTTTAAATATTCATTCATGGGATGTGACCAATGCTGGCAAGATCAACATTTTATTGTCCATCCCCATTTTCCCTTGTGAAAGTGGTGGTGAGCTGCTTCCCTTAACCGTTGGTTACTGTTAGCTGATTCTACTGTTCCCTCTTTTTTAACCAGAAGTTTCGTCAACAACAGAACAGTCTACAAAAGAAAATTCTCTATTAGATTCCAGTCTAATTCCTGCTATATTCCTGCCACTGGAGACAAGTACCATATTGGAGAATCAGCGCTGCTGTATCTCATAGGACGCACTTTCCCAGATCCAAGTTAAATGGGATATGGTGTTTGGCATCTCACACTCAGGATTTGTTCACACACTATGAATAGTTTTCTGCAGTCAGTGACTAGTCCCAGCACTCAGCCTTCCGGACAGCGGGATCGATATGTCATGCATTTGTTTGGTCCATGATATCAAGAATCCATTGAATGCTCAGTCACTGCTCTCACCAGTTAGCCGATGAGCTTAATATCCAATCGACGAGTTCAGATAGTTTATATATAGAATAATGGATTCTTGGGTGTGATGACAGACTGGAATCTAATCGAGGGGTTCAGATGGTTTATATATAGAATAATGGATACCTGGGAGTGATTACAGAGTGGAATCTAATCGAGGGGTTCAGATGGTTTATATAAAGAATAATGGATACCTGGGAGTGATTACAGAGTGGAATCTAATCGAGGGGTTTAAATGGTTTATATATAGAATAAAGGATACCTGGGAGTGATTACAGACTGGAATCTAATCGAGGGGTTCAGATGGTTTATATATAGAATAATGGACACCTGGAAGTGATTATAGACTGGAATCTAATTGAGGGGTTCAGATGGTTTATATATAGAATAATGGATACGTCAGAGTGATTACAGACTGGAATCTAATTGAGGGATTCAGATGGTTTATATATAGAATAATGGATACTTCGGAGTGATTACAGACTGGAATCTAATTGAGGGGTTCAGATGGTTTATATGTAGAATACTGGATACCTGGGAGTGATTACAGACTGGAATCTAATCGAGGGGTTTGGATGCTTTACAATTAGAATAATGGATACTTGGGAGTGGATACAGCCTGGAATCTAATTGTAGAATTCAGATGGTTTATGTGTGGAATATGATACCTGGGATACCTGCAGTCAATACTTTTGCAGTGCAGTTTCCAAGGTTGGCCCTATTGCCATACTGGTCTTATTGATCAGTAGAATTGATATGAATGATCTGGTACTTGGTAGAGCTTGTTTCTTAGTATAAGTGAATAAAACCCAGTAACCACCATGACCATGTCAGCAAGTAATGATAAATACAACAAATGCAGAATTTTGTGTTCCTTTAAAAATTTATGAGTTAATGTACTGAGCAAACAGGCACCAGGAATTTGGCATTGGCAGTCATTTAGAGTTGGGTGCCCCAGCCTACTGCTTATGAAGCATCTGGTTTCCATTTGCTATGGTAAGCCTGCTGAGAGTTAGTGGTCCAACAAACAAACCTTCTTTTCAGCTGAAGAACAGAAACAATGAATGTCCCCATCACTGAGGTGGGACCTGATGAATGCTCCCTATCAAGGGGCATTAGATTCAATCCAACACTCACCTGGGGATCATCACTGTGATATGTGATGAATGGACCCCAGTGCTCCATTTCTCAACACTGCTTCCTTAAGAATATAGATATTTAAACATAGAAAGAGGCCAATCATCTTTCTTGTCTGCAATTAGTTTATCCCCCACTTGAGGACTGATCTTACAGAGTCCCATCTTTCTACTCCATGCACCCATCACTGTCACCCTCCCGTAGATATCTAACCAGTCCCATTTTGGAACTGTAATCGATTATCCCGAGCAGGAAAGCATTCCCCATTCTGCCAACAGTGGACAGAAGCATTTCTTCTAATCTTCCTCTTTGTGTATTTCGTGCTTATCTTGAGTTTATGACCTTGTGCCTTTAATTTCCCTGCCAATGATAATCATTTGTCTATATTTAACTTATTTATTCTTTTCAGAACTTATGAATACTTCAACAAATCCTCCCTTCAATTTTTTGAGTTGGAGCAAATACAACCCTAACCTTTCCTTATTACTTAAGTCAGCTGTGCCCAGGTATCATCCTGGTACATCTTCATCCTATGCCTCTTCTTGATCTTAACTGAGCTATCTGGGGAAAGGATAAGCTAAGGGACTTCCCCGCAGAGAGCCAGTGCCAACCTGATTTTCCACTTTGAGTTTATAATGTTAGCTTAAAATGATTGATTTTTCCCTCCTTTCATTAGGATTTTCGTTGTGATTAGATGCAGATGATAGCAGAGTGGAGAGTACAGACGGTGGTTAGAATACGAACATACGACATTGGAGCAGAAGTAGGCCAGTTGGCCCCTCAAGCCTGCTCTGTCATTCAATAATGGCTGATCTGTTTGTATTTCTAATTCCACATTCCCGTCTACCCCCGATAACCTTTGATTCCCTTGCCTAACAAGAATCTAGGAATCTATTTACCTCTGCCTTAAATAAGAAGGGCGCCTCCACCGCCTTCTGAGGCAGAGAGTTCCAAAGTTCCAAACCTTCTGAGACAAAGAAATTCTCCTCATCACTGTCCTAAAATGGTGCACCCTAATTTTAAAACAATGCCCCTGAGTTTTGAACTCACCCATAAGAGGAAGCATCCTTTCCATGTCCACCTTGTCAAGACCATTCAGGATCTTATATACTTTAATCAAATCACCCCCTTTCCCCCAATACAGCCCTCGCCCTGCAGCCTCTTCCCTTGCCTGAGGCCACTTCTCCCCCTTCCCCAAGCAAGCCCTAGCCCTGCAGCCGTTAAAAGCCACCTCCATCTTACAGCTGGCCTGGTAGCTAGAAACCTGCCCGTGAGCCCGCCTAGAAGTGATGTGGTGCTGCTTGCGAAGCCAGATGCTGAAAACCGCGAGTGTTGCCCAAAGTCAGATGGGCAAACAAACCTCGAAGTTCCGAGCCAAGTGCAGCTCGCCAGGTGCATGTTGCTTATGTACAGTTGTGAAACACTGTGTGCAATCACGCCAATGTGCTCGGATGATCCAGCATGGGGGGATGATTCCAGCGAGCTAGGCTTATAATAATATGCAGATATATTACAATGAAGTTCCCAACATATGGTGGTGGGAAACACGGCCTGCCATTGACGGGCAGAACGGATGATTGCAAATGTGTTTCACGACAGCATGACCTTGGCCTTCCATCATATTGCCCGTCATGATGTCCGACACCAATGAGCATGGAAAATTCTGCCCAAGATCTCACCAATGCCCTGTATAACTGAAGCATAACATCCTTACTTTTATGTTCAATTCCTCTGGTAATAAAGGATAGCATTACATTAACTTTCTTAATTACTTGTTGTACCAGCACACTAACTTTTTGTGACTCATGCACTTGAACACCTAGATCCCTCTGTGCCTCAGAATTCTGCAGTCGTTCTCAGTTTAAATAATACACTGCTTTCTTATTCCTCCTGCCAAAGTGAACAACTTCACATTTTTCCACAATATCCTCCATCTGCCATATTTTTGCTCACTCACTCAATCTATCTGTATCCGTCTGCAACCTCCTTATGTGCTCTTCACAGCATATTTTCCTACCTATCTTTGTGTATCTGCAAATTTAGCTACCAGGCCTTCGCTCCCCTCATCTAATTCATTGATATAAATAGTAAAAAGTTGAGGCCCCAGCACAGGCCCCTGCAGGACTCCACTCGTTACATCCCGCCAATCAGAAAAAAGGTGCATTTATGCCTACTCTGTTTTCTGCCAGCCAGCCAGCCTTCTATCCATGCTAATATGTTAACTCCTACACCATAAGCTTTTATCTTCCACAATAGCCTTTATGTGGCACTTTATCAAATGTCTTCTGGAAATCCAAGTACAGTACATCTACAGACTGCCCTTTATCCATGACGCAAGTTACTCCTTTAAAGAACTTCAATAAATTATTTAAACATGATTTCCCTTTCACAAAACCTTTCCAATTTCCTTGAGTTTTTCTAAGTGCCCACTTATAATCTCCTTGATGAATGATTGATTTTAGCATTTTTCCCAGGCTAACTGGCCTATAGTTTCCTGTTTTCTGCCTGTCTCCTTTCTTGAATAGAGGGGTTGTCAGGAAGATATAATAATTCTCATAATGTTATTGGAACTTATTGTAAAATAGTGGGGGGAGGGAGCAGTGTGTGTGTGTGTGTGTGTGTGTGTGTGTGTGTGTGTGTGTGTGTGTGTGTGTGTGTGTGTGTGACTTACCAGGCTTGCCCCCTGCCCCTGAACTCCTCCTGCCAGCCTCAAAATTGAGGCTGGGTGGGAAGTAGCCCTAAATGGCTAATAATTGGCCACTTAAGGGCCTCAACTGGGGTGAGGGCAGGTGAGATGCCCTACCCTCGCCCATTTCATGTAGAATTGCTGACACATTGGGGGAGGGGCCCAAAAGGGAAAAACAGTATCACTTACCTAGCAAAGATGGTTGTGATTGTTGGAGGTCAATCATCTCAGTTCTTGGGCATCTCTGCAGGAGTTCCTCAGTGTAGTGTCCGAGGACCAATCATCTCAGCTGCTTCATCAATGATTTTCCTTCCATCATAAATGGAGATGTTTGCTGATGATTGCACAATGATAGCACCATTCACGACTCCTCAGATACTGAAGCAGTCCATGTCCAAAAGTAGCAAGACCTGGACAATATCCAGGCTGACAAGTAACATTCGCACCACACAAGTACAATGCAATAACCATCTCCAACAAGAGAGAATCTAACCATCACCCCTTTCAATGGCGTCACCATCATTGAATCCGCCACTATCAACATTCTGGGGGTTACCATTGACCAGAAACTGAACTGGACTAGCCATATAATTGTTGTGGCTTGCTAGGAATCCTATGACAAGTAACTCGCCTCCTGATTCCTCCGAGCCTGTCCACCATCTACAAGGCAGGAGTGTGATTTTTTAAATTCATTCATGGGGTCTGGGTGTCGCTGGCTAGGCAAGCATTTATTGCCTCTCCCATGCCCTTGTTCAGAGGGCATTTAAGAGCTTGGAGTCACATGTAGGTCAGGACCAGGTAAGGACAGCAGATCTTCCCTAAAGGGCATTAGTGAACCAGATGGCTTTTTACAACAATCATTAATGGTTTCATGGTCATCATTAAACTTTTAATGAACTCAAATTCCACCATCTGCCATGGTGGGATTCGAATGGCATTACCCTAGGTCTCTGGATTACTAGTCCAGCGACAATACCACTATGTCATTGCCTCCCCTAGATAATGCAATACTCTCCACTTGCCTGGATGAGTACAGCTCCAACAAGACTTAAGAAGCTGGACACCATCCAGCCCAAAGCAGCCCACTTGATTGGCACCACATCTACAAACATTCACTCCCTCCACCACCGACGGACAGTGGCAGCAGAGTGTACCACCTACAAGATGCACTGCAGGAATTCACCAGGACCCTTAGACAGCACCTTCCAAACCTGACCAATACCGTCTAGAAGGAGGAGGGCAACAGACAGATGGGAACACCACCACCTGGAACCACCTGGAAGTTCCCCTCCAAACCACTCGCAATCCTGACTTGGAAATACATCGCCATTTCTTCACTGTCGCTGGGTCGGAATCCTAGAACTCCCTTCGTAACAGCACTGTGGGTGTACCTACACCACATAGACTGCAGCAGCTCAAGAAAGCAGCTTACCACCACCTTCTCAAGGGCAATTAGGGATGGACAATAAATGCTGGCCTAGCTAGAGACTTCTACAATCCATGAATGATTAAAAAAAACTTGGGAAATGAATGGTACTGGTCCGAACTGATCTTGTGTATCTTATCAGAGAACAGACCAGTTCAGACCAGTACCTATCAGTTCCCAGTTTTACTGGCTTTTCCTTCTAGGAGGAGGATGGCAGGATGCTACCCGGGAATTTTAGGGACACCCTTGCCTTCAAACCCTCTGGCGGGGGACTGTAAAATTCTGCCCCATGTGCAGTTTGGATCCTTAGTGCTGTAAACGACCTCGGAGTGTTAAATGCTGACTTTCAGGATACAAGAGATTGGAAATTACAACATTTCCTTCACTTTAATCAGCAAAGGACGCATTGTCATGGCCTCTCCACTTCCCATTTCCTGATTTCCACTCATACCCAATTCCCATGTCTGCAAATGACAGCTGGTGGGTAGGTGGGCAGGGAGAAACTGTAGCGTGGCCTGTTGTCAATTTAGTCATCTTTAGGGAAGGATCTTATCTCTGCCAGGGACATTAATTAAGCCCAGCTCTTCTTTCAAAGCCTTCCCTGGCAGGCCTAACTGGTACTATCAGGTATTGATTGTTAGGGCAGTAAGTCCCTGCTACCCTGTCGATCTGAAATGAAGTATTGATACGTTTGGAAGTAAGGAAAAGTCTATAATTGTTCATACTCACAGTATTGTATTCACCACAAGGCAAGGGGAAAAGTACAAAACACAGAGGCCTTTCCAGAGGCAGCCAGTTTGTGCACAGCAAGCTCCCACAATAGCAGTGAAATAAAGGGCCAGTTGATTTGTTGGCTGAGGGATAATTGATGGGTGCGATACCAGGAGAACCCTCGGCCAACCCACCCACACCTGGTCTTTGAATATTACCGTTGGATCTTATATGTCCACCTGAGAGTGCAGATGGGACTTTATTTAACGTCTCAGCTGAAAGATTGGCAGTTCAGTACCGCACTGGAGTACTGGCCTCGATTTTGAGTTCAGGTTTCTGGAGTGAGCCATGGCTGAACAGCCTAAAGTTCCTCCTGCATTTCACTCACATGACCATTCTTCAAGGGTGAACCTGGATGATGTGTCCTAGGGATTCAACTCTATTTTCCCTCAGCCTGATCCTGCCCTCACTTAGCACTGACTCATACTCTCAAGGAGGATTAATGCATGCGAGGCAGGGGCAAGGCTATTTGTGAGTGAGAGGTCTACAGCACAGAAAAAGGCCCTTTGGCCCATCGAGTCTGCGCCAGTCAAACAATTACCTAACTATTCTAATACCATAGCCCATAGCCTTGTATGCCAAGGCATTGCAGGGGCACATCCAAATAGTTCTTAAATGTTTTGAGGGTTTCTGCCTCTATCACCCTTTCAGGCAGTGAGTTCCAGATTCCTACCGCCCTCTGGGTGAAAAAAATTCTTCCTCACGTCCCCTCTAAATCTCCTTCCCCTTACATGAAATCTATGCCCCCTGGTTATTGATCCCTCCACCAAGGGGAAACGTTCTTTCTTGTCTACCCTATCTATGCTCCTCATAATTTTATACACATCAATCATGCCCCCCCTCAATCTCCTCTGCTCCAGGGAAAATAACCCCAGTCTATCCAATCTCTCCTCATAACTAAAACTCTCCAGCCCAGGCAACATCCAGGTGAAATTCTGTTCTGTTGAGGAGTCATGAGGACTCGAAACGTTAACTGTGCTCTTCTCTGCCGATGCTGCCAGACCTGCTGAGTTTTTCTAGGTATTTCTGTTTTTGTTTTTGTTTTGAACATCCAAGTGAATCTCCTCTGCACTCTCTCTAGTACAATCACATCCTTCCTATAATGTGGATTCCAGAACTGCACGCAATACTCTAGCTGTGGCCTAACCAGCATTTTATATAGTTTCAGCATAACCTCCCTGCTCTTATATTCTATGCCTCGGCTAATAAAGTATCCCATATGCCTTCTTAACCTACCTGTATCTATCTGCCCCGCTATCTTAAGGGGCTGGTGGACATGCACACCAAGGTCTTTCTGATCCTTGGTACTTCCCAGGGTCCTACCATCGATGCGTATTCCCGTGCCTTGTTTGTCCTGCTCAAGTGCATCACCTCACACTTATCCGGATTAAGTTCCATTTGTCACTGATCAGCTCATCTGACCAACCCGTCTATATTCTCCTGTAATCTAAGGTTATCCTCCTCACTATTTACCACCCTACCAATTTTCGTGTCATCCGCAAACTTACTGATCAATCCTCCTACATTCAAGTCTAAATCATTTATATATACCATAGATAGCAAGGGACCCAACACCGATCCCTGTGGAATCCCACTGGACATGGGCATCCAGTCACAAAAATACCCCTCGACCATCACCCTTTGCTCCCTGCCACTCAGCTAATTCTGAATCCAATTTGCCAAATTGCCTTGGATCCCATGGGCTTTTACCTTTGTTATCAGTCTCCCATGCGGGACCTTATCAAAAGCCTTGCTGAAGTCCAAGTAGACTACGTCAAATGCATTGCATTCATCTACACACCTGGTCACCTCTTCAAAAAATTCAATCAAATTGGTCAGACATGACCTCCCCTTAACAAAACCATACTGACTGTCCTTGATTAATTCCTGCCTCTCCAAGTATAGATTAATTCTGTCCCTCAGAATTGCTTTCAATAGTTTCCCAACCACTGAGGTTAGACTGACTGGGCTGTAGTTCCCTGGTGTATCCCTTCCTCCCTTCTTGAATAACGGTACTGCATTGGCTGTCCTCCAGTCCTCTGGCACCTCTCCTGTGGTCAGAGAGGTATTGAAAATTTTTGCCAGCACCCGTGCTATCTCCTCCCTCACCTCACACAACAGCCTGGGATACATTTCATCCGGGCCTGGAGATTTACCTACTTTTAAGCCGGCAAGACCACTTAGAACCTCCTCCCTTTCTATGCTAATTTCTTTAATTATATCATAGTCCTTCTACCTGATTTCCATACCCACGTCGTCCCTCTCATTTGTGAACACGGACACGAAATATTCATGTAGAACCCTACCTACATCTTCTGGCTCCACACACAAATTACCACTATGGTCCTTAATGGGCCCTTCTCTTTCCCTAGTTATCCTCTTACTCTTAATGTACTTACAAAGTAACTTTGGATTTTCCTTTATTTTACCTGCCAATGTTTTTTCATGTCCCCTTTTTGCTCTCCTAATTTCCTTTTTAAGTTCCCCCCTACACATTCAATAGTCCTCTAGGGCTTCTGCTGTTTTGAGCCCTTGGTATCTGTCATAAGCCTCCCTTTTTCTCTTTATGCAATCCTGTATATCCCTCAACATGCAGGGTTCCCTGGATTTGTGGATCCCACCCTTTATCTTTACTGGAATATGTTGTCCCTGTACTCTCCCTATTTCCTTCTTGTATGAGTCCCATTGCTCTGAAGCAGATTTACCTAAAAGTAGCTGCTTCCAGTCCACTCATATCATATCTTATCTTATTAAAATTGGCCTTCCCCCAATTTAGAACTCTGATTTCTGGCCCATCCTTGTCCTTTTCCATAGCAACCTTGAATTTAATGGAATTATGATCATTATCTACAAAATGTTCCCCCATTGATATCTCTACCACTTGCCCAGCTTCATTCCCTAAAATTAAGCCGAGGACTTCCCCCTCTCTTGTAGGACCTTTTATGTACTGGCTTAAAAAGCTCTCCTGATGCATTTTAAGAATTCCTCTCCCTCTAAACCTATCACACTATGACTAACCCAGTTAATGTTGGGGAAGTTGAAATCCCCCACTATTACTACCCTATTATTTTTACACTTCTCTGAAATTTGCCTATATATCTGCTCTTCTATTTCTGTCTGACTGTTTGGGGGCCTATAATACACACCTAGCAATGTAATTGCTCCTTTTTTGCCTTTAAACTCTACCCATATGGCTTCATTTGAGGACCCTTCTAAGATGTCATCCCTCCTTACTGCTGTAATTAATTCCTTGATCAATATTGCAATACCCCATCCTCTTTTACCTCCTTCGCTGTCTCACCTGAAGACCCTATATCCTGGAATATTGAGCTGCCAATCCTATCCCTCTCTCAACCATGTCTCTGTGACAGCAATGACATCATACTTGCATGTGTTAATTTGTGCCCTCAACTCATCTGCCTTATTCTTCAGACTCCTTGCATTAAAATAAATACCATCCAACTTACCAAACTCCCTTTTGCCTTAACTGGCCTATAATTTCAATGCCTTCCAAACTCACTTGCTCTCTCTTCTAATTTTGGCTGTGCATCTCCCCCTGCTGAATTTCCTCTCAGGATCCCACCCCCCTGCCAAGTTAGTTTAAACCCTCCCCAACAGCACTAGCAAACCTCCCTGCAAGGATGTTGGTCCCATTCCGGTTCAGGTGCAACCATCTCCATTGTACAGGTCCCACCTCCCCCAGAAATGGTCCCAATGTCCCAGAACTCTAAAGCCCTTCCTCCTGCTCTGGTTGTTTCATAAACCTGTGTTGCCACTGAGATAATTCTCCAACTTCGGCTACCTCAGTTGGGATCAACTAACTCTGATTGAACATGGGACCTTCCAGCTCTGTGCAGCCCAGTTGCACACTACAGGGATTGCACCACGTATATGACATTTCATTGTATGTATTCCATGAGCATTTTTTGAGAGTGTATCTGCCTTCCATCCATACTAATGGATTAATTCAGTTAACAATGCATTAGTGCGACCAGTTGTCTTTTAGAGCTCAAAGACCCAATGCCCACATTCTGGGAGTAGATTAATGCCACATTTCCAGTGGGGTTATTACACTGATTATTCCTATAAATCCAGCCTGACATCTCATTATTTTCTAATTGGTGGTCTCTGACCGCCACACATTGCTATACCATAATCGTCTCTATTCATGATATCGGACAGGAAGTCACAATGCCCTTTGGAGGTCGAAGGTGAAGGAATTTTAAGTGTATCCTAAATAAGAGTCAGGTGTCTTGGGTCCTTAACATTCCTCCACCTTTGACCCCCAGAGTCAATTTGAACAGCTTGTTGCGATGTGTGAATAGTGTGTGCTGTAAATACTAAATGGTCCACTTCACTGAACAAATTGGTTGTTCTGCTACAGGCTACTTTCTCTTAAAGGGGCACTGTCATTATGAAGGAAGAAATTAGCAAAATGTGTTGTTCACTGGCAAAGAAGAGGTCAAAGAGCCAAGTGTGATATTTTGGTTGCATTGATATCTCCTGCTGTAATTAATGAATCATCACATTTTGGTACAACATATACTGACACAATGGGCTGAATTTCCCTTGTTCGCTCATGATCCTGATGCTGGCCTCAATTCCAGGTTGGAAATCCGGAAGTGACCGCGGCGTCATATTGGCCGTGACCTTCCCGGGGAGTGGCCAATTAAGAAGCTGCCTCCAGGAGTCCTATCCAATGAGTGCAGACCGGGAAAGAGGGAGGACCAACAGGACAACCTGCAGTGATGTTTGGCCGGCAGCCGCATTGGGGGAGGTGGGCATTACTGAGATAGGCAGGAGATCGCAATGGTGCCCAAAAATGGAGGTGCTCTCTGCAGCATTTGGAAAAATGAATATATAAAATCATGACGTGCAGTTTTACAACATTGCCTCTGGTTCAGATTGCCTGACTCCAACTCGTACCTGCTCCCCCAAGTAATGATCATCCGCTTTTGCATACTCTTTCTCCTGAGGCGGGTGGGCTGAACCAGGAAAGTTCCTGACTTCCATTACCAGCCTTGAGACTGAAAATCCAGCCCAATGTTCAAGATTTCATCCCTGGAATGAAGAGATTATCTTTTGAAGAAAGTTTGAACAGGTTGGGCTTGTGTCCACTGGAGTTTAGAAGGATGAGAGGTGAACTTATTGAAAAGTAAAAGATCCTGAGGGGACTTGATAGGGTGGATACCCGGAGGATGTTTCCTATTGTTGTGAGGGAGACTAGGACTAGGGAACACAATTTAAAAATAAGAGGTTTCCCTTTTAAGGTGGAGATGAGGAGAAATTTTTTTCGTCGTTAGTCTGTGGAATTCTCTTTCCCAGAGAGCAGTGGAGGCTGGGTCATTTAATATTCAAGACTGATTTGAATAGATTTTTGATAGACAATTAGTCAAGGTGATGGGGTGCAGACAGGAAAGTGGAGTTGAGACCACAATCAAATCAACCATGATTTTATTCAATAGTTGTGCAGGCTTGAAGGGCTGAATGGCCTACTCTTCTTCCTAAGCCCTACGTTCCTATGTCCTGCCTCCTAACCTACCTCAATAGCAGTGGGAAAATTCAGCCCAATATGTGTTTGCAAGAAACAGGCTTTGTCAATGGTTTTGAGGGAAGGACATTGACCAAGGGTCAAATGCCAGCCCATGGTGAGCTGGAACATTACAGTTGGGTTCAGTGTTACTTAATCACAGAATCACACAGTGCAGAAGAGGCCCTTTGGCCCATCGAGTCTGCACCGACAAGTGAGAAACACCTGACCAATTACCTAGTCCCATTTACCAGCACTTGGCCCATAGCTTGAATGTTATGATGTGCCAAGTGCTCATCCAGGTAATTTTTAAAGGATGTGAGGCAACCCACCTCCGCCACCCTCCCAGGCAGCACATTCCAGACCGTCACCACACTCTGGGTAAAAAAGTTTTTCCTCACGTTCCCTCTAAACCTCCTCGCCCTCACCTTGAACTTATGTCCCCCCGTGACTGACCCTTCAACTAAGGGGAACAGCTGCTCCTTATCCACCCTGTCCATGCCCCTCATAATCTTGTACACCTCGATCAGGTCACCCCTCAGTCTTCTCTGCTCCAACAAAAACAACCCTAGTCTATCCAACCTTTCTTCATAACTTAAATGTTTCATCCCAGGCAACATCCTGGTGAATCTCCTCTGCACCCCCTCCAGTGCAATCACATCCTTCCTATAATGTGGCGACCAGAACTGCACACAGTACTCCAGCTGTGGCCTCCCCAAGGTTCTATACAACTCTAACATGTCCTCCCTACTTTTGCCACTGGATTCAGTTTGAATCTTGACAAAAGAGCTAGGCCATTCAAACAGGAAGTACACAAAGGAAAGTGGAAATATGCAACTTGTTTCTCCAAAAGGCTGTGGATGCTGGTAGTCATTTGGTGCCTTCAGGACTGAGATGGATAGATTTTTGTTGGATAGGGTATCAATGGATATGGAGCAAAGGCAGATAAATAGAGTTGTGATACAGATCAGCCATGGCTTAAGAATACAAGGCATAAGACCATGCGACCCCTCGAGTATGCTTCATTCAATAAGATCATGACGATCTTCAACCTCAACTCCACTTTTTTGTTCACTCTCCATGTTTTTTTAAATTTAATTCATTCATGGGATGTGGGTGCCCTTGGCTAGGCCAGTATTTATTGCCCATCTCTAATTGCCTTGTTTAGAGGGCAGTTAAGAGTCAACCACACTGGGTCTGGAGTCACATGTTGGAGACCAGGTAAAGACAGTAGATTTCCTTCCCTAAAGGGCATTAGTGAACTAGATGACTTTTATGACAATCAACAATGGTCATCATCACATATTTAACTCCAGATTTTCGTTGGATTCAAATGTCACCATCTGCTGTGGTGGGATTCAAACCCAGGTCCCCAGAGGATTACCCTGGGTCTCTGGAATACTAGTCCAGTGACAATACCACTATGCCACTGCCTCCATATCCCTCAAATCCTTAAGTGCTCAAAGCTCTATCAATCTCAGTCTTACTTTAAGAGAATCCATAGTTCTCTGAGGTAGAGAATTTCAAAGATTTACAATCATATGCCAGAAGAAACAGCTCTTCATCTCAGTTCTTTAGCTGAGACAATGTCCATTAGTTCTAGCCTCTCCAGCCAGGAGAAAGAGCTGCTCACCACTTAACCTGTAAACCCTCTCTAAATCCTATTTGTTTTATGAGACCACCTCTCATTCTTCTAAACTCCAATGTATAGGCCCATTGTACTCAATCTCTCAAATTTAATTGAATGGCAGCGGAACAGACTCAAGGTGTTGAATGGCTTACTTCTATGTTCCTAGTAAGACGATCCTGATTTCTGGGAGTGCTGTGCATGAACCAGGATCAGAATTGATGCTGATGCCTTTCACAGTTCAAAATGTAGAAGACTGTGGTGGGGGTGGGGGTGGTGGATATGGGGAAGAGTGGGGCAGGCATGTGAATGTGATTCTATACCATTTCCATTCTGTTGAATTTGTATAAGTCACTAGTTTGGCCCCAGCTAGAGTATTGCGTCCAGTTCTGAGTCCTGCAATTTAGGAAGGATGTGAAGGAATTAGAGAGGAAAAGATTCACAAGAATGATTCCAGGGATGAGGAACTTCAGTTATGAAGATAGTTTGGAGGAATTCGGACAGTTTTTCTTAGAGAAAAGAAGGCTGAGGGGAGATTTTATAGAGGTATCCAAAATCATGAGGGGTCAGGACAGAGTAGAAACTGTTCCCACTCCTGAGAGGATCAAGAACGAGAGGGCACAGATTTAAATTAATTATTAAAAGAAGCAAAAGCGATATGAGGAGAAACTTTTTTACATAGCGCACGGTTAGGTTTGGAACGCACTGCCTAAGAGTGTGGTGGAGGCAGGTTCAATTGAAACATTCAAAAGGCGATTAGACTGTGATCTAAAAATGAAGAACGTGCAGGTTTATAGGGTGAAGGCAGGGGAATGGTACTAGGTGAGTTGCTCATTCAGAGAGCTGGTGCAGACACAATGGGCCAAATGGCCTCCTTCTGTGCCATAACAGTTCTGTGATTCTGTGATTCCATTGGAACTGAAGACTTTTTTCTGCTGTTGAAAAGGTCAATCTCACCCTTCTACTCCTCCCACCATCACACCTACTTTCTAACAAAGTGAGTAAAGAGCAGCTAGCAAAAAAGGCCCTGTCGATGCCCTATCTTGTAGGGTGGGTGGGAGGGGGGTAATGAAGTGCAGAGTTTATGAGGGTGTCCTTTCACTGATATCTGCTTGCATTGCTAGAACACATCCTGCTCTGCCTCTTCTTGGCCAACATTGTCTTGGCGCTCCCATGGCAACAGGCACCCCCAAAAGTATTGGCATTGTGCTTAGCATTATAGATTACTTGCCAACTCACCTGTCCACACTGCATGGTCCTACCATATGATAGAATAACCAGATCCTTCTGGGTGGAGGGATGAGAGTGGGGTGAGTTATGCAAATATGTGATGGGCATTTAGCACCTTGCTGGTGCTGTCCACATTCTGAGATCAAATTTAAGAAGGTGAGAACTACTGTACAATAAGTTAATGTCCTGTACTGTTTGGCCTGACTAGTCTAAATATAGTGAACAGGTACAAAATGTCAACAAAAATGCTAATGTTGCCTTGTATCTCAAAAGAGCTGGAGTTCAAAGCAGAGGAAATTATGTTTCAATTGTATGGAAATTTGGTCAGATTCCACCTGGATGATTTTGGGGTTAAAAGGGTTAAATTATGAGGACAGGTTGTGTAAACTTGGCTTGCATTCCCTGCACACAAAAGGTAGTGACAGTAACTTGGTATCTTTCTGCTTGGAAAGGCAGTGAATGCTGGGGTCAATTCAAGCTTTCAAGACTGAGATCAATAGATTTTTGTTGGATGACTTTATCATGGAATATGAGCAGGGGTATAGATCAGCCATGATCCAATTGAATGCTGGAGCAGGTTAAGGGGCTGTATGGCATTCGCCTGACCTCAATATTTCAGACTGGCCTATTGGTCCACTTCTTCACTTCTTTGACTCCCCAACCCTACTGAGTGGCTGGGAGCCACTCCCAAATTCCAGGTGGCTTCACCTCTGGTGTGGACAACCAGCACTTATATCGATGCCACCCTCTCCTAGGTGTTGGGACAGGATTATGGCATGGGAAAGTGTCTAGTGGCAGTTCAGCAAGGCGGCACTGCTAGCAGTGTGATGACACCATTGGACGCTATACCCCGATTATGTTTCTTGTTTTGTTCAGGGGAGTGAGGATGGCGGTAGTGGGGGCTTTGGGTGGGGGGGGGGGAAGGAAAAATCAAAAGACTTTAATCTTGTCTTGTCTACATTATGTCAGAATGTGAATGTCTTAATGCACAGGATGTTTGTTATGTTCTGCACAATACACTCCCTACAAACATTGTTTTACTTGGAATCCATTTGCACAGTGGAAATGTTGGTGACACTGTATACATTGCCAAGGTCTCCAGAGATGAGGCATGTCTCAATCCACGTCAGTGGCCTGATTTCCCTGAGCTCAATCACGTAGCTGTCCTTAGCTGCTCTCCGCACTTTTCACCCAAACTTCACACAAGCACCAGAATTTTTAGATATTTACCCCCACTTTCCATTTCCTCCTGTGATCTCACTGACCAGCACTACCAGATGCTCAGCATCTGGAACCTTACCCTTCCTACATGCGGAGGCTGCTGCCCTAATGTGAGTCAGAGCAATAAGTCAGATTCTGTTCTTAATATCACCTTGCAGCAAGGGGAAGTTACAGGCTAGTGAATCCTGGATTATTTTTTAGAATTTATTCTTTCATGGGATGTGGGCTTCGCTGGCTGGGCCAGCATTTATTGCCCATCCCTAATTGCCACTGAGAAGGTGGTGGTGAGCTGCCTTCTTGAACCGCTGCAATTCATGCAGATACATTCACAGTGCGGTTAGGAAGGGAGTTCCTGGATTTTGACCCCGTGACAGTGAAGGAATGGAGATGTATTTTCCCCTCCTTAACCCAGGACAGTTGTAGATGCCCAGATGGTGGCCTATCTAAGGCCAACATAGGGACTTTTCCTATAGCTGTGCTCCTTACTGCGATGTGCATTTACCTACTCCCATTGTGCTTATCATAGAATCATAGCTTCTCTACTCTCTCCACCTAATATGTAAGAAGCCCAGAAGTTAAACAGCAACAAACTTGCACTTATATTGCGCCTTCATGTTCCAAGGCACTTCATGGGGTATTAACAAACAAAATTTGACACCGAGTCACATAAGGAGATATTAGGACAGTTGACCAAAAGCTTATTCGATAGGTTTTAAGGAAGAGAGAGAAGTAGAGAGCCAGGGAGGATTAGGGAAGAAATTCCAGAGCTTGGGTGCCAGACAACTGAAGGCACAATGATCAATGGCAAGGTGATTAAGATTAGTGATAGGCAAAGGGCTGCCATTGGTGGAGCGCAGATACCTCGGAAGGTTGTGGGTCTGGAGGAGATTACGGAGATAGGGAAGGGTAAGATCATTGAGCGATTTGAAAACAAGGATGAGAATTTTAAAATTAAGGTGATAAAATTGAGGAGATTAAAGGGGATCAAAAGGAAGTTTTCAGAATTGTAAGTGGGTTTTGATGGGGTACATACGAACATAACAAAAAGGAGCAGGAGTAGGCCATTTGTCCCTTGAATAAAGAAAGATTGTTTCCACTGGCTAGTGAATTGGTAACAAGGAGACAGACCGAGAATTATCATGAGAAAAGCAAAGAAGGAAGTGTTGCTATTTAATCTATGTGTGAGCAAATAATCCTGGTCACATTTACCCACCTTGTTCGCACATCTCTTCATCCCCAAGATATGGCCAATGTCAAACAATCCATCAAAATGAATTTTAAAAAAATTAAAGGCAAGAGATAAGTTATAGCAGATGCTAGCACAAGCTAATGGGCCAAATGGTCTCCATTTGTGCTGTAATTTCTGTGATTCCATGAATCGAATGAAATATTCAGACAGGTGGGCAGGATTTTGGGTTTTAGGGTCAGGACCCCAGCTTCTGGGTCAAATAGAAATCCCAACCCAGTACTGTCTCAGGAGCAGACGCCGAATCAATGGCCAGAGGGCGTGCTCCAATTAAGGACCGCAGAATCCTGGAACTCCCTCCCTAACAGCACTGTGGGTGTACCTACACCACAGGGCCTGCAGTAGTTCAAGAAGGCACCTTCTCAAAGGGCAATTAGGGATGGCAATGCATGCTGGCTTAGCCAGTGACATCCACATCCCATGAATGAATAAAAAAAAAGCAGGCTCTCGAGTCTGAAGGGCCAATAGGAGACCCTCCAGTACGGAATGAGATGAAGTCCCCTGTTGCAGGTAATGGAAGGAGAAGACCTTGAGCATTTTTAAAATCTTTGCATTAAAAAAATGATCACAGCCGGGTAGGTGAGGAAGGCCTCAAAGCCTGCCTGGAGTGCTGGCCTCTCTCTCATCTGCAGCAGAAGGTGACCTCCAGGCAGCTGATCTGTACCCGATGTCAATCATTCTCTGATAATTGACCTAAATTGGCCTTTTACTTATTTCTCAGGTGGTTCCACCGATCTGCCGAAATTACTGAGTGAGATGGAAAGATTCCCATAGAAAGACTGTCACGTGAATCCCAAAAGTTTAATTCCACTTTTTTGCCACAGATTGGGCATGTCCAGGAGCATTTGCAGGCATTGTGCGTATGAAGGAGATACACCTCCAGGAGAGTGGTCCTCAAGCCAATGCAAATTCAGCAACATTGCCAGTACAAACTGATAGCAAACCCATGAATCAAGCCCATCAGTAACTCTCCCTGCATGCCTCTCTTCTTGTGCCTGGACATCTGTTTCTCAGATCAGCTATTAGTTGTTACCGTCAGATAGTACATCTCATATGTCTTGTTACCTCTAGCATGCCTCTCATTGTCACAGCATCCATCTGCTTCAGGTTTAAGCTGTATGCTGAGTAAGTTGCTGTGTTTGACACTGGCCAGGTTCTGGGACCTGAGAGTTAGGAAGAAAGAGCTTGCACAGCACCTTTCAAAATTATGTTCCATGAATCTAATGAATTGTTTTGAAGTATAGTCACTGCTGCTTTGTAAGCTGAAATGGCAGCCAATTTGTGCACTGTAAGGTGAATGAAATGAATGCCCAATAAATCTAGTTGTTGTTGGAACTTGCTGAGGGTTGAGTGTTGACCAGGGTAGAACATGGGTAGAATTGTGAAAAATTAACATAGGGTCTTTCATGTCCACCTGAATGGGCACACCGGGCCTCATCTTGACATCTCGTCTGAAAGACAGTGCAGCACTCCCTCAGTGCTGCACTGCAGCATCACCTAGATTATGGATAAAGTGGGACTTGAACCCCAGATATTTTGTCCCAGAGGTGAGAGGGATTGATCCAAGGTAACACTGGGCCAACTGTTTGGTGATGGTTGGTGGGGACCCATGTCCCTGGGGAATTTCCTTGGAGCTGATTCAGCTCCACCTCATTGGAAAGCCCGGCTAGCCATGCACGCAAATGAAATTTCTGGCACTCTTCCGTCAATAGTAGGTCAGTGGAGTGGGAGTGGGTCAGAAGAAATTCACTGCCCACAGTTGTGCAAAGTCCCAATGGTGCCAGACTGCTTTTATATTGGGCCAAATTGCAGCCAGCTCCTGGGGTGCTGACCTTGCGCAGCTGTCGGCAGCAACAAAGGTAAGCTTGCAGCATCTCGCCAAGGCCGGAGGTTGGGAGGAACCCCCCGCCTTAGCCTTATTGAAGTCTTCCCAGCTGCCGACCTTAAGGTCAAGGCCATCAGGAAAACACCAAGCAGGATAAAAGAGAGCAACTGAAATCAGAACAAAGGGAGCACTAGAATGTGCACAGCCCCAGTGAACCTGGAGGAGGAAGTGGCAATGGATCAAAGAGTAGAGATAACAGACACAAGACCAGCAAGAACTGGGAATGAAAAAAAAAACACTGAATGCTGAAATTAGACTGCAGATCTGTCAGCATTTGAAAAGGTAGGTTGATTAATTGATAGAGTTCATACAGAGAGAATGTTTCCTCTTGTGAGGAAGAGCATAACTAGAGCCCATCAATATGAGATAGTCACCAAGAAATCAAATAAGGAATTCAGAAGAAACTTCTTCACACAGAGAAGAATGTGAGAATGTGGAATTCGCTACCACAGGGAGTGGTTGAAGTGAGTGGTTTAGATGCATTTAAGGGGACGCTAGACAACCATTTGAGGGAGAAAGGAATAGATGGTTACAATGGTAGAGGAAAGAAGGGAGGGGGCTCAAATGGAGCATTAGCTATGGACTGGTTGGGACAAATGGACTGTTTCTCTGCCATATGTCCTATGTGATCCTTTCTTTTTTATTTATTCATGGGATCTGGGTATCGCTGGCTAGGCCAGCATTTATTGTCCATCCTCAGTTGCCCTTGAGTAGGTGGTGGTGACCTATTTCTTGAACTGCAGTCCATGTGATGTAGGTATACCTACAGTGCTGTTAGGGAGGGGGTTTCAGGATTTTGACCCAGCGACAGTGAAGGAACGACGATATATTTCCAAGCTAGGATGGTGAGTGGCTTAGAGGGAAACTTCCAGGTGATGGTGTTCCTATGTATCTGCTGCACTTGTCCTTCTAGATGGTAGTGGCAATGTGTTTGGAAGGTGCTGCCTAAGGATTCTTGGTGAGTTCCTGCAGTGCACCCTGTAGATGGTACATACTGTTACCACAGTGGTGGAGGGAGTGAAAGTTTGTGGATGGGGGGGCCAATCAAGTGGGCTGCTTTGTCCTGGATGGTGTCAAGCTCCTTGAGAGTTGTTGGTGCTGCACTCATCCAGGCAAGTGGAGAGTATTCCATCACACTCCTGACTTGTGCCTTGTAGATGGTGGCAGGCTTTGGGGAGTCAGGAGGTGAATTACTCCACCATAATTCCCAGCATCTGACCTGCTCCTGTAGCTACAGTATTTATATGGCTAGTCCAGTTCAGTTTCTGGTCAATGGTAACCCCCAGAATGTTGATAGTGGGAGGTTCAGCAATGGTAATGCCATTGAATATCCAGGGAAGATGTTTAGATTCTCTCTCATTGCCCAGCACTTGTGTGGTGTGAATGTTACTTGCCACTTATCAGCCCAAGCATGAATATTGTCCAGGTCTTGCTGCATATGGACACAGACTGCTTCAGTATCTGCAGAGTTGTGAATAGTGCTGAACATTGTGCAATCATTCGCAACATCCCCGCTTCTGCCCTTATGATGGAGGGAAGGCCATTGGTAAACAAGTCGAGGATAGTTGGGCCCAGGACACTACTCTGAGGAACTCCTGCACTGGTGTTCCAACACTGAGGTGCTAGGTGTGGCTTCAACCAATGGAGCTTGGGCTCCTTGATGCCACACTCGGTCAAATGCTGCCTTGATGTCAAGGGCAGTCACTCTCATCTCACCTCTTGAGTTCAGCTCTTCTGTCATTGTTTGGATCAAGGCTGTAATGAGGTCAGGCACTGAGTGGCCCAGGCAGAACCCAAATTGAGCATCAGTGAGCATGTTATTGCTGAGTAATTGCCGCTAATTAGCACTGCCGACACTTTCCATTGCTTTGCCCTTTGAAAAGGGGTGGTTGCTGCTTTCTTGAACTTTTTGGATTGAACAGATCTACGCTAGGTCTCTTCAGAATGCAGTCAAGAGTCAACTATGTTAGTAGGGTGCTGGAGTTATATGCAGGTCGTCCAGCATTCCTGTCCTCATGGAGACATTAAGACATACCGCGAGCTTCACAATCACTTTCACTGATACCAGCTACTCTGAGGGACCGTGAAACACAGCTTTTTAAGAACCTGGTCTGACTCTATGAAAATTGTGGGGGAGTAGGACATGCCTATCTCTGCAAAGGAGCTGGCCAAGGCCAGGAGTGGCAGATGTGGGCTTTTAACAGGAACCAGCTCGCAACCTTTAAAGGCACTCCCAAATATCACACAGCCCGGGAAGTGGGTCAAGAATTATGGAATTGGGTCCCGCCTGCCACTTTTAAAGGGCTCCTGAGTCAATCTGACTCGGTGAAAATCCAGGTAACAGTGTAGGAAAGTCCATTAGAGCTGGTCAGGATTGTATCGGATGTCAATGTACATAATCTTTCCATGACTCCAGAAAAGCAAGAAAGCAGAATGATGTGATATTTCATCAGAACACAAGACTACAGTCCACAGAATTTTATTCTTAAGCTTTAGAATTTTACTTCAATTGAGAAACCTTAGTGAAAATGTGAACTTGTATTTCTCTATAGCACTTTTCACAACCTCAAGACATCCTAATGCACTTCACAACCAATGAAGTGCTTTTGGAATGTAGTCACTGTTGTAATTTAGAGAAATGTGGCTGCTACACTTGAGGTACAGGGTTCACTTGTGGCCACTTCACCTCAAAAATGTTACAGAAATGATAGGAATAAAGAGCATGAAAGAGCTATGAGGCAAGAGTAGAGAACGTCAAACTCCACAGTCAAGAGAGAAAGTGCTTAAGAAGGGAAACTTCATAGCGGGTTATCTAATCTATTAAATAGGGTTAATAGGGTAATCTAAAATGCCACACCAAATTAAGGCAGGACAGTAAGAAAGGTAGATTTAAAACAGATATTAGAATAATGTCTTTGGACAAGAAGTGAGAAATGTTTGGAATGTTGGGTAGGAGAGGATAGTTGGGAAAAAGATGGATGCTGTGATTGAAAATTTAGGATAGTAGAAATGATGACATTCAATGGGCCAAAGGGCAGTTTCTCATCTTTGACTAATTTTCTCATACACGCTGGCCTGTTGGTTTGGTGCCAATGAACCATTAGTAGGTTAATGATAATCCACCACCCAAGCCTAAAACTAGCAATGAATAGCAGATGCCTTTGAAATAAGGCTTGACCGTCTGCTTTTTATCTTCTATGGACATCAGATTTCTTAATGACCCCTTTTCTGAAGAGATTGCATTACCTCGCGGGAGTTTCAAAGAAAAGAGGGCTCTATAATTAAAGGTTCTTTGTTCAGGACTCAAAATGATAGACTTACACAGTAAGATACTCTGAAGTTGAGTGTGCAAGCTAACAAGGGTTTTTTTTCCCCAGGGTGCACAGGAGGGCTTAATCTGTGTCATGCATCAGGCACCATGTAAAGCTGAAGTAACCACAGGCCTCCCACACTCTTAAGACTTGAAAGTGATTCTCAACACAATTTCCCTGCAAGTCCTCCTGGTCTTTAGGCTGGGACTCTTTTTCTGACTGACATTCTTGCGGAGTGCTTAGCAATGAAGCAGCTCTGTCATAAGTTTTAGATCCCTAACTGGATCCAGGCCCAGAACCAGCACGGTAAGTGTTCTGTATTTTGCTTCATCCAGGTACCTTTGCCAGGAAGGGCAAGTGGGAAAACTGATTTTCTTGTTGCCTGTTTTTCACTTGGAGTGCAAAGTTGGGAAATCACTCCCTGTGATGTTCTATCAGGTCACGTCAACTGTCATGGAAATGGAGGCTTTATCTGCATGGCAGAAGAGTATGTTCAGTCTTCTGCACCCAGTCTACCATATATGGACTTTCAGGGCTAATTTCGTTGATTAGATGCACTGCTACCACTTGGATATTGAGCCATTCAGACCGGGAATGTCCAAAGTCCCATCACAGACTGGGCTGAGTTAGCCAATTTGTGGGGAGGCTTACAGACCAGGGAGGTCCAAGTTAGACATTGTATTGCCTGACTTCAATCAATGCTTGCTCCATTGCCCTCACTGTCCCATGTACCCTGAGCAGTGAAAGAAAGAATATGCATTTATATAGCACTTTTCGCCAGCTCAGGATGCCCCAAAGCACATTATAGCCAATGAAGTACTTTTATAATTTATTTGATGATGTTAGTTTTGAAAGATAAATATTAGCCATAATAACGGGTAGAACTCTTCTTCAAACAATCAGTTAGGAATTTTTAATTGCCTCACTGAAAGGGCAGGCTTGGTTTAATGTCTCATTCAAAAGGCAACTGACAGTGCAACACTAGAATGTCAGCCTAGACTTTAGTGCTTAATATCATGGAGTGTGACTTGAACCCACAAGCTTCTGACTCAGAGACAAGTGAGCTTCTTGCTGAACCATGGATGGAAAGAGAAGATGATGAATTCATGGGTGAGGAATGCTGTGGTGTCACTGCCTGTGGTCGGACTCTACGAATGATAGTAACCAAACAAATATTTGTGGCAGTCTGACACTGTGCTGAGAAACAACTCAAGTGGTGTTGTATAAATGGTTGACATGTTGTTTTGATGATCACTGATTTACTTCTCAAAATGATCCTAGTTAAAGTCTCTGAGAGTGTACGTTGGGCTTGTGAGACCCACTCAGCTCCAGTCACGACTGCAGTTTGGGACCTCAGTCTGGTTTACAGCCATTCTGACACTGACCAACTTCACAAGGGCAACCCATCAGAATGACCAATCTTCAGTTGCTTCTCTTACCTTCCCTGGGCAAAAAAAAATGAAGTGGTGTTTTAGTGCTTGAGCTTGGTTGCCATGTAAACAACACAGAAGCAATCAGGAAGGCAGGGTGGTTAGCTATGTCATAAGAGCAGGAAGTTAAGAATTTCCTAGACAGAAAAGGATCATTCAATCCAACATTTTGTACCTTTCCAATGGGTTAGAATTTCTGCATATTCCTCACTATCACTCAGTGTAATTTTGGTGAAATATAAGCAGAAGTCCTGCAGAAACCCAGCTTAAATGCCGGTTCGCACAGTCACTCCAATATTTCCTTGTTAATGTAACGGGAGATCGGGAAGCCTCTGTAGAAATTCCAGAGGCATATCTCTCAAGTAGAAATATAGGAACATAAGATCAGCAGTAGGCCATTTCAGCCTTGAGACCCTACCTCTTTCAATGAGGTCATGGCTGATCTCTGACTTAACTCGACTTACCCACCTTTTCCTCACAATCCTGAATACCTTTGGTTAACAAAAATCTGTCAATCGCAGAATTAAAATGAACAATTGATCTAGCATCTCTCACCATTTGCAGATGAGAGTTCCAAACTTCTACCACACTTTGTGTGTAGAAGTGTTTCCTAGGGGGTAGCTCTTGTGCTCTCGTTGGAGGCGGGAAGGGTATTTGCCTAGGTGGAATGGTATCGTACCTGAATCCTGCCATCTTTCCGCCTCCACCATGATTGACTTTCCCACCCCACCATCAGTTGAGGCCCTGAAGAGGCCAATTAATTACCACTTAAGGGCTTCTTCCTACTGCCGCTGGGCTTAACCCAGCTGCAAGCCGGCCATGTGGCCCAGTTGTCGCCTTGGAGTTGGCAGGCATGGTGGTCCCTCAATCAAAGGCACTCAGTGCCTGATCAAGGGACTAGATATCGGGAAGGGCGGGGTGGGGTGCTGCCCACAGAGTCGTCCACCTGCCTTTGCTGCCGACTCCCTCTCCCTGCGACCCTCACCCGATGAAACCTCACCCACCCACAATATTATTTACCTGCAGCCTGGGTCGCTCTGCGATCCTGGGACTCTGGGGGGGGGTGGGGGTTGTCCCTTTAGCAGTAGCCATGGCCCACTTAATGGCACTGTGGAATGCAAGAGCTGCTTCTGATTGGCCGGCAGCTGTTGCTAGGTGGGATTTCTGCTCCCGGGGTTTTGGTTCCAGGGGAAGGTCTGTTGGTGGTCTCGCCACTGCCTGATTTGTGTGTGGTTTGGCGGACTTTCCTGAAAAGAGGCACCGTGCATCTCTCGCTTCCTGTCTGGCTGCCAGGTGAGGCCCCTGATGACACAACAAGATTCCGCCCCTAATTTCACTCCTGAAATGCCTGACTTTAATTTCTAGAAAACTCTCCCTAGTCCTGGATTCCCAGCCAGCAGGAATTGTTTCTCTCTAGCTACCCTATCTGTTCTCCTTAATAGCTTGAAAACCTTGAACAGATCACCCTTTGACCTTTTAAATTCCAGCAAATACAACCCTAGTTTATGTAATCTTTCCTCATAATTTAATCCTTGGGGTTCAGGTATAATTCTAGTAAATCTACACTGCACTCCCTCCCAGGCCAAGATATCCTTCCTAAGAACTGCTTGGAACTGCTTTTCTTCCTTTCCTCCTTCATCCCTTCCCCACTTCCTTTCTTAATACCCCTGGAAACCCTTTGAACCCCTTGATACAATGGGTAGCTGCTAATTTATCCTATAATTCTGTTACTATTTGAATACAAAAGTTGCACCTGACTTCCCTTCTTCCTACCTCATTCTTAACCTGCAATCTCTGGGATTTGAAATTTTCCCCACCATGATAAAATTTGTTTGGATCCACTGGGCGGAATTCTCCCATCCTGCCCACTGCAGGTTTCGTGGCAAGTGGGAGTGGAGGATACAGCAACAGGCAGAAAGTCGCAAATCCACTGTCATAAAAAGAAGTTGCAATTTTCCCGCTGGTGTGTTTATGGCAGGTCGGTTATCCTGCCGACTAGTGGCATGAATGCCATTTGTGTTCATTACATGTCATGAATGCTCATTAAAACAGCCCCTTGCTGGAATCTTGTCAGGCCTTCCAATCTTTCATCATGCCGGCAGGAAATTATGTTGGCCTCAAACCCGTTTGAAAAGGGGTGGGATGCACAAGTCGGACCTCAGTTCCTTGGTAATGTCAAGGTGAGTGGAACATACACAGCCTACCAGCCATAGCACTGCGCCGGTCTTGTTGTGATGAATGTCACTCTGCTGGGGCTGTAGGGTTGGACTGCTCCTGCTCTTCGCCTACATTGTCCTGAGGAACACCACTGTGCTGTGGCACTCATGCAGGCCTCCTTTTTCAGAAACTAGCATTTCAACCGGGGGGTGGGCTGTGAGGTGAGGGTGGGTTGATGAATATGAGCAGGGCAACGGGCAGGGAAGGCTGTGAAATGGCAGTGAGGGGGAAGGGTGAACACGAGGGGGGCAATAGGGAGGGAAGGCTGTGAAATGGCAGTGAGGGGGAAGGGCGAACACGAGGGGGGCAGTAGGGAGGGAAGGCTGTGAAATGGCAGTGAGGGGGAAGGGCGAACACGAGGGGGGCAATAGGGAGGGAAGGATGTGGAATGGCAGTGAGGGAGAAGGGCGAACACAAGGGGGGCCTTTCTGGGGTCGCCCTCTGTCGGGAAGATGTAATAATTTTCATGTTATTGGAATTTATTGTAAAGTAGATTAATAGTGGCGTCTGTGTCTGTGTGTCTATGTGTGTGTGTGTGTGTGTGTGTGTGTGGTGGGAAGGAATAAGTTGAATTAAAGGCAGCTGGTCTGAAGGCTTTGATGTAACAGAAGATTAGCTAGGTTTGAAATGTTAAGCAGGTAAACATAAGGGAAGTTTTAGGATGTGAGATGTAAAGGAGACAATTGCATTTTTAAATAAACCAGACTAGATTGAATTCAAAAGAGAAAGTGAAATGTTATACCTAGTCAGAAGAAGATAAGAAACAAGTGTGTTTATTATCCCCAAAGATTACTGGTAAAATTGGTACTATGATAGATTAGAGAGGTAAAAGCCCAAAGATATAGTGAAACAATGGGAATTTGCATTCAGAGGGGAAAATATGTACAAAGGAGTGAAGGTTGTGTGTAAGGGAAGGAATTCTAAGATCTTACAAGTTTGAAAGCCTCTAGCCTCTGTGCTCAAACCGCTGTCTACAAAGAACTGATGTGAAGAAAACTCACTTTGATTTCGACTGTTCAGAGTATTGTATGTTACTTTCCTAGGTCTGTTAAAATCTCTGTGCCTCACTGTTGCCTTAATGGAGGCGTAACTGGTAGTTAGATTAAATGTGGGATTTAGAAGTTATCATAGTAGTAATTTGTAGATCTATGTATGCGCTTGTAATTATTTCCCCTATTAATAAAGGTTTAATTTAGTTTATAAGAAACCTATGAGACTTGGTGAGTCTTCTTCTTTTACTGAATTCAAAGCCTGCATCTCGAAATAAGTACAAATTACAAATAGTTGTGGCAGCTACTTCAAGTTTCCTTCTGGGATTTGGGCAGCTTGGCACCTGCCATTCACCTGCATAACAGAAATTGGGGGCTCTTTGCAGGATATATTTGAAATTCCTTGGTTGGTTTGGAGTTGGTGAATCTTAAGGTTATGAGTATGAGAAGCACTTTGAATTCAGGAATTAGTGTGAGGTTTTTTTAAAGTGGTGAGACTGCAATATGGCTTTGGAAGTTACTAAGACTTGTCTGGGAGTTGAAGTTATAACTTTGGCTGGTTTACAGAAGATAAATAGAGGTAAGTTAATGGAACTGGCAGATAAGAAACAATTGGGATTACCTGCAGGGGCAAAGAAAGCAGATAGAATTGAAGCTATAGCACAACATTTAAAGTTGGAAGTGATACCTGACACTAGCGAGTCATAGCCAGATGAAGTGAGACTTCAGTTAGAAATGAAGAAGCTTGAACTTCAACAAGCAAAGGAAATGAAAAAATTGGAACCAGATGCAGCAGAAAAAGAATGGACTGAAAAAGAAAAGGAAAAGATGTTTCAAAGGGAGCAAGCAGAAAGTCAGGAGAAAGAAAGGAAGCTGGACCTGGAATTCCAGGCAAGAGAGAAGCATAAAGAAAGAGAGGCAAAGGAAAGAGAGAAGAAACGAGAAAGGGAATACCAGCTTAATGGGCTGGAAGGTAAAAAAGAGATTTCAGATTCTGAGGAAAGTTCTGATGATGAAGAAACCTTTAACCTGAAACCCAGTGGGGAGATAATTAAATTTGTACAAGCTCTTCCAAAGTTTGAGGAAAGAGATGTTGCAGCATTCTTTATTTCATTTGAGAAGATAGCTAAACAGGTGAAGTGGCCACAGGAAAACTGGACATTGTTGTTACAATCCAAATTGGTAGGTAGAGCACATGAGGTCTATGCTTCACTGTCAGAAGAAATGTTGTGAATTATGATGTGGTTAAAAAAAGGCTATTTTGAGTACATATGAGTTGGTTCCTGAGGCATACAGGCAGAAATTTAGGAATATGAGAAAACAGCCTGGGCAAACTTATATTGAGTTTGAAAGAGTAAAACAAAGTAATTTTGACTGGTGGATACAGGCATTAAAGATAAAGATGACATATGCAGCTCTTAGAGAGTTAAATCTTTTGGAAGAATTTAAAGATTCAATTCCTTTGGTAGTGAGAACTCATGTGAAGGAACAGAGGGTTGAAACAGTAAGACAAGCAGCAGAGATAGCGGCTGATTATGAGTTAGATCCTAGAGTTAACCCTTTTTTTGTCACTCTTTTAAATAGGAGAGTGATGGAGAGTGGGAAGGTGAAAGGAAGGTGGATAGTCAGGGAAGAGGAGGAGTAGGTGTAAATTCCCAGGAAGTTTTTTCTCAGAATAAAAAGGAAGGTGTTGAGGGTGGAAGTGACATTCGACAATTGGGGTGTTTTCATTGTAATAAAGTTGGACACATGAAATATGTGTGTTGGAAATTGCAGGGTAAATCTGTTGGAATTATAGGGGCACAGAAAAGTTCTGGAAGTAAAAGTACTGTGTGTTCTGAGGTTCAGGCACAGGAAAAAACAATGATTTGTGTACAAGTAAAACAGGGGGAATCAGTGATAGACAAAGAAGTGGGAAGGTGTTCATAATTTACCCAGGAACATTCTGAGGAGCAGGCTGCAGAACGTTTAAAGATTTTTTGTGCAAAGGAAAAGTCTTTCCATGTGTACAGGGTGGAGTAGGAAAAGATGTTAAAATTTTAAGGAGCTAGTCAATCCTTAATGTTGCAGGATTGTGATATTTGTTGTTCAGGGGGAGTATTGCAGGAACAAGTGATAATAAGTAGGGTTCATGGAGATGCTAAGCCTATTCCATTGTGGAAGGTAGATTTAAAGAGTAAGTGGAAAACAGGTGAGGTGATTGTTGGAGTAGTGGAAAAATTGCCCATTGCAGGGTTTAAATTTATTTTGGGTAATGATATAGCTGGATCACAGATGTGGGTGATGTTTATGGTAGTTGAGCAGCCTGTAGGAGTGTTTTGAACAGAAGTGTTACAGAGAGAGCATTGTGGGTTGTTTCCAGATTGTGTGATAATGAGACCACAGGTTCACAGGTTGAAGCAGGAATAACAAAGTTCAAAGGCAGGGAGAAGGTGTGGAAATCCAGTTAGCTGACACTGTGTTTGATAAGGTTGTTCAGGAAGAAATACTGGAAGACAATGCAGCTGAAATGTTTAACTCAAGACATCTGGTGCAGTTACAGAAAAAGGATTTGCAAATAAGACAGTTATAACAGACAGCTTACTCAGAAACAGAGGCAAAATGTATTCGAGAATATTATTACCTTCAGGGTAATGTTTTAATGAGAAAATTGAGGCCTTATCATGCTTCAGCAAATGAAAGCTGGAAGGAGGTGCAACAAATTATAATACTATTAGGATATAGAAATGAGGTTCTGAGGATAGCTCATGAAATTCTAATGGGGAGACATGTAGGAATTAGAAAGACACAGGCAAAACACAAAAACATTTTTATTGTCCTAGATTGCATAGAGATGTAGTCAAATTCTGTAGATCATGTCACACATGTCAGGTGATAGGGAAACTACAAGCAGTGTTTAAGCCAGCACCTTTATTTCCCAATCCAGCATTTGAAGAACCTTTTTAATAGAGTCACGACTGATTGTGTAGGACCCCTCCCTAAGACTAAAAGTGGAAATCAGTACTTACTGAAAATAATGGACGTGTCTGCCAGGTTTGCTGAAGCAATACCTTTGAAAAATATTACAACAAAGAAAATTGTGAAAGAATTGAGAAAATATTTTGCAAGATATGGTTTACCTAAATACAAGCAGATCAGTGTTCAAATTTCATGTCACAGCTGTTTAAGGAAGTAATGAACAGTTTGGGGATAAAACAGTTGAAGTGAACAGCCTACCATCCTGAATTACAAGGGGCTTTGGAAAGATGGCATCAAACTTTAAAATCTATGATGACGGCTTATAGTTGGGATTGTCCACAGGATTCAGTAGGGGAATTCCATTCTTGTTATTTGCTAATAGGGATACTCTTAATGCATCGACTGGTTCTAGTCCTTTTGAACTAGTTTATGGTCATGAGACGAGAGGAACACTGAAATTGATTCATGTGAAATTGATGGGTCAAAATTCAGAAACTACTCTCCCGGATTATGTATCAAATTTCAGAGAGAGATTGGACAGAGCATGTGAGTTGGCTAGGGAACATTTAAAGATATCATAGCAAGTGATGAAAGTGAAAGCAGATGGGAAAGCTACAGCTCGTAGTTTTGTTGCTGGGGAGAAAGTGCTAGTTCTGTTACCAGTACTGGGTGACTCATCAAAGGCAAGGTTTAGTGGGCTTTACAGCATTGAAAGGAAACTGAGTGAAGTAAATTATTTAATAAATACTCCAGATAGAAGAAAGAAGCAGGGGATGTGTCATGTAAGTGTGCTTAAAAAGTACTTTGACAGGGAAGAGGATAAAAAGATGTATTAGTGGTGGTAGGTAAAGAGAAAGAGGTAAAATGTAGGATTCTGAAATTGATTTTCCTCTAATCAATTTGAATAATGTGGGGGTACTTGAAAATTTAAATGTATATTGAGTTACCTCCCAGACAAGTGTCAAAGTGATTTGGAGTTGCTATTGTGGTCACACAAAGATATTTGTGGGAATAAGCTGGGAAGGACAAATTTAGATATACATGATGTCTCTGTAGAAGTTTCATCATTGATAAGGCATCATCCTTATAGATTAAATCTGGTAAAGTTATCACAAGTACAGAAAAAATTGAATTCATGATTCAAAATGATATCATTGAGCCTGGTTGCAGTAACTGGAGTTCGCCTGTTGTGCTGTACCGAAACCGGATGGAACACTGAGACTGTGCACGGGCTATCGAAAGGTGAATGCGACGACAAAAGCAGATTCACAGCCTATACCATGGTTGGAAGATTGTATTGAGAAAGTAGGACATTCAAAATTTATCACAAAAGTTGACTTGCTAAGAGGATATTGGCAAGTATCGTCATTGGAGAGAGTGCAGGAGATATTGGCTTTTGTGATGCCAGATGGACTATATCAGTTTAAAGTCATCCCGTTTAGTATGAAAAATGCACCTACAACATTTCAAAGACTGACAAACAAAGTAATTACAGGTCTGAGCAATCGTGCTGTGTATATTGACGATTTGATAGTTTTCAGTCAGATGTGGGAGGAGCATTTACAACATCTGGAAGAATTATTTACTAGATTATTAGAAACTAATTTGGCAGTGAATTTGGCTAAAAGTGAATTTGCAAAAGCGCAAGTCACATATTTAGGCCATACCATTGGATATGGTAAGATGGTTCAAAGAGATATGGAAGTTAAGGGTATTGTGGATTTCCCCGATACAACACAACGAGGTGTTTTGAGATTTCTGGGCATGAGTGGGTTTTATCGGATATTTGTACCAAATTTTAACAGTGAATTTGCTCCATTGACTGAACTATTAAAAAAGGACAAGAGGTTTCAATGTTCACAGGAGTGTCAGAAGGCATTTGACAGTTTGAAAACTACTACCTATGACACCTGTTTTGGCAGTGCCCAATTATGCCCGGCAATTTAAGTTGGCCATTAACACAAGTGATTTAGGCATTGGGGCCGTACTGTTACAAGAAAGAGTGCAGAGGTGCCTCAGGGAGATTAGTTAAAGATTTTAAAAGCGAAATACAGAAAAGAAAATGTTATAAGACATGTCCCCTCATGTGACAGTGTCACATGAGCTGGAATATGTCCATTACATTTAAAAAATTTTTAAAATTGAATTTTAAAACACTTCATGAAACCTCATCCCGCCCGTGGATGAGGTTTAATGAAAAATGCGAAGGCCGCCTGAGCTCTTAGCCTGCCCGCCAGCCTTAAGGTTGGATGGACAGCTTATTTAACTGTTTTAATTAGTTCTTAACAAGCCTTAATAGGCTTTTTGCAGTTCGGTGGGCGCGCAGCCGAACTGAAAATCAAAATGTCGCACGGTGACTTTGGGATGCCCACCCAATGTCACTGCGTGTCATTTTACACGTCAGCGAGTGAGCCCCACCCCTGCTTGCCAACCAGAAAATTCTTCTCTATGTGTCTGCGTGTATGGGGGTGTGTTTGTGTGTGTGTGTTTGTGTGTGTGTGTGTGTGTGTGTGTGTGTGTGTGGGCTGGGGAGAAGGAGGGGTCGGGGTGCAGGGTGGGGAGGGGACTTAATTGAATTAAAGGCAGCTGCTCTGAAGGCTTTAATGTAACAGAAGATAAGCTAGGTTTGAAATGTTAAGTAGGTAAACATGGGGGAAGCTTTAGGATGTAAGGTGTAAAGGACACAATTGCATTTTAAAATAAACCATATTCAAAAGAGGGACTGAAATATTACACTTAGCCAGGAGAAGTTAAGAAACAATGTATTTATTTTCCCCAAAGATTACTGGTAAAATTGGTACTATGATAGATTAGAGAGGTAAAAGTCCAAAGATGTAGTGAAACAGTGTATATTTGCATTCAAAGGGGAAAATATGTATAAAGGAGTGAAAGTTGTGTGTAAGGGCAGGTATTCTAAGATCTAACAAGTGTGAAAGCCTCTAGACTCTGTGCTCAAACTGCTGCCTATGAAGAAATTAAGTTAAGAAAACTCACTTTGAATGCGACTGTTCAGGGTATTGTGCATTACTTTGCCTGGCCCAATAAAATCTATGTATTTCACTGTTTCTTTAACGGAGGTGTAACTGGGAGTTAGGTTAATTAGGGGATATAGAAGTTATCATAGTAGTAATTTGTAGATCTATGAATGTGCTTGACATCATTTCTTCTCTTAATAAAGGTTTAATTTAGCTTTGTAAGAAGCCTATGAGACTTGGTGGTCTTCTTTTACTGAATTCAAAGCCCACATCTCCAAATAAGTGCAAATTGCAAATAGTTGTGGCAAGTTTCCCTCCGGGATTTGGGCAGCTTGGTATTTACTAACCGCCTACACTAACACCCTCTAAGCTCTTGCTGCTGTAGGAGTGAGCAGGAGTCTGCCTAGAAAAAGAGGAGGAAGACCTCCTTGTGATGAAAACCACTGAGAGCCATTGCCTTCATTAGCTGTGTCATAGGGCTACTCAGAATTCAGTGGCTTCACATCACAGTCGCTGTTGAAGTGTAACACATAGGAATGTAGAATTTGGGAATGCAGGCTTTAGTGAAGGAGGCACAGCTGTCTCATATATGACACTCCATCAATGAAGGCCTATCACATGTTCACCAGTATTAACACCTCTAACGGGCCAAAGGGCATCCACTCATTGCCCATGAGCAGCTGATTAATTTGTCACATCTGAGATTGGAGCACAGAGCTAGGCTGGGTCACTCATCTCACTGAACATTTAGCATCCCACGCAGGGCTCAAGATGTTACATATCTGCCATGCCACCTTGGTCACCTCTATGATAGTGTGCTAGTGTCTCAGGAACAAGGCAGCATCAGCCACCATGCAAATAGGGCAGGAAAAACTACGGACTCTGACAGTTTCCAAATGTGTCATCTTCTGAGCTTCACTTTTTTTCCTTTTGAATCACTAGTGTCTTCAAAGTTTCCTTTCAGAGAGAAGGCAAAAGCACATATGGATCCAGGACTCAATGCTGCCCTTATCAGGATCCTAATGCAATGGAGGAGGTGATGGAGGGAGAGGTGACTCCACATATAGCTCCAGAAGGAGGGGCATAGTCAAGCAGAGCCAGAGTATAAACAGGAGGGTCAGGAGGAGAGACCCAGACAACGGAGGGGGTGCTGGCCAGACCTAGGGTTTATCGTAGAAGAGTCTCCTACTTACAAATGAGTGACAGGCAATGCCATTCACGTCTTCACTTGTCCCGAGCTCTGGTATATCACATATGCTACATTCTTCGTGAAGACCTGATGCCATGTGGAGTTGGAAGGTATCCCCTGCCAGTGGCTTTGAAGGTGACCACGGCACTCAATTTCTTGGCCTCTGACTCTTTCCAAAGATCAACAGATGACCTGTGTGGCATCTCTCAGTCCGCAACACATCGATGCTTAAAGCAGGCCACAGGTGCCCTTTACAGGAAGGCCTATCATTATGTCAGGTTTGCTCTGGACAAAAATAGCCAGGCTGCAAGATCCACCGGCTTTGCCACCAGCTCAGGCTTCCCAAGAGAGCAGGGTGTAATAGACTGCACCCATGTTGCTAATTGGGCTCCATGGCAGCAGTCCCTAATGTTTATAAACAGCAAGGGCTATCATTCCATCAGCGTACAACTGGTGTGTGATCACCGGAAGCACATACTGCATATTTGTGCATAGTAATCTGGGAATTGCCATAACTCCCACATCCTGAATCACTCCCAGGTGCTTGAGATTTTCAAGGGGCCATTATGTTTGCAGGGATGGCTGCTTGGGGATACGGGATACCCACCGAAATGCTGGCTGATGACACTGGTGCGTCGCCCTCAGAGTCATTCCAAGCAGACATACAATGCTGCTCACAGCTCCACACGTTTCCTTATAGAGCAGACCATAGGGCTTCTGAAGATACACTTCAGATGCTTGGACCGCTCAATTGGCTCACTCCAATACACTCCTGACAGGGTTCCCCGCATCATCACAGTGTGTTGCACCCTTCGCAATCTGGCAATGCAAAGTGGTGAACCCCTGTGAGACGATGAACTGGAGGAGGGTGAGAGCTCATCGAAGGATGAAGATGCAGAGGCCCAGGAACCTCAGGAGGCTGCTGAGCGTCAGTATGAGTGCAATCATGCCGTGGAGGAAAAAAGACCTGGGAGATGTGCCTGTGATATGTTAATCGCTGACAGGTTCCAAGAAGAGTGAAGTCAAGTCTTGGAGGAGACTCAGGGCTGAAAGCAGCACAAGGACAGAGCGAGAGTTCAGAGGAGACTCAGGGCTGAAAGTGCCACAAGGGCAGAGCGAGAGTTCGGAGGAGATCTGAGGCTGAAAGTGGTAAGGGGACAGAGGGAGATTTTGGATGAGACTTGGAGCTGAAAGCGGCATGAGGACAGAACGAGAGTTTGGATGAGCATCGGGGCTGAAAGTGGCTCGAGGACAGAGCGAGAGTTCAGAGGAGACTTGGGGCTGAAAGTGGCACGATGACAGAGCGAGAGTGGACCTTCAGGCAGTGGGGTTCAAAGTGACGCCATAATTCAAAAAGTGACGCGACGCAGGGGAGGCAGCTGATTGGTAAGTAGGGTCAGATGAGTACCTCTACTTCTACTTTTTCTACTAATCAAACTGCTGCAGTCCTTTAGCTTAAATGAAATAAGGTGAGGACTTTGGGCTGTAGTGGGAGCGTTTGGAGTGGAATAAGGTCCCTGGCGTAATTAGTATTCTTTAAAGGGAGTAACTAACGAGCTTAATCTAAAGAGAACTCATAGCAGCAGAGCTCACACCCATGACATGCCCCTCCTGTGCTATGTGGGAAGTCACGGACACTTCCAGTGTCCCTGGCTGCCATGTGCGCAGGAAGTGTGTCCAGCTGTGGCTACTGGCTAACCGCATTTCAGAGCTGGAGCTGCGGGTGGATTGACTGTGGAGTATCCGTGATGCTGAGGTTGTCATGGACAGCATGTTTAATAAGACGGTTACACCACAGGTAAAGACTGAACAGGCAGAAAGGGGATGGGCGAGCACCAGGCAGAGTAGGGGAAGGCAGGTAGTGCAGGAGTCCCCTTGGCCATCCCCCTCTCTATCAGATATACTGTTTTGGATGTTGTTGGGGGAGACGACTTCTCAGGGGAAAGCAGCAGGAGTCAAGTCCATGTCAGAGCCATACAGACTCGAAACATTAACTCTGTCTTTCTCTCCACAGATGCTGTCAGACCTGCTGAGTTTTTCTAGCATTTTTTGTTTATGTTTCAGATTTCCAGCATCTGCAGTATTTTGCCTTTATCTTAGAGAGCAGACTATCCTAGACAGGGTATTGTGCAATAAGAAAAGATTAATTAACAATATTGTTGTGTGGGGTCCCTTGGGGAAGAGCGACCATAAAATGATAAAATTGTTCATTAGGATGGAGAGTGAAAAAGTTGAATCCAAATCTAGAGACCTAAATAAATGGAACTATGAGAGTATGAGGTGCAGGTTGGTAATGATGGATTGGGGAACCTTACTAAAAGGGTTGACGGTGGATAGGCAATGGCTAATATTTAAGGAATGTATGCATGAATTACAACAATTATTCATTCCTGCCTGACACAAGAAATAAAACAGGAAAGGTGGCTCAACTATGGATTACAAAAGAAATTTGGGATAGTATTGGATCCAAATAGGAGACATATAAAAATGCCAGAAAAAGCAGCAAGCCTGAGGATTGGGAGCAGTTTAGAACTCAGCAAAAGTGGACAAAAAGATTAAGCAAGAAGGGGAAAATGGAGTAAGAGAGTACACTTGCAAGGAACATAAAAACTGACTGTAAAAATTTCTATAAATATGTGAAGAGAAAATCATTAGCAAAGACAAATGTAGGTCCCTTACAGTCAGAAATGGGGAAATTATAATGGTGAACAAAGAAGTGGTAGAAGAATTGAGCAGATATTTTGGTTCTGTCTTTACAAAAAAGGATACAAATAATTTCCCAGAAATGTTAGGGGACCAAGGGCCTAGTGAGAGGGAGGAATTAAGCAAAATCAGTATTAGTAAAAAAATGTTGTGAGAGAAATTAATGGGGTTAAAGGCTGAAAAATCCCCAGGGCCTGATAATCTGCATCCCAGAGGACTAAAGGAAGTGGCCATGGAAATATTGGATGCATTGGTGGTCATCTTCCAAAATCCTATAGACTCTTGAGTAGTTCCTACAGATTGGAGGGTGGCAAATGTAACCCCACTATTTAAAAAAGGGAGGAGAGATAAAATAGAGAATTACAGACCAGTTGGCCTAACATCAATAGTGGGGAAAATGCTAGAGTCTATTATAAAAGACGTGGTAACAGAGCACTTGGAAAGCATTAACAGGAATAGACAAATTCAGCATGGGTTTATGAAAGGGAAATCATGCTTAACTAATCTACTGGAGTTTTTTGAGGATGTAACTAGAAGAATAGATAAGGGAGAACCAGTGGATGTGGTGTATTTGGATTTCAAGAAGGCTTTTGATAAGGATCCACATAAGAGGCTAGTGGGTAAAATTAAAGCACATGGGACTGGGGATAATATACTGGCATGGATCGAGAATTGGTTGACAGGCCGGAGTGTGGGAATAAATGGGTCTTTTTCCAGGTGGCAGGCGGTGACTAGTGGTGTACCACATGGATCAATGCTTGGGCCCAGCTATTCACGATGTAGATGAATGACTTGGATGGGGGAACCAAATGCAATATTTCCAAGTTTGTTGACGACACAAAACTGGGCAGAGTTGTGAGTTTTGAGGAGGATTCAAAGAGGCTTCAGGTGATTTAGACAAGTGTGTGTGGGTAAATATGTGGCAGATGCAGTATAATGTGAATAAATGTAAAGTTATGTGCTTCAGTGTGAAGAGCAGAAAGGCAGAGTATTATTTAAATAGTGATATATTAGGAAATGTGGATGTACAAAGGGATCTGGGTGTCCTTGTACACCAGTCAATGAAAGTAAACAGGCAGGTGCAGCAAACAGTTAGGAAGGCAAATGGTATTTTGGCCTTCATTGCAAGAGGATTTGAGTTCAGAAGTAGAGATGTCTTACTGCGGTTATACAGGGCCTTGGTGAAAGCACACCGCATGCAGTTTCGGTCTCCCTACCTAAGGAAGGATATACTTGCCATAGGGGGAATGCAGCGAATGTTCACTAGGCTGATACCGGGGATGGCAGGACTGTCGTATGAGGAGAGATCGGTTTGACTGGGCCTGTATTCACCACAGTTTTGAAGAATGAGAGGGAATCTGATTGAAACGTATAAAATTCTAAAAGGGCTAGACAGGCTGGATGCAGGGAGGATGTTTCTCCTGGTTGTGGAGTCTAGAACCAGGGGCCACAGTCTCAGGATACATCGCAGGCCATTTAGGACTGAGATGAGGAAAAATTTCTTCACTCAGAAGGTGGTCAACCTGTGGAATTCTCTACCACAGGAGGCTGTGGAGGCCGGGTCACTAAGTATATTCAAGAAAGAAACTGATAAATTTTTGGATATTAGGGTCAACAAGTGATATGGAGAGAAAGCGGGAATATGGCGTTGAGATAGAGGATCAGCTATGATCATATTGAAAGGTGGAGCATGCTCGAAGGGCCGAATGTCCTTCTCCTGCTCCTAGTTTCTGTGTATTCTATGTATCAAATGAGGGAATATGGCCACATCTCTCCTAGCCCTCAATGCCGTTTACTTTCAACTCAAGGGTTGTCTACCCACTTGACGCGAGAAGGAGGCCCACATTTCCCACATTTACACTTATGTGTTCTGACCCTACCAATCTCTGCTTTAGTTGGTGGGGCCCTGTGAGTGAGCTCATCTGGGAACTGAGAGTCCACTGAGGAACAAGAGCGATGTGAGAGAAAACTTGAAGCCTTCACCACCTAATGATGCAAACACTGCTGTGACAGATGTGGACATGCCCAGGAATCTCCTCCTCCCATGCATGTCTTTTCTTCTCCTCTACCACTGAGGAGACACAAATGGCCCTAGCTTATCAATGCTGATGAGCTGCCCTCACTCAATGGCGTTCCTTGAGGAAGAAGGGTTGGAAATGCTTATATCACACACTTACAATAAATATTTAAACGCATCTTCCTGACATCACACAAGGGTGCGGAGACTGGATCAACTGAGTTTGACATCACAAGAATGTTAATCTCACAGTGGGACACTGTAAGGCTGAACCTCGAAATAAGGGAATTCCAAAGTACAAAATCACAATGCTTTCAGTTGACAGGAACATTCACATAACCATCAAATGTATTAACAAGAGTGCAATTTATTTACATGTCTAGCACACCTGTGACCTAAAAGTGACATCAAATTTTCTTAACTTTCCTAACTCTACCGCCAAGCCTGGGTGCAGCCCCGACATCTGCAGCAGAGGTGGAGGCAGCCTGCTGACTGCTATGTCCTGATGTCTGCAACGACCATAGTGGACGTCCTCTGGTGCCTGAGGCCTGGAGGGCCCTGGCCTGATAAGGGTCACTTGCCCAGGGGATGAAGTGCCCTTGGCAGCCTGAGAAGCTGGAGTGGAGGGAGGTCGCTGGCAGAGGGGGCTGTGAGTGGCTGTATACCCTTGGAGTGTCCTGTGAGGAGGCCCCCAGGGTGTCCAGCTGACACTCATCCTCCCTGTGTGTGCCCGAGGGCCCCACCCTGACTCCTCCAGGAGATAGTGCAGTTGGAGAAAGATTAAGGTGCCATGTCGTCTACATCTTGAGGGTGTCCACCAGGGTGTGTGGCCATGGAGTGCTGGCCAAGCGCAAATCCGGTAAGTGCTGCTGGAGCAAGGTGCCCATGGTGGTCGCCAGTCTTCCCATGGTGACCTTGGGATGCTCGCATGTTGGAGCCATGACATCAGACAGAACGTGGATGGACTCCTCCATCGTTCGCTCCAGTCTGCTGAGCGACTGTTGAATCTCTGCCTGATGTTCCGCCTCTTGTTGTTGCATCTCCAGCATTGATATGGCGACCGCTCATATTTGACTTGGACTGAGTGGGTGGCAGATCTCCAGCAGCCCTATGGGTGCCGGAGACCTGGGCTGTCCCTGCCTCCGACGGCTGCAGGGGGTGTGTCAGTGAGGCGTTCCCCGGAAAGTGAGCCTGAGCCTAATCTACAGCTGTGACCCACCGACGTGTGTGTCTCTGAGCTGGTGGAGGGTGTGTGTGAGCTCCGTGATGGTTCTTCCGGAGTCTCCTCCTCAGATGAAGTCTGGGGGCTCGCACTGCTGGTGCTGGAGTGGCTTGGGGGCTTCAATCAGCTGGTGCCTAGAAAATAGAAAATAGAGTTTCAGTTAATAGCATGAGCTAGATAAGACTACATGTGACTCACTGTGAATGTCAGGATTTGATGAAGTGATGGAGCTGCGATCTGTACGAAGGTTGGTGGGGGAGGCTGCTCTCCGCTTCCCCACAGGAGCGATCCCTGTCCTCCCCAGCCAGCTCAGCTGCAGCCTCGCGGAGGCTGAGCGTCAACTCGCAGACACTTCCTCCTACCTCTCCCTGGACCATGACCCCACCACTGAACATCAAGCCATTGTTTCCAGGACTGTCACTGACCTCATCTCCTCTGGAGATCTTCCTCCCACAGCTTCCAACCTGATAGTCACCCAACCTCGGACGGCCCGCTTCTACCTCCTACCCAAAATCCACAAACAGAACTGTCCCGGTAGACCGATCATGTCAGCCTGTTCCTGCCCCATGGAACTCATTTCTCGTTATCTTGACTCCCTTCTCTTTCCCCTTGTCCAGTCCCTTCCCACCTACGTCCGTGATTCCTCTGACACCTTACGTCACATCAACAATTTCCAGTTCCCTGGCCCCAACCGCCTCCTCTTCACCATGGACGTCCAATCCCTCTACACCTCCATCCCCCACCAGGATGGTCTGAGGGCCCTTAGCTTCTTCCTCGAACAGAGGCCTGAACAATCCCCATCCACCACTACTCTCCTCCGTCTGGCTGAACTTGTTCTCACACTGAACAATTTCTCCTTTAACTCCTCTCACTTCCTCCAAATAAAAGGTGTGGCTATGGGTACCTGCATGGGCCCCAGCTATGCCTGTCTCTTTATGGGGTATGTGGAACATTCCTTGTTCCAGTCCTACTCTGGCCCCCTTCCACAACTCTTTCTCCGGTACATTGATGATTACTTCGGTGCTGCTTCATGCTCTCGTCGGGACTTGGAAAAATTGATTAATTTTGCTTCCGATCTCCACCCCTCCATCATTTTCACGTGGTCCATCTCTGACACTTCCCTTCCCTTCCTTGACCTCTCTGTCTCAATTTCTGGTGATAGGCTGTCCACCAATATCCATTACAAGCCTACCGACTCCCACAGCTACCTCGACTACAGCTTCTCACATCCCACTTGGAGTAAGGACTCCATCCCATTCTCTCAGTTCCTTCGCCTCCGTCGCATCTGTTCCAATGATGCTACCTTCAAAAACAGTTCCTCTGACATGTCCTCCTTCTTCCTTAACCGAGGTTTTCCACCCACGGTCGTTGACAGGGCCCTCAACCGTGCCCGGCCCATCTCCCGCGCATCTGCCCTCACGCCTTCTCCTCCCTCCCAGAAACATGATAAGGTCCCCCTTGTCCTCACTTATCACCCCACCAGCCTCCGCATTCAAAGGATCATCCTCCACCATTTCCGCCAACTCCAGCATGATGCCACCACCAAACACATCTTCCCTTCACCCCCCCGGCAGCATTCCGTAGGGATCGTTCCCTCCGGGACACCCTGGTCCTCTCCTCCATCACCCCCTACTCCTCAACCCCCACCTATGGCACCTCCCCATGCCCACGCAAAAGATGTAACACCTGCCCCTTCACTTCCTCTCTCCTCACTGTCCAAGGGCCCAAACAGTCCTTTCAAGTGAAGCAGCATTTCACTCGCATTTCCCCCAACTTAGTCTACTGCATTCGTTGCTCCCAATGCGGTCTCCTCTACATTGGAGAGACCAAAAGTAAACTGGGCGACCGCTTTGCAGAACACCTGCGGTCCGTCCACAAGAATGACCCAAACCTCCCTGTCGCTTGCCATTTTAACACTCCACCTTGCTCTCTTGCCCACATGGCTGTCCTTGGTTTGCTGCATTGTTCCAGTGAAGCCCAACTCAAACTGGAGGAACAGCACCTCATCTTCTGACTAGGCACTTTACAGCCTTCCGGACTGAATATTGAATTCAACAACTTTAGGTCTTGAGCTCCCTCCTCCATCCCCATCCCCTTTCTGTTTCTTCCCCCTTCCTTTTGTTTTTTCCAATAATTATATAGATTTTTCTTTTCCCACCTATTTCCATTATTTTAAAATATTTTTAAATCTTTTATGCTCCCCCCACCCCCACTAGAGCTATACCTTGAGTGCCCTACCATCCATTCTTAATTAGCACATTCGTTTAGATAATATCACCAAATTCAACACCTCTGTGTTCTTTTGTCTGTGACATCTTTTGATGATCAGCTCCTATCACTGCTTGCTTGTCCCTACAACCACACCACCCCCCTCCACTTCTCTCCCCCCACCCAACCCCGCCCCCACACCTTAAACCAGCTTATGTTTCACCCCTCTCCTTGGATTCACCTAGTTCTGTTGAAGGGTCATGAGGACTCGAAACGTCAACTCTTTTCTTCTCCGTCGATGTTGCCAGACCTGCTGAGTTTTTCCAGGTAATTCTGTTTTTGTTATGGATTGTGAGAAATCTGATAGATGGGATGGTGGTGATGTGAAAGTCTCGGTGAGAGAATGAGTGTTGGTGTGTGTCCCCCGCCAATGGCTGCGTGCGATCCCTGAAGAGAGTAGCCGTTAGAGTGCACGTTGCCATGATGAGAGTTTGATACTGGAGGGTGCTGAAGGATGACTTACCCTGGCGGAGTGAATGAGATCATTCATCCTCTTCCTGTACTGGGTGACATTTTGGGCGTGGTTGCCAGCTGCGCTGACCTGCTCCACGACAGCCTCCCAGGCCAGAGAGGTGAGGCTGCTGTGCTTCCTGCAGCCATCCCTGAGATAGAGAACGTGTCTGTGAGCCTGCACCCCTCTGATCAGGGCCTAGAGGGCCTGGTGCGTGAAGCCAGGTGCTGCCTTCTTCCTCAGGCTCTCGGCCTTCCTCTTCTGGCTGCCAGGCATCTCTGTTGGGCTGGAGAGAGTGAGATTGTGTGCTGGTCTGGTGTTTAAATATGGTGCCCAGACTTTGAACCTGCCAGCTGATGGCGGGTGGACGAATAAGCCCCCGACCCGCCAGGTGATTCAGACCAATACGTGCCTTTGTATAATTAATGACCCTCCAAGCGCAGAATTGGGCGCGGGTTCCCACCATTCTTGGCATTGGGGTGGGCGCTGCCGAAACAGCCCACCAACATACTCAGTCTCATTTATGGAAAATTCCTCCTGCTGTATCTGTCCCCTTTATAAGCCTGGGAAATACAATGAGGTTACCTTGAAGTCTCTTTTCCATTTGAAAATAGCCCAAATTCCTTGTCCTTTCCTCATGACTTCAATTCCTGATACTTGGACTCATGCATGTTGTTCCCTCTGTTCTCTTTGGACAGCACCAATGGCGGATTCAGCAATACCTTAAGTTGGAGAAACTTAAGGGGCTAAAATAAGACAATCCTGGGCCTAATGGCCTATCGCTGGGGTTCTAAAGGAATAGCCGCAGAGATAGTGGATGTGCTGGCTGTGATTTACCAGAATATTTTGGATTTGGGAATGGTCCCATCAGGTTGGAAGGTGGCAAATATTACCTTTTTTTCAAGAAAGGAAGCAGAGAGAAAACAGTTGGCTACAGGCCAGTTAGCCTAACATCAGTTGTTGGGAAAATGCTGGAATCTATTATTAAGGAAGCCTTAATAACGTGCTTAGAAAAAGGATAGTATGATTAGAAGAAGTCAACATGATTTTACTAAAGGGAAAGCATGTTCAACAAGTTTATTGGGGTTTTTGAGGATGTAACTCGTAAGGTAGATAAAAGTGAATCAGTAAATGTAGTATATAGTATATAGGAGGTTCATGAGAATGATCCCAGGAATGAAAGGCTTAACATATGAGGAACGTTTGAGGACTCTGGGTCTATACTTGATGGAGTTTAGAAGGATGAGGGGGAATCTGATTGAAACTTACAGAATACTGAAAGGCCTGGATAGAGTGGACATGGGAAGATGTTTCCATTAGTAGGAGAGATTAGGACCCGAGGGCACAGCCTCAGAGTAAAGGGAAGACCTTTTGGAACAGAGATGAGGAGAAACTTCTTTAGCCAGAGAGTGGTGAATCTATGGAACTCATTGCCACAGAAGGCTGTGGAGGCCAGGTCATTGAGTGTGTTTAAGACCGAGATAGATAGGTTCTTGATTGGTAAGGGGATCGAAGGTTACGGGGAGAAGGTGGGAGAATGGGGTTGAGAAAATTATCAGCCATGATTGAATGGTGGAGCAGACTCGATGGGCCGAATGGCCTAATTTCTGTCCCTATGTCTTATGGTTTTATATCTGGATTTCCAAAAGGTTTTCAACAAGGCGGTATACACAAAGTTCATGGGCAAGATAAGTGCGCTTGGACGTTATATATCAGCAGGATAGAAGATTGGTTATCAGACATGAAGCAGAGAGTGGGTATAAATGGGACTTTTTCAAGTTGGTAAGCTGTGACTGATGGAGTGCCACAAGGATCAGCGGTGGGGCCTCAGCTATTTACAATCTATATCAATGACTTAGATGAAGAGACAGATAGTAATGTAACTAGGTTTGCTGATGATACAAAACTAGGTGGGAAGGTAAGCTGTGGGGAGGACACAGAATAGCTGCAAAGAGACATAAGTAGGTTAAGTGAGCGGCAACAAGATGGCAGATGGATTATAATGCAGGGAAGTGTAAAATTGTAAAATTATTCACTTTGGTCTGTTAGGAACAATGTATAATTTGTGTGTAAGTTTTATTTATTTTTTGTATTTTTTAAAAAATCATTTACAGGGATTGGGCGTTGCTGGCTGGGCCAGCATTTATTGCCCATCCCTAATTGCCCTTGAGAAGGCAGAAGTGAGCTAGCTGCCTTCTTGAACCTCTTCAGTCCCTGAAGTATAGGTACACCACAGTGCTGTTAGTGAGCGAGTTCCAGGATTTTGACCCAGTGACAGTGAAGGAATGGTGATATATTTCCAAGTCAGGATGGTAAGTGGCTTGGAGGGGAACTTCCAGGTTATGATGCTCTTGTACCTGCTGCCCTTGTCCTTCCAGATGATAGCAGTTGTGAGTTTGGAAGGTGCTGCCTAACGAGCTTTGTTGAGTTTCTGCAGTGCACCTTGTAGATGGTACACATTGCTGCCATTGTTCATCGGTGATGGAGGGAGTGAACGTTTGTGGATCAACTGTCAACCAAGCGGGCTGCTTTTTGTCCTGGCTGGCGTCAAGCTTCTTGAGTGTTGTTGGAGCTGCACACTCCTGACTTGTGCCTTGTAGGTGGTGGACAGGCTTTGGGGAGTTAGGAGGTGAGTTACTCGCTGCTGGATTCCTAGCCTCTGACCTACCCTTGCAGCCACAGTATTTATATGGCTAGCCCAGTTCAGTTTCTGGTCAGTGGTAACTCCCAGGATGTTGACAGTGGGGGATTCAGCAATGGTAATACCATTGAATGTCAAGGGACAATGGTTAGATTCTCTCTTGTTGGAGATGGTCATTGCCTGGCACTTGTGTGGTGCGAATGTTACTTGCCACTTATCAGTCCAAGCCTGGGTATTGTCCAGGTCTTGCTGCATTTGGACATGGACTACTTCAGTATCTGAGGAGTTGTGAATGCTGCTGAACATTGTGTAATCATCAACGAGCATCCCCAGTTCTGATCTTTTGATGGAAGGAAGGTCATTGCTGAAGATGGCTGGGCCTAGGACACTACCCTGAGGAACTCCTGCAGTAATATCCTGGGACTGAGATTATTGACCTCCAACAACCACAACCATCTTCCTTTGTGTTAGGTATGAATCCAACCAACAGAGTGTTTTCCCCCTGATTCCCATTGACTCCAGTTTTGCTAGGGCTCCTCGATGTGTCAATTAGTCAAATGCAGCCTTGATGTCAAGGGTAATCACATGCCCCTCACCTCTGGAGTTCAGCTCTTTTGTCCATGTTTGGACCAAGGTTATAATGAGGTCAGGAGCTGAGTGACCTGTTGGAACCCAAACTGAGTGTCAGAGAGCAGGCTATTGCTAAGCAAGTGCGCTTGATAGCTTTACTGATGATCGAGAGTAGACTGATGGGGCAGTAATTGGCCGGGTTGGATTTGTCTTGCTTTTGTATACAGGACATAGCTAGGCAATTTTACACATTGCTGGGCAGAGGTCAGTGTTGTAGCTGTACTGGAACAGTTTGGCTAGGGGCGCAGCAAGAAAGAAAGGTTAAGAAAGATGAAACCCTATTTTAGCTTCATTTAGAGGTTTTTGTGAGCTGGGTGTTGGAAAGTCTTGGGCCCTGTTTGCATACTTACACTTTTAATGAGGTTTTACAACTTTTGAAGTGAAGAGATGGGTTACCAAGGGGTAGTTTAGTGAAGTAAAAAAAAAAGCATAAAGTAGAAAAAACTTTGCTGTTGCTTAGCGACAGGGGTCCAGAGATGCACAGAGAGACAAGAAAACATAGAAGTGTGTAAAACAGAGATTGCAGGCAGAAGGTCTAATCTCTCTAATAAGAAATCCTGTAAGCCTGTTGCGGAACTGAGTTTAGGAAACTCATGTGTTTGCTCTGAAGTTGAAGTAATAGTGAGTTTAGATTGTGGTTTTTGGGTGTCTCAGGGAGAGAAAGCAGCTGAAGAAAAGCATTTAGTGAGTGCTCAGAAGTCCGCTGGAAGAAAACTGAAACTGAGGTAACCCAGGCAAGGAATCTTGGTGTTGAGACAGTGGTAAACCTTCACTGGGGTTTTGTGTCTGTAAGGAGTGCTGGTCTTTTTTGGATGGTCTTTTTTGTGAGGTGATTGGAGAACAGGAATAAAGAAGTCTCATGAGAGTTGTACAGCATTTTTGTGAGACAACATCTGGAGTACTGTGTGCAATTTTGGTCTCCACATTTAAGAAAAGATATACTTGCATTTGAGGCAGTACAGGGAAGTTTCGCTAAATTGGTCCATGGGATGACAGCTGAGAGGCTGAGCAAATTGGATCTATTTTCTCTGGAGTTTAGAAGAATGAAAATCGATCTCATTGAAACATACAAGATTCTGAAGGGCCTTGATAGGGAAGACGCTGAGAGATTGATTCCGCTGGTCAAGGAATCTAAAATGTGAGAGCACAGTCTCGGTATAAGGGCTGATCATTTAGGACTGAGATGAGGGGAAGTTACTTCACTCAAAGGGTTGTGAATCTTTGGAATTCTGCACCCCAGAGGGTTGAGTATGCCCGTCTAACTCATCCTCCACTAGCCCCTCAATATATGACTTTAGAGATTTTGCCTTCACTATTCTTTCTGAAGACAAAGTGCTTCCTCATATAAGTCGATTTTGCCTCTGACTACTTTAACCCCCATGTATCAACTGAGTAGCAATCTCATCTCTGAGTTGGAGGGCTGTGGTTTCTAAGCTCCACTCTAGAGATTTGGGAATATAATGTTACTGGGGAGCAATGTTTTCTGTAAACTGTGTGTCACCACTTTTCAAACAAAATGATTAGAGGGAACATTGCTGAGGAGCTGTTTTTTGGATGAGACATTGGCCTAATGCTCCTGTCTGGCATCTCAAGTGGACATAAAATATCCCCTGCTACTATTCATGGAAGAGCAGAGGCGTTTTTCCCAATATCCTGGGTCAATATATCTTCATTAGCCAACATTACATCAAACATTTATCTGGCCTTTTATCTCATTGATGTTTGTGGGAATTTACTGCGTGCAAATTGGCTACTTCATTTTCTACATTACAACAATGCCTACGTTTCAAAAGCATTTAATTGTCTATGGCACTCTTTGGTCTGACCTGAGGTTGGGAAAGGCAACTGTAGAGAAATGTACATTCTTTCTCATGTCCCTTTTTTGTCATCTAACTTGAACTCGGGCACAGAATTAGCCTCTTCTATTCCACCCGGAAAATGCTGGTGTGTAATCATACTTTCGGGGAGGACAAAGGGTTAAAGAGTGAAGGTGCTCTGAACAAAAAGTGACCATATAGTGTTGGCAGAGATGTAGGATATATTCCACCAAGCAAAATAATGAATGAGAGGATCATGAATAATTAATGAGGCCACAATGAATAATGAATGGCACTGAGCAGCTGAATGAGGTTGAGAGAGCAGTATTGTGAAAAAAGCTGACTTTACATCTGCTCAGCTCTCTCTTTCTCTCTCTCTCTCTCTCTGAGGCAGGGTTGCACAGCCTCTGCCTCCCTGCACTACATGTCAGATTGCACGTTGGCTCCTGTTGATTCTGTTAGTCATTCACTTGTGGGAAGCGAGCCACCTCAGTCAGCTGCTTATTGGATCTACATGTATATAGGTCAAGGTCACCCAGACTGAGGGAAGGGATAATGAAATGAGTACTGTATACTATATGCCTGAATGAAGCAGCCGTTAGGGCCCTCCCCCTCCCTTCCTCTCCCCTCCACTCCCTGCAGGACCCACTCGAACACATACCTCGAAGTATCTGTTCTCCTATTATAGGCATTCTTTGCCTCCAATTCATTCACCTCCCTCACTCACTCACTCACACCGTTTGCCCCTCCTGAGCATGCACAGGATTTTTCGAATGCCAGCTCATTTTTGTTCCCTCTGCCCTGTGAGCTGGAAGATATTTTAAATGTGCAGACACGGCCTTGGCTGTCTCGTGAGCTGTGGGAAGGCATGTGCACGGATCTCATAAATGTTTTTTTATTTAAGAAAAGGAACAAATGCTGCAAGTAGGACCTGAAAGGGAAAATTAAACAAATCAGCTTACAGTGATTCAGGTGTGTGTAACGCTGTTCATTTAGGGTGTTTCAGTATATACGTCAACTGGCCTTTTTGGAGTTATAGAGTTTTAGAGTCAAATTTTGTTTGATAATTATCCTGTGAATTCCTTGGGAGACTTTACTGTGTTACTGTGTTATATACGTACATGTTGTTGATGTTGTTGTTGTTGTTGTCCTGCTGTTAAGCTTCCAGAATCTTCTACATTGGAATATGAATAGGCCCATGTGGTCCCTCAGGCCTGCTCTGCCATTTAATTAGCTCATGGCTGATCTGCACTTCATCTACAATTACCCACACTTGCTCTGTATCCCTCAATACCCTTACCCTCCTCCCTTTTCACAATTTTAAGCACTTGCAAGTTTTCCTTTTCTTCATACGTACCAAGTTATGCTTCCCACTCCTTGCTTATTTTAAAACAACGGAAAACAATGGCATTGCTACAGCAGCTGTCATGCCCGGGTGTGCCAATTGCTCCTCTTATCACATCTGGTACCACTGATCGCTCACTTTATTTATCCACTGCCATTTTAAGTACCAAGGCTCACTGTTAGCTAGTGTATGTTAGATGGATTAGGAGGAGACATGGCTCAGTGGGAGCAGCAGCCCACTAATAGCTGCCTGTTTCCCATTTCACCCAAAAGCTGATGTGGTTAGCGGGGGATGGGGGGGTGGGTGGTGGGTTGGGGGAAGGTGCTTTGACAGAAGCTTTCTCTCGGTACTGGCCTATTTGTTGAAAAACAATTTTCATCGTTAGAATTCAACCTAGTGATTAAAACAAAATAATTCTATTGTGCACTGCTGGGTATGGCTGGTGAAGCCATTGCCTCTCTGATTGCATCAGAGTGGCCTCCGTTGTCTGTTGTCATGGCAACACACACCCCTTTTTAAAGAAATACAAGGCCTCTTTAAAAGAACAAGGTTTTCTTCATTGACAAAAATGGTATTTTATTAACAGGAGTTCTGTTGCCCAGAGCTTGTGCAGCTTTTGGATGCCATATTAGTGACAACATCTACTTAACTGCAGCAAAAAATACCCTTTGTTGAATATTCCTTTGTCAGCTGTCGAGTCTCATGACTGGCTTTGGACGGAGGCCAACACTGACTACGTGTGGAATTGGAGTAAAATGAAGAGGCTTTGTGGAGGTTGCCAATGCTGCAGCTCTCTACATTCCCCAGGAGATGGTAGTCTTGGTCAACAAACAGCATCAACCCAAAAGTGCAGCTCAGACCGATGCGCAGCAGCATTAGTTACACAGAATTACATAGAGCACAGAAACAGAACATTTGATCTAGCCAATTCATGCCACAATTTATGTCCCAGTTGAGCCTCCTGCCATCCTTCCTCATCAGCAAAACTCTCTATTCCTTTCCCCTTCATATGTTTGTTCATCTAGCTTCCCCTTAAATACTGCCCTGGTAGCAAAAACCACCAGTCTCTAGATAAAAAGCTTCTTTGAATTCCCTATTTAATTTCTTGGTGATTATCTTACACTGATGATCTCAACTTTTGGTCTCCTGTACAAGTGGAAACACTCTCTCTGTGTCTATTAAAACCTTTTGAAGACCTTATTGTGAAGCACAAGTCATTCCCAACACCCCTCCCCACTCCCCGATACCCTGCCAGCCACTGCAGGTGAGATATAAAAATTGCTGTTTTATAGGCCACACTTTGAGGATCTTCTTTCTCTGATTAGCTCTACCCTACTATCACTGTTGTATGTTGTATGCTCAGTAGGTCTCACAAAGAGGTTCTGAGTCTTGTATGGTTGAACATTAAGTGTTTACTGATTACACATAACTACGTATCTATATACAGGGTATAGCTCAAGCCATGAGCTAACTCCATTAGTTACATTTGATCTAGCCAATTCATGCCACAATTTATGTCCCAGTTGAGCCTCCTGCCATCCTTCCTCATCAGCAGAATTCTCTATTCCTTTCCCCCTCATATGTTTGTTCATCTAGCTTCCCCTTAAATATTCCCCTGGTAGCAAGAATCACCAGTCTCTAGATAAAAAGCTTCTTTGAATTCCCTATTTAATTTTGCTTCTACACAGATCCCCGTCCAGTCCACAACTCTCTGTAGTCTCAGCTCATATGTCTCCTTAAATCACTCTGTGGATGGTATTGGTTCCCAGTTCCACATTAACCCTTGCTGTGTCCGATACGCTTATACTATGATCACCAAGGTACTGACTGTTATGATGGAACTGTTCCAGGAGTGCTGGCAGTCTTCAAGTACCTCACCAGAATGAAACTGGGGCTTAAAGAGTTAAATTATGAGGTAGCACAATCTTGGTTTGCATTTCCTTGAGTTTAGAGGATTGGGGTGAATTAATCATAGGAACAAGAGGAGGCCATTCAGCACCTTGAGCCTTATCCACCATCCAATTAGATCACAGCTGACCTGTAACTTAACTCCATCTACACCCCTGGGTTCTGTAACCCATAATACTCTTAACCAACAAAAGCCCGTCAATCTCAGCTTTGAAATTTTCAATTGAACCTCAGCCTTAACAGCTTTTTGGGGGAGAGAGTTCCAGATTTCTGCTACCCTTTGTGTGAAGAGGTGCTTCCTGACATCACCTAGCTTTAATTTTAAGGTTATGTTTCTATCGTTCTGGACTCTCCCACCAGAGGAAGCAGTTTCTCTCTCTCTCTACATTATCAACTCTTTTAATCATCTTAAACATTACAGTTAGATCATTCTTTAATATTTTACATTCAAAGGGAATCCAAGCGAGCCAATGCAACCTGGCCTCAACAATTAACCCTTTTGGAGCTAGTAACATTCTGGCAAATCTGCACTGCACTCCTTCCAAGGCCTGAGGACCAGTGCCCAGGACTGAACGCAGTACTGTAAGTATAATGAAAGCCAGCTACTGCACAGCCCCACCCAAATAATGAGCTGAGAAAGGAAATCTAAGGTACAGGGTACATCTGTTACCTGATTGCCTGAGACAGGAGGGAGTGAGGAGCATTAAAACCTGAAGATTTTTTGAATATTAACTATTAACGCACTATAGTGGGAGCGATTTGCTTTTTTGTCATTTGGCCTGGAAAGAAAGACAGAAAGACTGACTTTCATCTATTTTTGAAAATAATGAGCTCCTCTCACACCCTCAGGATATCCCAAAGTGCTTTACAGCCAATGAAGTAGTTTTGAAGGGTAATCCTTGTTGTAGTGTAGGAAACATTGAGGGACAACATCCTGGGCTCCAGGGTCTGAAAACACGTGGGGAGGGTTTGATCTATTTTCTTACCTTATTGCCCCCTTAGCTGTTGTCTGCACTTCTGTGGAGATGGAGACACCAACTGGTCCCTAGAAGCACCTTAGTTGGGACTTTGTTACCGACGTCAATATTACTACTTTCTTATGATGGGAAAACCTTATAATGAGATATGAAGTTTGGCTATCTATTCATTAGCCTCCCACAACCAAACTGAATGGGAAAGTTGACGTGCTGTCTTCCATGGTCTGGGATTAATGGCTACAATCATACTTTCACCTTCCGCTTGTGGAGTGGGGGCCACATCATCAATACTTGGTTGAAAGATGTCCATTGCCTTCAAGGGGTGGTGGAAGAAGAGGCCTCTTGGATGAGCGATTAGGTGTTGGTTCTTTATGCAGCATTCATCTGTCCATCTGGATAGTGGGTCAAAACCAGCCGCATGAATATTAGCTGCTGTTTTTCAGAATGGCCAGCACAATGTTAAACACTTTTGTGGTGGGTTTTCAGGTCTTTATCAATGGGACTCCAATGAAGTGACCGCATTTTGTTCATTCCTACAACAAAGAGAAAGCTTCCTACCAATGAGAATTGTGGAGCCAAGAGTCGGTGTGCATCCAGGGAGCGTGCACCTAGGCACCATCTTCCTTTTCAGGCATCTGGTTCCCAAAGCTCTGAATTCATAGAACAACTTCTCACAATCTGCTGGGAGGGAGGTCACTTCCTCACCACTAGCACACCCCCCCACCTCCCGCCCCAAACTCTAATGGCCCATTGTGTGCTCTGAACCATCCAGGGCCACATCCTCATTGGCAGGAGCTATTCCGCTTTGAAGGGCGAAAATACCTGAGATGATGTGTGATGTAGGGGAAGGGAGGACTGAGATCAAGGGGTTGTAGCAGTGGAACACAAAGTGTTTTTTTTACCTTTATTCTTTCATGGGATGTTGGTGTTTGGGAAGGCCAGCATTTGCTGCCCTTGAACTTTTTGGCTCACGAGGCCACTTCAGATAGCAGGCAACCACATTGCTGTGGGTCTGGAGTCACATGTAGGGCAGACCAGGTAAGATGGCAGATTTCCTACCTTTAGTCATTAGTGAACCAGATGGGTCTTTACAAAAATCAATGCCAGTTTCAGGGCCACAATTACTAAGCCTAGTTTATATTCCAGATTTATTCATTGAATTTAAATTCCGCCAGCTGTCACGGAGGGATTTAAACCCATGCCCCCCCACCACAGCATGAGAGGTTACTAATCCAGTGACATTACCGCTACACCACCATCTCCCCTTGGTGCTGAACTTGGATACACACATCCTCTCTGTCTCTCTCTCTCTCTGTCTCACTGTCTCTCCCTGTCTCTCTCATTCTCACTCATTGTCTTTGTCTCTCTCTCTTGCTCTCTCCCATTCTGATTCACTCAGCATCCACATTCTCATAGTCTATGAGAAAGACATTTCATCTTTTCCTGCTTTTCCTTCACCTCATGATCTTGAGGGTTATAAGGGTAAATAATTGCAGGCTGAGATTAATGAATAGGATTGAGTGTTATAAAGGTGAAAAAGGATAGAGATTATTGAATGGGATTGAGAGTTATAAAATGAATGCAGATGGAATGCAAATTGCATGGGGTTGAATATTATAATGGTAATTACAGTTGGAAATTATTGAATGGGATTGAGGTTTATCTGAGTGAATACAATAGATATTGAATGGATTGAGTTTTATGAGGGTAAATACAATTAGATATCCTAGGGCAGGTGGGACCTGTACAAGAAGGATGGGTTACACCTTAACAGGACTGGGACTAATGTCCTCACAGGGAGGTTTGCTAGTGCTGTTGGGGAGTGTTTAAACTAGATTGACAGGGAGATGGGAACCTGGTGGGAAATTCAGAGTGCAGAGGGGAAAAACTGGCAGTGGGAAGTAGTGAAGTATCAACTGATAATGAGGATATATCAGAGAGTTGTATCAAGGTAGATAGAACACTTGGAGAGTTTGATAGAATTAGAGTAGGCAATAGTAAGTCATTAGATGGAGTCAGAATAAGCAGGAAAGTGAAAAAGCCTAAATCAGGATTAATGTGTATGTATGTGAATGCACTGAGTGTGATTAATATGATTGGTGAACTATAGGCACAGATTGACAAATGGAATTATGATATTATTGACAAAGCAGAGACCTGGCTCAAAGAAGGGCAGGACTGGGCGTTAAATATCCCTGGGTGCAAGGTGTTTGCGAGAGACAGGAAAGGAAGAAAAAGGAGGTGGGGGGGTTGGAAATATTGGTTAAAGATGGATCAACCATAGAATCTCTCTGGCTAGAGGTAAGGAATACAGAATCTCCCTGGCTAGAGGTGAGGAATGGGAAATAACATTGATTGGCGTAGTATATAGACCACCAACTAGTGGAAAGGATGTGGAGAAAAAAATATACAAAGAAATTGCAGAGAGATGCAAGAGTTATAGAGTAATCATAACAGGGGACTTCAATTATCCAAATAGACTGGATAGGAATAGTACAAAAGGACAAGAGGGGTGAAAGTTCCTGGAATGTGTTCAAAATAATTTTCTGCAGCAGTATGTTTCCAGTCCAACAAGAGGACATGTACTTTTGGACCTGGTTCTGGGAAATGAGTCGGCCCAAGTGGATCAAATACCAATGGAAAAGCCTCTAGAGCACAGTGACCATTGCATCAGAAGTTTAGGTTGGTCATGGATAAGGACAGGCCACAACCCAGAGCAGGGATAATTAATTGGGGGAAAGCCAACTTCGATGAGATGAGAATGCATCTGAGTCGAGTGAGTTGGAATCAAATGTTGAAAGCAAAGACAATAGTTGAACAATGGGCCACCTTCAAAGAAAAAGTATTGCAGGAAATGTCAAGGTATATTCCCTTGAAGGGCAAATGTAGGACAAATAAATCCAGAGTGCCCTGGCTGACGAGAGAGATAAAGGTAAAGATGAAAAGGAAGAAGTGCATGTACAACAGGTGTCGGGTAGAAAATACCATGGAGAATCATGCTGAATATAATAGGACCAGAGGGGGAGTGAAAAAACTAATAAGAAAAGCAAGGAGAAAGTATGAAAAGAGGCTGGCAGCGAATACAAAAGGCTACCTTTACTTAAAATAAGGTACCAGGACTGGATGAAATGCATCCAAGGGTACTGAGGGAAGTGAGAGTGGAAATTGCAGAGGCACTAGTGATAATTTTCCAGTCTTCCTTAGACACAGGGGACATACCAGAGGACTGGAGAATTGCAAATGTTACACCCTTGTTCAAAAAGTGATGCAAGGATAAAGCTGGCAACTGCAGACCAGTCAGTTTGACCTCAGTGACAGGGAAACTTCTGAAAACTATAGTACAGGATAAAATCAATAATCACTTAGACAAGTGCAGGATAGTTAAAGAAAGCCAACATGGATTCATCAAGGGAAAATCATGTTTGACTAACTTGCTGGAGTTTTTTGAGAATGTAACAGAGAAGGTTGATAAGGGATGATGTGTGTATAAAGATTTTCAAAATGGCATTTGATAGAGTGCCACACAACAGACTTGCGAGCAAAATTCTAGGACATGGAATAAAAGGGAAAGCAGGCACTTGGATAAGAAATTGGCTGAGTGACAGGAAACAGAGAGCAGTGATAAATGGTTGTTTTTCAGATTGGAGGAAGATTTGTAGTGGAGTTCTTCAGGGGTCAGTGTTGGGACCCTTGCTCTTCCTGATATATATTAATGATCTAGACTGTGGTGTGCAGGGCATGATTTCAAAATTTGCAGATGATACGAAGAATAGAAATGTTGTCAACTGTGATGAGGCTAGCCTTGAGCTTCAAAAGGATGTAGACATGTTGGTGGATTGGGCAGACAAGTGGCAAGTGAAGTTCAATGCACAGAAGTGTGAGGTGATACATTTTGGAAGGAAAGATATGGTGAAACAGTATGAAATAATGGGAAAGCCTCTAAAGGAGCTGCAGGAACAGAGAGACCTCGGTCTATACGTACATAGGTCATTGAAGATGGCAGGAAACGTTGAGAGAGCAGTTAATAAAGCATATAGTATCTTAGGCTTTACTAATAGGGACATTGGGTACAAGAGTAAGGAGGTCATGTTGAACTTGTATAAGACACCAGTTAGGTCTCATCTGGAGTACTGCATCCAGTTCTGGGCTGCGTACTTGGGGAAGGATGTGAAGGCATTGGAGAGAGTACAGAGGAGATTCACAAGGATGATTCCTGGGATGAAGAACTGTAGCTTTGGGGATAGATTGGAGTGGTTGGGACTATTTTCCTTGGAGAAAAGATGGCTGATGGGAGGCTTGATAGAGGTATTCGAAATTCTGATGGGTATGCACAGTGAGAAACTGTTCCCATTCAAGAGAACATCAGGAACTAGAGGGGACAGATACAAAATAATTGACAAAAGGAGTAAATGTGATGTGAGGAAAGATTTTTTCACCCAGAGGGTGGTTGGAGTCTGGAATAAACTTCCTGAAAGAGTGGTGGAGGCAGGTTTAATCAAGGTATTCAGAAGGGAATTGGATTGCTACCTGAAAAGAGAGAATGTGTAAGGTTATGGGGATAAGGCAGGGGATTGGGACTAGGTGAAATGCTCTTTCAGAGAGCCAGTGCAGATTCGATAGGCTGAATGGCCTCCTTCTGCACTGTAAAGATACTGTGATACTGTGGGTTGAATTTGACTTTACGGAATAGTTAAGCATTAGCCCTTTTTCTTTATTTTATTTCCATTCATTCTTAATCTCAATACCCAGAAATCTCTATTCTTTGACACACCATTTTTCACCCGACAGGAATATATTTATAATTAAACTTAATCCGTTTTGAAGAGCTGGAAACCTGTTTGATAACGTGTCTGCCTGGTTAATTTGGGCAGGATCTCTTTTTATCTTGCCGAGCTTTGCCAGCAGTGTAATCTTTGACACTCCATTGTCCTTTTCTATTTTTATATTGAACCTAAGTTATTGTTGCTATTTTCCAATTATTCAGAATGGAAGATTGTGCTGAAGGAGATGACAGAGTTCTTTGAGGAGGTGGCAGAAATGGTGGGCGGGAAAAAAACAGGGATGTCGTTTACATGGACTTTCTGAAAACTTTTGACAAGGTACCAACATTATTAGCAGTAACTTATATTTACATAGTGCCTTTAATATAACAAAACAACCCAAGACTCTTCACAGGAACATTATCAAGCAAAATTTGACACTGAGCCTCATAAGCAATAGTGGGTCAGGCGACAGGGGCAGGGTTTGAGGAGCGCCTTAAAGGGAGAAGGAGAGGGAGAGAGATCTAGGGAGGCAATTCCAGAGTTTACGGTCTAGGCAACTGAAGGCATGGCCATCAATGACCAATAATTAAAATCCAGCCTGCGCAAGAGGCCAGAATTAAAGGTGTGCAGATATCTCAGAGGGTTGTGGGGCTGGGGGATGCGACAGAAGGATTTGAAAACAAAGCTGAAATACCACACAGCAAATGGATTGGAGAAGATTAAGGGGGTATGGAATTCAGAGAATTTGATTAAAACCCAGGTTAGAAGGAAAGACAGAAGAGAATATGAGTTAAGGGTGATTTCTCAGAGGAGTTAGAAGTAGATAGCAATGTTCTACAGGGTTCTGTTCTGAGACTGTTTCAGTACCTCAGTGATATGGGTATAAGGCATAAGACTATAAGACATAGGAGCAGAAATTAGGCCATTCGGCCCATCGAGTCTGCTCCGCCATTCAATCATGGCTGCTAAGTTTCTCAACCCCATTCTCCCGCCTTCTCCCCGTAACCTTTGATGCCCTTACCAATCAAGAACCTATCTATCTTGGTCTTAAATGACATGGTGTCCAAATTGCAGACAATACTAAAACAGGAAACATAGTACGTAGTTCAGAAGATGAAAGGAAAGGGCCAAGGAATATTGATAAGTTTTTTTTATTCATTCATGGTATGTGGGTGTCACTGGCTGGGCCAGCATTTATTGCGCATCCCTAACTGCCCTTGAGAAGGTGGTGGTGAGCTGCCTTCTTGAACCACCGCAGTCTATGTGGTGTAGGTACACCCACAGTACTGTTAGGGAGGGAATTCCAGGATTTTGACCCAGTGACAGTGAAGGAACAGCGATCTATTTCCAAGTCAGGATAGTGAGTGATTTGGAGGGGAACTTCCAGGTGGTGGTGTTCCCATGTGTCTGCTGCACTTGTCCTTTTAAATGGTCGTGGTTGTGGGTTTAGAAGGAGCTGCCTGAGGAGGCTTGGTGAGTTTCCGCAGTGCATCTTGTAGATGGTACACTCTGCTGCTACTGTGCGTCAGTGCTGGAGGGAGTCAATGTTTCTGGAAGAAGTGCCAGTCAAGTGGGCTGTTTTCTCCTGGATGGTGTCAACCTTCTTGAGTGTTGTTGGAGCTGCACTCATCCAGTCAAATGGAGCGTATTTCATCACACTCCTGACTTGCGCCTTGTAGATGGTGGACAGATGGTGGAGTCAGGCGATGAGTTACTTGTCACACAATTCCTAGCCTCTGCCCTTCTCTTGAAGCCACAGTATTTATATGGCTAGTTCAGTTCAGTTTCTGGTCGATGGTAAACCCCAGGATGTTGACATTGGGGGATTCAGTGATAGTAATGCCATTGAATATCAATGGGAGATGTTTGGATTGTCTCTTATTGGTGATGGTCATTGCCTGGCACTTGTGTGGCATGAATGTTACTTGCCACTTGTCAGCCCAATCCTGGATGTTGCCTAGGTCTTTCTGCATTTGGACATGGACTGCTTCAGTATCCGAGGACTTGTGAATGGTGCTGAACATTGTGCAATCATCAGCGAACATCCCCTCTTCTGACCTTATGGTGGAAGGAAGGTCATTGATGAAGCAGCTGAAGATGTTTGGGCCTAGGACACTACCCTGAGGAACTCCTGCACCGATGCCCTGGGACTGAGATGATTGCCCTCCAACCAGCACAACCATCTTCCTTTGTGCTAAGTATGACTCCAACCATGACTGCAGCATGGAAGAGTACCAATTCATCATCTGAAGAGTTGTGGTACATGGTAATCAGCAGGAGGTTTCCTTGTCTATGTTTGACCTAATGCTATGGGACTTCATGGGGTCCGGAGTTGATGTTGAAGACACCCAGGGCAATTCCCTCCCATTTGTATACCACTGTGCCGCTAGCTCTGATGGGTCTGTCCTGCTGGCGGGACAGGACATACCCAGGCATGGCGATGGTGGTATCTGGGACTTGATCCGTAAGGAATTCCATGAGAATTACCAAGTCAGACTGTTGCTTGACTAGCCTGTGAGATGGCTCTCCCAATTTTGGCACAAGCCCTCAGATGGTCAAGCCCTCAGATAAGGAGGACTTGGCAGGGTCAACAAGGCTGAGTTTACCATTGTCGTTTCAAGTACCTAGGTTGATATTGGATGGTCTATCTGGTTTCATTCAATTTAGCAGCTTGACACAACCGAGAAGCTTGCTAGGCCATTTAAGAATCAACCACATTATTGTGGATCTGGAGTCACATGTAGGCCAGACCAGGAAAGGACAGCAGATTTCCTCCCCTAAAGGGCACTAGTGAACCAGATGTCTTCTTACAACAATCGTTTCATGGTCATCATTAGACCTCTTAATCCAGATTTTTTAAAAATTGAATTTAAATTCCACTGTGGTGGGATTTGAATGCAGTTCCCCAGGGTATTACCCTGGGTCTCGAGATTACCAGTCCAGTGACAATACTGCTACACCATTGCCTCCCCAGTTGATGAATAAAAACATGGTTGATGGAATTCAATTTCAGTAAGTGTGACGCAGTGCTTATTGGTTTGAAAAATAAAAGTTATAATTATATTTTAAACAGGCGATACAGAAGAGAAGGGGCCTTTTGAGGAGTTCAGTTCCACAAGTCATTAAAATTAGCATCTCAGGTGGAGGAAGTATTAAAAAAATCAAATAGAGGGTTTTACGGGAAAAGGTTTAGAATGTTAAAATCAATCTATATAAAGCCTTAATAAGACCACAGTTCGGGCACTGTGCGGTCATTTGGCGTCTACACTACAGGAAGGATGTTCAGCCTTTACAGCAAGTACTCAGATGCTGCCTGGCATGAGGAAAAATAAATATAAAGAAATGTGGAAAATTGGGACTGTTTCCACGAGAGCAGAGGAAATCACAGAGCCATTCGATAGGAGTGTTTACCTTTATGAATTGATGGGACATGGCAGATAGAAATGATTGATTCCAGTGATTGGGAATAAGGGAACATAAATATAAGAGTTAATGTAAGAAAATTAGGACAGCGAACAGGAGAAATATATACATCTGGAATTTTGTGTAATGCACTACCAGTTAGTGACTGAGACAGAAACAAATGACAACATTTAAGAGTAGTATGTTTTGAGGGGTGGTTGAAGGAAAGGGGGATAAAGGGATATGGAAATAGAGTGGGTACAAGGGATGAGGACTGCCACTGACATGGAGGTCTATTTCCATGTTGTAATTTATATGTTATTCTCTCACTCTCAGATCAGATATTTGCCCCAAGTCCTTGCCCAGAACTATTTCAAACAATGTTTCATTTCCTATTAGTCTCAAAACATACTGACCCTGGAAACAATCCTGGATGTACTCTTAAAAAAAAGTGTTCCCCACTTTGACAACTTGCAGTCTCATGCTTCTATAATGTACTTGGAATCACCTGGTATTATTACCCTGTTGCTCTTACGCAGCTCTCTGAACGGTCTGGAGTTGTCCATCTGGTTGGCATTTTTACTGGTTGGTGGCCTGTACATCAAAAGTCGTACTATTTCCCCTCCTACTTAATAACTATATTAATACAGTGGCTACAGGAGCAGGTCAGAGGCTAGGGATCCTGCGATGGGTAACTCATCTCCCGACTCCCTAAAGCCTGTCCTCGATCTACAAGGCACAAGTCAGGAGTGTGATGGAATACTCTCCAATTGCCTGGATGAGTGCAGCTACCATAACACTCAAGAAGCTTGATACCATCCAGGACAAAGCAGTCCTCTTGATTGGCCACACATTCAAAAACATTCACTCCCTCCACTACCGACGCACAGTAGCAGCAGTGTATACCATCAACAAGATGCATTGCAGGAATTCACTGAGGCTCCATAGACAGCACCTTCCAAACCCACGGCCACTACCATCTAGGACAAGGGCAGCAGATAGATGGGAACACCACCACCTGGAAGTTCCCCTCCATGTCACTCACCATCCTGACTTGGAAATATATCATCTTTCCTTCATTGTTGCTGTGTCAAAATCCTGGAGCTCCCTTCCTAACAGCGCTATGGGTGTACATACACCACATGGACTGCAGTGTTTCAAGAAGGCAGCTCACCACCACCTTCTCAAGGGCAATTACTGGTGGGCAATAAATGCTAGCCCAGCCAGCAAAGCCCACATCTCATGAATGAATAATAAAAAATAAACACTCTGGTTGCTCTTGACTCAACTTCCTGGGTCTTTCTTACATTCCAGTAGTGTGATGGAGCTGCTCCTCCAATCACAGATTGTTTCTCCCCTGCGTTTGCTGCTGAAAGGCTCACTAGTGAGGGAGTGAAACAGCCTGTGATTAGAGGAGCAGCTCCTTCCAAAATTTGTCACTTTAACACTGGTTGGTGGGTCGGATAGAAACCTTTAACAAGCCGGACTCTGGTTGTGAGCTGTATGTTGGACCATCCTGGGATAGCTTTGTTTTGGCATCATGGGTCAAATTACCTACTTCTGTGCTGTAACAATCTATGACTGTTTGAAATTAAACTGTCACAGTGGGGAGACATTAGGTCATAGTGAAGAGAGAGTAGATCTCAGTGAGGAGACAGTAGGTCACAGTGAGGAGATAGAAGATATCAGTGAGGAGATAGCAGGTCATAGTGAGGAGACAGTAGGTCATAGTGAAGGAGACAGTAGGTCATAGTGAGAAGACAGTAGGTCGCAGTGAGAAGACAGTAGGTCATACTGAGGAGATAGCAGGTCACAGTAAAGAGACAGTAGGTCACACTGAGAAGATAGTAGGTCACAAAGTGAGGGGAGAGTAGGTCACAGTGAAGAGGCAGTAGGTCACACTGAGGAGATAGTAGGTCACACTGAAAAGACACACTGAGGTCACACTGAGGAAATAGTGGGTCACAATGAGGAGACAGTAGGTCACAGTGAAGAGACAGTAGGTCACACTGAGGGGAGAGAAAGTCACAATGAGGAGATAGGACGCCACAATTAAGGGAGTGTAGTTCACTGTGAGGACTCAGCAGGCCTAAGTTAGGTGATAGGTAGACTACACACTGGCCAATTCATTACCTACCATCCGAGTGGAGCATAGTGAATCTTGTGATGGAGGCAGTCAGGTAGATGTCCTCCCTGCCATTACCTCATGGGGTTGATGTCTGGGTGGCATATTTAAAGGGCACCCAGACAGCCGCCTCCTTTCTCACCTTAACTTTCCTCCCAGGTCCAGCGTCCACTCCACCCTTCCGCGCTACCCCCGTCTTCTAGTCTTTGTGCAACTTGCCCTTCTGGAACCTGGTATGAGTCAAGTTGTGAGCGGTCCCCAAGAAAGCGAAAACAACATATACTCATCTCAAAAACGAAGAAGTGGAAGAAGTCAAGCTCACAAGGTGCTTATATACAGTCGTAAAAGTGAACATTCCAATTTCTAGCTGGTAAAGAACTTAATTTGGAAGAGGAACTTAATTCCAGCAAGGTGGCCTTTTAATGAGCATGCGTGACTGCTAATGCATCCAAAAGATCTTCCCGACATTGTTCGCCGGGAATCTTGGCCTGCCTTTAAACAACCTTTAAAGTCCCGAGAACAGAATTCCGGCAGCTCTTCCTGCCTTTGGGAAACTGATTTTTGGCTTCACACCAAATGAAGTCCTCCACGCTTCTTGCTGCTGGTGGGACCGGAAGATTCCATCTGTAGTCTCAACAGTACATTTTAAGCTTGACCACCTCCAGTTTCTTTGGCTAAATAATTTATTGTTCTCTTGGCTTTGCTAATTACTGTTCTGGTGTAATTAGATGTAAATGGTGATATTGAATAATATCCCACACCCATTTCATTCCCAGTTTATAGAATTCCAGGGGACCAAACCCATCTCAATTCACTTCTATTGTGGACTAAATGGACTAAATCCCTTCCCATTTTCTCCCATATTGTCGGGCACATTGTGGCAGGATCAATAGTTACTGGTTACATGACAGCCCTGATCCAAGTGCAAAGTGTTTCTGAGTTAATTGTGCAGACTATAATGTACTGAGAGAAGTAAAGGATGTCAACTGAGCTATGTGGTCCTCAGTGATAAGGGAATTTATCATTGGGTGACAGGATAATAACCTCGTTCTAAAGGCTCAGAGTCATCATAAGGAAATGTTTGTTAAATAGAGTTTATGTAGTCCTGGCAGTACATGCTGCTACCTTCCAGTGCTTATCCTACCAGGTTTTGTGGTGACACTGGGAGGATGCCTCATTAGCATGACTGGGCAGGCAAAAGTACATAATTGGAACATCTTTAAAAAAAATTAATTCTTGGGGCATCATTGGCAATGCCAGCATTTAATGTGCACACCTAATTGCCCTTGAGAAGGTGGTGCTGAGCTGCCTTTTGAATACAACTGAATGGTTTGCTAGGTCATTTCAATTAGGAGTCAAGCACATTGTAGTGGGTCAGGAATCACATATATCCAAACCAACTAAAGACAGCAGACTTCCTTCCTTAAAAGACATTATTGAACTAGATGGGCATTTGCAACATTTCAGTAATTTCATGGTCACCATTAGTGATACTAGGTTTTTATTCCAGATTTACTTAATTAACAAATGTCTCTGACCATTCGTCCAGGCCTCTAGATTACTAGTTCAGTAACATAACTAATTTACCATATGCCTATCCCTGACTCCTGTCTATCCCAAATGCTTGATCCCTTTGCTATCCACAGGGGCTGATTTGCACAGATCTTGTTTTAATTTTGCTTTCCTCAGGGAAGTCTAGATTGCATGACCTGTCCTAGCCTGGCCTGGTGAGGCTCTGCATCTGCCGGTGGATTTGAGTATCCTGGATCCTGACAGAGGCTCATGAATAGGAAGTCCTCATCCTCTGTCATTTGCCTTTTAAGATACTAAAATAAGTTCCACTTATAAGAAACTTCCAAAAATGGTACAACCTGGTCCTATAAGGTTTAATTAGTCTTCCACTGGAGTTAGGATAGGGTGCTAACCAAATCAGTGCAGCATTTCAGGACCCATTCCAGTTTTGCCTGTCTCTTTATGGGGTATGTGGAACATTCTTTGTTCCTGTCCTACTCCGGCCCCCTCCCACAACTCTTTCTCCAGTACATCGATGACCGCTTCATGCTCTCATCTGGACCTGGAAAAATGTATTAATTTTGCTTCCAATTTCTACCCCTCATTTTCACATGGTCCACACTTCCCTTCCCGTCCTTGACCTCTCTGTCTCAATTTCTGGTGATAGACTGTCCACCAATATACATTACAAGCCTACCGATTCCCACAACTACCTTGACTACAGCTCCTCACACCCTGCTTCCTGTAAGGTCTCCATCCCATTCTCTCAGTTCCTTCATCTCCATCGCATCTGTTCTGATGATGCCACTTTCAAAAACAGTTCCTCTGACATGTCCTCCTTCTTCCTTTACCGAGGTTTTCCACCCACAGTGGTTGGCAGGGCCCTCAACCGTGTCCGGCCCATTTCCTGTGCATCCGCCCTCACACCTTCCTCTCCCTCCCAGAACAATGATAGGGTCCCCCTTGTCCTCACTTATCACCCCACCAGCCTCCACATTCAAAGGATCATCCTCCACCATTTCCGCCAACTCCAGCATGATGCCACCACCAAACAAATCTTCCCTTCACCCCCACTCCCGGTGGCATTCCGCAGGGATCATTCCCTCCGGGACACCCTGGTCCACTCCTTCATCACCCCCTACACCTCAACCCCCTCCCACAGCACCTCCCCATGCAACCACAGAAGGTGCAACACCTGCCCCTTTACTTCCCCCCTTCTCACCGTCCAAGGGCCCAAACACTCCTTTCAAGTGAAGCAGCATTTCACTTGCACTTCCCTCAATTTAGTCTACTGCATTCGCTGCTCCCAATGCGGTTTCCTCTACATTGGAGAGACCAAACGCAGACTGGGTGACCGCTTTGCGGAACACCTTCGGTCTGTCGCAAGCATGACCCAAACCTCCCTGTCGCTTGTCATTTCAACAATCCACCCTGCTCTCATGCCCACATGTCCATCCTTGGCCTGCTGCAATGTTCCAGTGAAGCTCAATGCAAACTGGAGAAACAGCACCTCATCTTCCGACTAGGCACTTTACAGCCTTCCGGACTGAATATTGAGTTCAACAGCTTTAGATCATGAACTTTCTCCTCCATCCCCACCCCCTTTCCGATCCCCCATTTTTCCAATAATTTATATAGATTTTTCTTTTCCCGCCTATTTCCATTATTTTTAAATGTATTTCCATCCATTGTTTTATCTTTGCCTTTTAGCCTATTTCGATCCCTTCCCCCCACTCCACTTCCACTAGGGCTATCTGTACCTTGCTCGTCCTGCTTCCTACCCTTAATGTCACCTATTAGCACATTTCTTAGCTAATATTACCACCGTCAACACCTCTTTGTCCTTTTGTTTGTGACATCTTTTAGCAATCTCCACCTATCACTGGCCCTCTATCCAGCTCTACTTGTCCCACCGCCCCCCCTCTTAAACCAGTTTATATTTCACCTCTCTTCTATTTTTTTCTTAGTTCTGTTGAAGAGTCATATGGACTCGAAACGTTAGCTGTATTCCTCTCCGCAGATGCTGTCAGACCTGCTGAGTTTTTCCAGGTATTTTTATTTTTGCTTTTGTTTTGGATTTCCATCATCCGCAGTGTTTTGCTTTTATTTCAGGACCATTATGTTCTTGAATAAGAAGGAAACCCGATCTGAAAATTTATTCTTCAACTACCTTTAATTAAATACTATTTCATTCAACTCTGGCAAAAGATCTTCAACCCGAACCGTTAACTCTGCTTCTCTGTCCACAGATGCTGTTTGATCTGCTGTATATTTCCAGCATTTTCTGTTATTATTTCAGATTTCCAATATCTGTGGAATGTTGCTCTTGTATTGATGTATAATTAGGTTTGCTAACAGATTGACCATTTTGAATGTCCCTCCTTTCAGAACAACTCTGGTCTTAGTTTATTATTAATTTTTGGGATGTCCATCCAAGTAGTAGTGAGCCACCTTAAACCACTGCATTGGTAGCTGAGTCAGATGTCAATTAACATTAAACCATATTTGTGTAGGACTGGAGCCACATATAGGCCAGACTGATAAGGATAATAAATTTAACTCTCCAGGAACATTAGTGAATCAGTTGGTTTTTACAGCACTTGACAGCTTCCTGTTCACTTCAACTGATCCCTGCTTTTCATTATCAGCTATTTTATTTAAACTGAATTTAAATTATCCGACTGCCTTGGCGGAATTTGATCTCTCTGGATAGACACAGAGAAGATATTTCCACTTGTGCAGAAGACCAAAACTAAAGGTCACAAATAACAGATGGTTACAAATAAATCCAATAGGGAATTCAGGAGAAACTTCACGCAGAGTAGTTGAGGCGACCAGCATATTTGCACTTAAGGGGAAGCTGCTTAAGTACAAGAGGGAGGAAAAAATTGAAGGTTATGCTGATAGAGTTAGATGAAGAGGAATGGGAGGAAGCTTGTGTGGAGTATTCCAGTAATTAAGACCATAAGAGCATAAGACATAGGAACAGAAGCAGGCCATTTGGCCCATCGAGTCTGCTCCACCATTCAATGAGATCATGGCTGATCTGATAACCCTCAAATCCACTTTCCTGGCTTTACCCCATAACCCTTGATTCCCTTACTGATTAAAAATGTGTCTATCTCAGCCTTGAATATACTTAACGACTCAGCCTCTACAGCCCTCTGCGGTAAAGAATTCCATAGATTCACTCCTTTCTGAGAGAAGAAATTCCTCCTCATCCCTGTCTTAATTGGGTGACCCCTTACTCTGAGATTATGCCCTCAGGTCCTAGACCACAACGGGAAACAACCTCTCAGCATCTACCCTGTCAAGCCCCCTAAGAATCTTATATGTTTCAATAAGGTCGCCTCTCATTCTTCTAAACTCCAAAGAGTACAGACTCAAGCTTCTTAACCTCTCCTCATAAGAAAATCCCTCCATAGCCGGGATCAACCTAGTGAACCTTCTCTGGACTGCCTCCAATGCCAGTATATTTTTCCTTAGATAAGGGGACCAAAACTGTTCACACTAAAGTTGCTCTGAAAGGAAGGACATTCAAAATGCTAAGTCTTTTAGAAGACCTCATTAAACATTAGTACAAAAGTTTGTGTGGAGCATAAACACCTCATGGACCAGTTGGGTCAAACAGCCTGTTTCTGATCTGTTAATTAATGTTTATCTAACTTCATCTTAAATTCTTTTATGTTATTCACCTGAACCACACATGAAGTAATGAATTCCACAATCTAACCACCCTCGAGGTAAACAAGTATTTCCTACATTCCCTATTGGATTTATTAGTGACTATCTGATATTTATGCCACCTAGATTTGGACTGGCCCACAATTGGAAACATCTTTTCCATTTCTACCCTATCAAACCCTTTCATAATTTTAATAATCTCTATCAGCTCACACCTTCGTTCTTCCCTTTTCTGGTTTAGCAATGATTTCATTCAGACGGATTATGATGAGTAATGAGAAATAAATTGGCCAGAACCTCCTTACAGGTCGCCCTTTTAAGTTTCACTTAGGAAGAAAATGACAAACTTAGTATGAGATCCTTGAAGATGACAACATATGTGTTTCACCTACTTGTTTAAGCTTATAGTTTCTTAGTGTTAGGATTAATTAATAAATTTTCCACAATTGATGTATTTCACTTTCATGACACAGAACTCAACTGAGTGAGTCGGCCGATCGTTAACATTCTATAGTGCCTAATGATAATGGAGGGCTGAGAGATTTTCCTATTGTAGATCTATTCAATTATCAGGTCATATAACTTTGCTGGGTGCTTGAGATCTCACGTGACTTCCATTCTTATCTTATGCATATAAGTGTTGACCAACAACATTTGGCAACACATATGAGAGACTTTGGGGGGGGGGGTAGGTTTCCTTGTGGGATCTTGCTGTGCACAAATAGCTGTAGTGTTTGTCTACATAATAACAGTCACTGCAATTACAAGTAATTCAGTCCATACAAAGTGCTTGGGGTTGGTATTTGAGGGCAAGACATAAATGCGACTCTCTCTTTGATCCTTTAACATGCAGGAGTCAGAGCTGAGGTTTCAGTATGGTCTGATCAAGGCTGCCTCAGGAGCAAATTAGGCTCCAAGGAGATTTTCCAGAGGGGTGGGGGGTGGATGGTGAGGTTCTCCTCTTCCTTTGCCACCATGGCAACCTGGCCTACACAGGCCAGTGGATTTCTGCTGAGGTTCCAATGGGGAGGTTACAGCAGGAGAAGTTCCCAAGGAAATTCCTGGCATATAATTTTAAAAAATTGATATCTCATGCCAATAAGTTGACGAGAAGAGGCAACACACATGGTTTTACATTCCGGACTCAGAGCTCAAGGATTCTGAGGTCCTATTTTAGAGGTATGGAATGTTTAACGGAAGTTGATGCTGGAGAACACAGTTCATACTGAAATACTGTTACTGAGCCAGGTTAAACATCACCAACATTTTCCTTCACCCTACTGGCAAAGATGAGTCAAAAGATATCGCTAATTGTGGATGGAAGTTGGGGGAGGGTGTCCAGTGTCCCTTCTATTTTGGTGTAGTAGAGATGCTATTTTGGGTGGATCCTCAATCTGTTTAAGACTCAGCATGAGACAAATTCTCTCCCTTCTAATCCCAATTTCTGCATTGATTTATTCATTCCTTGTATTGCGGGGTGGTGGGGGTGGGGGGGGGGGTGGGGGGAGGGGGTGGGGGTGGGTGGGGTGGGGGTGGGCAGTGGTGGGGGTGAGGGGGGGGGGCAGTAAGGAGAATACCCTCACTCATGTGGCCTTGTAAAAGCCAGCATTGAGTGTTGGCATGCTTTGTGGCTGAGGGGTGTGAGAGGCATCTGAGCATCATTAACTAAGCCTGAGAATTGAATGGAGGCCAACCACAAATTAACCTCACAAAGGAATCTTTGTGTGACTTTCATCCTCTCAGTCTTGGCTGGAATCGAACACAGGCCCCAGAGATGAAAGGGCAGCATGCTAACCTCAAACACCACCCAGTTCTCTCCTGTCATGGGTCGTAAAACCTTCCGCAAGAATTTCCTTCAGTAGTGAGCAGGCTAAGATGCCATTGATCCAGGCCCCATTTAATGTGGTAATGGCAGTTAGACAGACTGGTGTAATTTAAGGCTCCTTGCAGTTTTCATGTGAATCCAGTTATATGTAGCCAATTGGACTGGGAGCTTTCATGGAGTGTTCTAAGGGAGACTGAATAATTTCAAGGTGGATTCATCCTCATTTTCACACTTTGTCACTGTGAGACAGTAGAGACCAATGGAAAACTGGTCTCAGATTGATTCACAGCTTGCCTTTTTATCCTTGTTTTAATACATTTCAACTGTTCTCTTTTTTAAACTTAAGGCATTAGCTTGTGCTTGAGTGCCTTCCTATGGATTATTATGCCCATCTTGTGAGGAAATGGCTAATCGACCACAAGCAGCATCATAGCTCTTGTCCTCACTCAACCTGGGCACCTGTGCACTCTGCATCAGGAATCACCAAGCATAACTCAGGAACATTGTAAAACCATTTTGGCTGATCGAGTAGTATTTAAAGGGGGAATGGCATCAGCGACCATAACTTTAACTGGACTAATCATACAAATACTGTGGCTCCAAGAACAGGTCAGAGACTGGGAATTGTGTGGTGAATAACTCACCTCCTGACTCCCCAGAGCCTGTCCACCATTTACAAGGCACATCAGGAGTGTGAGGAAATGAATGCAGCTTCAGAAACTTGACACCGTCCACGATAAAGCAGTCTGCTTGATCGGCGCCCCATCCACCACCTTAAACATTCACTCCCTCCACCACTGGCGCACTATACCATCAACAAGATGCACTGCACAACACGCCAAAGCCCCTTAGACAGCACCTTCCAAACCCGAGGCCTCTACCACCAAAAAGGACAAGAGCAGCAAATGCAGAGGAACATCTGCAAATTCCCCTCCAAGCTACACATCACCCTGACTTGAAATTATATCACTTTTCCTTCGCTGTCGCAGGGTCAAAATCCTGGAACTCCCTCCCTAACAGCACTGTGGGTGTTCAAGAAGGCAGCTCACCACCACCTTCTCAAGGGCAATTAGTGATGGGCAACAAAAATGCTGATCTTGTCAGTGATGCTCATATCACATGAAAGAATAAAAAAAAGCCCAAGGATGCTAAGACCAATTTAAAGAAGCCCATAGTCCTGGTTGATAGAATAATGTTATGAGGGGCATGGCATCTTGGGCCAATGATGCATGAAGATAGTTGTAGCCACCCTAATAATGTCACAACTAACAACAAGGCAGACACAAGTGACAGATCCCAGTTCCCAGTTTGAATGGGTTACCAGGATTGCATTTACCCAACAATTAGCCACCAGGGAGCCATATTCCCATGTTACAAATATTTTTCATTATTTTTATTCAAGCCTTGGATGTGGGTGTCATTGGCAAAGCTGACATTTTATTGCCCTAACTCTCCCTGACAAGTTTTTTTGCAACTGGGTGGCTTGTTTTGCCACTTAAGAGGTAGTTAGGCATCAAACGCATTGGCTTGGGGACTGGAGTCACATATAGGCCAGACCGGGTAAGGATGTCATGTTTCTTTCCTTAAAGGGGCACCAGTGAACCAGCTGGGATTTTACAACAACGTCATGTTCACTTCAACTAGCCCCAGATTTTTGTTATCAGACTATTTTATTTCAACTGAATTTAGATTCTCAAACTGCCCATGTGGGTTTTAAATCCAGTAATTTTATCCAGAGGCTCAAACAGCTCATCATGCTGTAAAGACCAGGGAGGCCCCTGGTTTGATCACATCTAATCTTGGGACAGCAACAAGTAGAATCAGTATCCCAATGCTTGGAAGAGCTAATGCGCCAGGATCCCAGTACTCCTGATTGTTACCCAGCAACTCCATTGGAAAGGGCACATGTGTAGAGTTTAGATCATGACAGGAAAGTTTTGTCCATGAAGTTTCATCTCATGGTCAAATAAATAACTCCCATTTATATAGAACTATTCATAAGTTATGGACACCCCAAGCACTTTACAGTCACTGAAGCATTTTCTTGCTGTGTGGTTACTTTCTTGTTGTAATGTAGTAGCTAATTTGTCACAGCAAGATTTTACAAACAACAATGTGATAATAATCAAAGTGTTGATTATGTGTTTAAGTCTCTGGAGTGGTATTTGAACCCACAAACTTCTAACTCAGAGATAAGAGTACTACCCACTGAACCACAGCTGACAAGGCTCATTGCTGAATAATAGCCAATTGTACTAGGCACTGAAAAAGAGTCAAATGGCTTATTTAACTGTATCCCTACTCTCTCCTTAATTCTCTCCGACTGGCACTCCATTCTTTGTAGTCAAGATTATTAGGCAGCCTGGCCTCAGGTGCTCTATGCCACCAATTTGAACAGAAGGATGAGAATTTTAAAATCAAGGTGTTATTAGACCAGGCACCTATATAGATAGTGGTGATGGGTGAATAAGACTTCATGACCATTGGTGGACAGGAGGCTTGGGGGTTAAAGCTCCACTCCAGGACCAGAGCTCGTTCAAGGCTGGTATTCAAGTGGAGTAATCTTTTAGAGGACTTACTAAACCAACGTTCCATCTGCCCGTCCGGGTGTTATGGCAGTGTTCAAAGAAGTGTATGTGAGCTCTCCCTGTTGTCCTGATCTCAAACAAAAAACTGATTAATTGGTCATTCATCTCACTGCTATTTAGGGAATTACACAGCATCTATAGCCCAGAAACAGGCCATTTGGCTCAACTAGTGCCTGCAGGTGTATATGTTCCTCATAATCCTCCTCTCAGCCTTCTTCCTCTAATCCCATCAAGATATCCTTCTATTTCCTTCTCCTTCAATATGTTAATCTAGCTTTCCCTTAAAAATATCTATGCTAGTTGTTTCAACCACTGCTTGTGACAGCAAGCTCCACATTCAAAACACTCTCTGGATAAATAAGTTTCTTCTGACTTCCCTCTTGGATTTATTATTGACTATCTTATATTTATGGCTCTCTAGCTCCGGTCTCTCTGCAAATGGTAAATTCTTCTATACAAGTATCCTATCAAATTCTTTCATAATCTTAATGGCCAAACTCCGGTTGCTGTTCTCGAATGGCTGCCACATTTACCTACATTAAAAATAATTAATTGCCCGTGAAGCACTTTGACATTTGAAGTTGAAATGCGTTTTATTCACCAATTAATTTGAGTAAAGATGTGACTCCCTCTAAAATTTTACATTGTATAGGATGTTCTAAAGCACTTTAAAGACAATGAATTATATTTTTGAAATCTAATCACAGTTATGTAGGAAAATACGGCAGCCAATTTGTGCACAGCAAGGTTCTACAAACAGCACTGAGTCAGAGACTTTTTTAGTGATGTTGGTTGAAAGATGAATATTGGCTAGGACACCAGCAAAACTTCTCTGCTTTTGGCTAAGTAGTGTCACAGCATCATTTGTGGGCATCTTAGAGGGCCCCTGGAGTTTTGAACCCTCAACTTTTTGACTCAGAGGTGAGAGTGACACTGGAGATATGTGCTTTGGTGGGAGAGTTGCAGTGCTACAGGAACAAGCTTCAGTGGAAGAGATTGTGAACTAAAGAGCATGGCTTTAATGCAACAGTCTGGACACTAGATGAATGAGCTTTGGTGGGATTGTTTGGACATTGCAAAGGTAAGCTTTGTTGGGAGAGTTATGATACTAGAGTAATGTACTTCAATGGGAAAGTTTTAATGCAGGAGAAAGAATCTTCAAATGGAGAGATTGGTTAATAGAGGAGTGATCTTCAATGAGAGATTTAGAGCACTAGTGGAATGGATTTCAATTGGAAAGTTACAGGACTAGAGGGACAAGGGGGGAAGATTGGATACCAGAGGGATAGGCTTCAATGAGCAATTTTAGGTGCTTGAGAGGTGGGTTCAGTTCAGTTTCTAGACAGCTAAGTCATGATGAGGTAAATTACCTATTCTCATCCTTAACTTTTTAAAAATTCTTTAGTAAGTGCTGCACAGTGCAAAATATAAAATAATATGAATATTGTCACTGCCCTTTTAAATTAAACGTCTCATACATTGAAACCCAAATTGTAATTTAAAAATGATTAACCTTTGATCAAAGCAACAAAACTGTATCAGGTATTGTTTCATGATGGTGGATAATGAAACCTTACATTTGATTGACTCACAGCTGAATGTCAGCAGAAATCAAATATAAGATGCTTGTGGTAGTATTAAACTGAACTTGGTTAGCACATTTTTGGCACACCTCAATAAAGACACAATGCTGATCTTGCTTCCCCAGATGAATGTCATGCCTTGATTGTCTGACTTAATATTATCATAAAGTTCTGTTTAATAGTATAGGGATGATGCAGTGAAGGACTAATGACTAGATGCATGTTGGGCCATTGCCAGCAATGACATATCGCCCTAATGGGTAAATTTTATAGTAAGATTATTGTTGAGAATATAGACAACTCTGGCATGGCCATGTTTGTTGCCCATCCCAAGCTTTCCCAAGAGCAATAAGAGTCACCATGAGTGGAACTGGAGTCACGTGTAATCCAGACGAGGTTGCATTTCCTAAACGACATTAGTGAACCAGTTGAGTTTATAGTTACAATTCTGCAGCATTCATGGTAATCTTATGTAATGCTTGCCAAAAAAGTACTAAATTCAGTTTCCAACTTTCCTTGGTTGGATTTTAACTTACAACCTCTAAAGATTAACTCAACCAGTGCCATAACCACTAGACTACCATGTTCAGTCACACACTGATTTTTTTTTCTAGATATTAAATTTTAATGAATAATAGCATTACAAATAGCAGTCACATTTATGTAATAGTACCTTGTCATGTGGCAAGATCACAAAGTGCTTCATATAAGAATTAGTTTGAGGCTACTAAAGATTCCTCCCTATCTATGTAATCTTCTCCATCCCTACAGCCCTGCAAGATATCTGCTCCCCTCCAATGTTGGCACCTTGAGCAGTCTCGATTTAATTGCTCCACCATCGATGGCATGTCTTCATCTGTCTTGGCCCTAAGCTCTGGAATTCCCTCCAGAAACCTCTCCACCTCCCTATCTCGCTCTTTCCTCCTTTAGGACGCTCCTTAAAATCTGCCTCATTTACCAAGTTTTCCATTATCCATCCTAATAGCTCCTTATGAGGCTCGATGTGAAAATTTGACTTACAACCACTCTTGTGAAGAGCTTTGGGACATTTAAGATGTTGAAGGTGTGATATAAATGAATGATGTTGTAATTGTTATCAATAGCTTAGGTACACCAGATGAATCAAAAAGTAAAAGGACCATGGAGTAGCTGGTGTTGCCTAAAGAGCTTCTGGACCTGCCAGCCAGTGGACCAGCTCTCACCCTTCTTCAGTTGCAGAGCCCCCAGAGTCAGACCTCAGAGCACCTGAGGATGGTCCAGAGCATTATCATCTTCCCCAGTCCCCTGAGAAGTCTGGCAGTAAATGCGGAGGAGTCCACCACCCACATGTGCAGTCCCATGTAACTGTTTAGCAGCAGCTCCAGTACCAGTTCCAGTGAAACTATCAGCAGCAGGGGTCCTGAGCCCAGTTGTAGTGTTTCTCCAAAATGTTCGGGTTTAACTTCTAACCAATAAAACATTCTCTTGTCTGATTTCAAAGTCCCCACTTCTGACCTTATGATGAAGAGAAGATCATTGATGAAGCAGCTGAAGAGAATTGTTAATGGTTTTGAATATGAAGGGAAGGTGTTTGGAGATGGTCATTGTCTGGCACTTGTGTGGTGTAAAATGCAACTGGCGAGTTATCAGCGCAAGCCTCGATGTTGTCCAGGTCTGCTGCATGTGGGCAGAGACTGAGTTACTACCTGAGAAATTGTGAAAAAAGCTAAAAGCTGTGCAAAAATTCTCCACTTTTGACCTTCAGAGCTCACATGACTTTGTATGTGAAGCTCAATTTTACTGAAAAATCGTGTCTCTTGTGATAAATTCACATGAGTTGGCATGTCTGAATTCCCATCTGTAATCACACCCAGATATCCATTATTCTATATATAAACCATCTGAACCCCTTGCTTAGATTTCAGTCTGTAATCACGCCCAGGTGTCCATTATTCCATATATAAACCACTTGAACCCTTCGATGAGATTCCAGTCTGTAATCACTCCCAGGTATCCATTATTCTATATATAAATCATCTGAACCCCTCGATTAGACTCCAGTCTGTAATCACTCCCAGGTATCCATTATTCTATATATAAACCAGCTGAACCCCTCGATTAGATTCCAGTCTGTAATCACTCCCAGGTATCCATTATTCCATATATAAACCAGCTGAGCCCCTCGATTAGATTGCAGTCTGTAATCATTCCCAGGTACCCATTATTCTATATATAAACCATCTCAACCCCTCGATTAGATTCCAGTCTGTAATCACTCCCAGGTATCCATTATTCTATATATAAATCAGCTGAACCCCTCGATTAGATTCTAGTCTGTAATCACTCCCAGGTATCCATTATTCTATACATAAACCAGCTGAACCCCTCGATTAGATTCCAATCTGTAATCACTACCAGGTATCCATTATTCTATATATAAACCAGCTGAACCCCTCGATTAGATTCCAGTCTGTAATCATTCCCAGGTACCCATTATTCTATATATAAACCATCTCAACCCCTCGATTAGATTCCAGTCTGTAATCACTCCCAGGTATCCATTATTCTATATATAAATCAGCTGAACGCCTTGATTAGATTCTAGTCTGTAATCACTCCCAGGTATCCATTATTCTATATATAAACTAGTCTGTAATCACTCCCAGGTATCCATTAATCTATGTATAAACCATCTGAACCCCTTGATTAGATTCCAGTCTGTAATAACTCCCAGGTATCCATGATTCTATATATAAAACATCTGAACCGTTCGATTAGATTCCAGTCTGTAATCACTCCCAGGTATCCATTATTCTATATATAAACCATCTGATCCCTCAATTAGATTCCAGTCTGTAATCACTCCCAGGTATCCCTTATTCTATCTTTAAACCATCTGAACTCATCGATTAGAAAGCAGCCTGTTGTTACTCCCAGTATTGATTGCAATCTACTGAGTTAACTGACTGTAGATGGGGTGATCTAGTAGGGACAATAACAATATAGTCACTGTCCCCTGAACTAGGAGGATGAGAAAAATCATTAAGGGTTCATATTGCCAATTCCTGTACAATTGCAAAGTAGACCAGTATTCACGTTTGACCAGAAACTTAACCAGACTAGCCACATAAATACTGTCAGGACAAGAGCATGCCAGAGACTCAGAACTCTGCAGTAAGTAACTGACCTCCTGATTTCCCAAAGCGTGTCCACCACCTGCTAGACACAAGTCAGGAGTGTGATGGAGTACTCTCCTCATGCCTGATTCAGTGCAGCTCCAACAACACTCAAGAAACTTGACACCAGCCGAGTCAAAGCATCCCACTTGATCTGCACCCAATCCACCACCTTAAACATTCACTCCCTTCACCAACTGGCACACAATGACAGCAATGCATGCCATCTACAGGAAGCACTGCTAAGATTTCTTCGAAAGCTCCTTCTAAACCCAGAATCTTTATCACCTAGAAGAACAAGAACAGCATGCACATGGGAATACTGCTACCTGCAAGTTTCCTTCAAGCCACACACCATCACAACCTGGAACTATATTGCTGATCCTTCAATATTGCTGGGTCAAATTCCTGGAACTCCCTTCCTAACAGCAATGTGGGTGTACCTACAACACATGGACTGTAGCAGTTCAAGAAGACAGCTCATCACCACCTTCTCAGTTCAATTAGGGATGGGCAATAAGTTCTGGCCTCACCAGCAATGCGTTTGTTCCATGGAAGAATAAACTAACAACTGTGGACTTAGTGTTAAGGGTAGAAGCAAGCTCCTCTATGATAGCTTGTCTAAACCTACACATATTGATGACTGCCTAGGTGGGGTGCTGGAGGGTTGCTGAATCTCTGAGCTTTTATCCCCGCCAATGTTTGATGGTGCCTTTCCCAGAAAAGGATATAAAGCCGGATGTGGTCTTGCATCAGGGGCTGAATGGCCACCTTTTATGCTATAAGATTCTATGATTCCCATATATCATTCATTCTCTCCATCATAGGATCTGGGAATCATAGAATCTAATAGCATAAAAAGTGGCCATTCAGCCCCTCATGCCTATGCTGACTTTTAGGAAGTCGTACCCAATGACTTCTAGTCTCCTTTCCCCATAACCCTGTGAACTTTTACTGTTCAAGGATTCATCCGATTCCCTTTTGAAAGTTATTACTGAATCTGTTTTCACTGCCATTTCAGGTAGTAAATTCGAGATTATAATGACTCATCATGTAAAAATAATTCCTCTCATCTCCCTTTCGTGTTCTTTTGTGAATTTCTGACAGATTTATGACCCCTAATTACCAAACCTCCTGTCAGTATAAACAACTTCTACTCATCTACCTATCAAAACCCCTCTCAATTGTGTCCTATACAGATGTGCTCAATTGCGTTCCAACAGCCGTATAATGATAGGCAATTGCTTTTGGATATCTATTATGTCCAATATAATGGAAAAAAGGATAAAAATATAAACAATGGAGATAGTTTGAACAGATTATAATAACTAAGGCCACTACGTTAAGTGAAAGACAGCCTATCAGACCTGTGCCCCTCCCCACCTATTACAAAATGCAGCACAGGTGCACAGGTTCACTCAGGCTGCACTCAGATACACACGGACTATTAATAGCAAGCATGGTCTCTATATTTGGATCTGGCTCTCTCTCTATCTTGTGCAATGTTAGACCCAATTAGACTGGGCAGGTAGTGCAGATTCAGCAAGGCAGTGAGAGATAGCAGCTGCTATCAGCCCTAAAGGCTGCCTTCAATGGAGCAAAGTGACTGGAAAATACAGAGGAGAGTTTCATAGTTCAGGGTGCGATCTCAAACGCTGTTACTCACTTTACTGAGAACTCAGAGAACCATGGCCCCGTTCTTTCGTAACAGTCATCAGACTGGCACCTTGTTGAGGGGCATTTAGAGTCAACAACATGGGAGTCAGGTGTCGGCCCAGATATGGTAAGGGGGCAGCATGGTTCTCTTCCCTAACATTAATTGGGTTTTAACAACAATCTGTCAACTTTCAAGGTTAGTTAGTTGACGATTACTGGACTAATTGATTTCCATCTCACAATTTTCCGTGATGGCATTTGAATTCATTCTCTTTGGGTTGTTTGTTCTAATTGTGGTGTGCAGTAGCATTGTTATATTGTTACTGGATTAGCTATCTACAGGGATAATGATCTAGCAACGTGAGTTCAAATCCCACCATGACAGCTGTAAAATTTATATTCATTAAATAAATCTGGAACTAAAAAATGCCAATATAAGCAATAATCATTGCTGGCATCCTTCCATTTGTGTAAGATGATGGATGTGCAGAAAATCTGTAGGGGATATTATGTGCTTTTGCTGATGGCTGAAGAGACCACTCCATGAGAAGCAGATTCTGCAACGAGTGCTGCATTTGAAATAGTTATCAGAGGTTGCTGTGGATTGTTGTTTTCGGTATTGGTGCCTGTTGCCAAGTCACTGTAGCCACTGATTGTCACAGTGGTGCAGACTAACCCACAGGTAATATCACCAATTTTGTCGGTTGCTGCATCCTAAGTGTGAGAATCGATGCTTAGGGTCTTTATGACATGCTTGCAAGCATTCTTGAAACAGAGCTTTTGCCTTCCTACTGGTCATCAGGTTCCGAATATCTTGTCATACAGAAAATCTTTGGGAATGCATCCGCCTTTCATCGTGCGAAGTGCCCATTGAATTTTTTGAGGAGGTGACCAGTTGTGTAGATGAGGATAGTGCAGTTGATGTAGTTTATATGGATTTCAGCAAAGCCTTTGACAAGGTCCCACATGGGAGACTTATAAAGAAGGCAAATGCACATGGGATACAGGGTGATTTGATAAGGTGGATTCAAAATTGGCTTAGTTTTAGGAGACAGAGGGTGATGACAGAAGGATACTTTAGTGACTAGAAGCCAGTGTCCAGTGGTGTACCACAGTGATCTGTGCTCATTCCCCTATTATTTGTCATTTATATAAACGACATAGATGACTATGTGGGGGGGTAGGATTAATAAGTTTGCAGATGACACAAAGATTGGCCGGGTGGTTAACAGTGAGGTTGAGTGTCAGGAAGATATAGAAGGGATGGTCAAATGGGCAGATAAGTGGCAGATGAAATTTAACCCTGAAAAGTGTGAGGTGAGACACTTCGGAAGGAGTAATTTGACAAGGAAGTATTCAATGAATGGCATGACACTAGGAAGTTCTGAGGAACAAAGGGACCTTGGCGTGTGTGTCCATAGATCTCTGAAGGCAGAGGGGCACGTTAGTGGGGTGGTGAAAAAGGCATTTGGGACACTTGTCTTTATCAATCAAGGCATAGCTTACAAAAGTATGGAGGTCATGTTGGAGTTGTAGAGAACCTTGGTGAGGCCACAGCTGGAGTACTGTGTGCAGTTCTGGTCGCCACATTATAGGAAGGATGTGATTGCACTGGAGGGGGTGCAGAGGAGATTCACCAGGATGTTGCCCGGGATGAAACATTTAAGTTATGAAGAGAGGTTGGATAGACTTGGGTTGTTTTCGTTGGAGCAGAGAAGACTGAGGGGCGACCTGATCGAGGTGTACAAGATTACAGGGGCATAGACAGGGTGGATAGGGATCAGCTTAGTTGAAGGGTCAGTCACGAAGGGGCATAAGTTCAAGGTGAGGGGCAGGAGGTTTAGGGGGGATGTGAGGAAAAACTTTCTTACCCAGAGGGTGGTGACAGTTTGGGATGCACTGCCTGGGAGGGTGGTGGAGGTGGGTTGCCTCACATCCTTTAAAAAGTACCTGGATGAGCACTTGGCACGTCATAACATTCAAGGCTATGGGCCAAGTGCTGGTAAATGGGATTAGGTAGGTAGGTCAGGTGTTTCTCACATATTGGTGCAGACTTGATGGGCCGAAGGGCCTCTTCTGCACTGTGATTCGGCGAAACCAATGATGTTGCCTCTGCTTGATGAGTGCCAGCATACTTGGGAGATTTCCCTTCAAAAGGACTGTGGCATTCATGATTTTGTCCTTCCATGACATGCCCAGAATGTGCCACTAACAGTAAAGCTGAAAGTTATTGAACTTCCTTTCTTGATCGCTGTAAGTCATCCATGTTTCACAGCTGCTCAATAAGGTGCTGAGAACACAGGCCTCATAAACCTTCATCTTGTCCCTAAGAGTCAGCTTGATGTTATTCCATGCACGGTTTGTAAGTCAGCGAAAGGTGGTAACTGCTTCGCCTATGTGTGCATTGACTTCTGCATCAAGGGATAGATTATATATCACCGTGGACACAAGGTAATGGAATTTACTGTCGCTGACTAAGTGTCAAGAAAACCATGGCCATGGGACAGGGTGTCACATCTCCACCCCTGACCACACGAAATAGCAACAGCAGTAATGGTGACCATTAAATTATTGGATTGTTATAAAAACACATCTGGTTCACTAACCCCCTTTCGGGATAGAAATCTGCCGTCCTGACTCAGTCTAGTCTGTATGTGACTCCAGACCCACAGCTGCCCTCTGAAATGAGCTAGTAAGCCACTCAATTAAATAGGAATGGATAAGGAGTGCTGGCATTGTTAGCAACACCCACATCCTGTGGTTGAATTTTTAAAAGAAGTGCTATAACCAATAGTGTACTCTCAGTGGATGAATGAACTATGTGGTCACAGAGCCATTCCGTTCAGCATGATCAGAAGGCATATCTTTGTGGACAGGGAGAGTTAATGATTGGCTTCAGTGCTCTTGGGCTACACCTCTGACATCTTGCCCAGGTGGCCATTCAACAAGTGTGAGCTTAGGGGGGAGTATCTTATGGACTGCATCAGCATGGATAGCAACACAGAGAGACTTGATCCTGCCCTCACCTTGCATCCGTCCAAATTCACTTCTTAACTGGGATTACTGGCCAATGACTGGAAATGGAAACTATTAGCTAAACCTGGGGATTGACCATCAATTCTTGGAGATTCCAGGCCTGTCTGGAGGAAAGACAATCCTAGCCTCCCCCCATCTCTCTCACAGCAGGCTTTTGAACTACGTCCTGATGCAGCTGAAGTGTTGAGGTAGGGCTAATTTACCTAAGGTGAATCAACATGAATGGAGAAACTTTTAAAAAAGAGCAATACTGCAATGAAAATGATTACAATGTGTGAGGACCAATATGCAATATAGGTTTAATATAGGCTCTTAATGATAAGGACTCCAGTTTAATATGGCTTTCACCACCTGTGTTATGATATAGTAGTGGTTATCCTGTGGCATTGCTTATTGATAGTTCAGGAGTCTGGGGCATGGCAGTGGTGGTTAGCGACCTTGATGGACGAGTGTTTGACCTTATCAGTCCACTTTAAGCAACTACTGCTCAGGCACACCTTTTGGGTAAGCAGTAAGAATAGGCAAATCCAGGTGCAGCCCCCACTACTTGGGTCATTCACGTAGAAGCAACCACTATCAGGCGAATGATCCTTTGGCAATTCCATTGAAGTTGATTAGTCGGGTGCCATTCAAACCTTATCAGATTTATCTTAATATACGGTGGACCAGATAGCATAACTCAAAACAACTTGGAACGGTAAATCTATAAAAGGTTAGGGAGGTCATCCTACTGCCTGAAAGGGTGGCGGAAGGAGATTCAACAGTAACTTTAGTGGATTACAGTCCCCAGACATTTTGCCTCAAAGGAGAGTCATCACCAGACCACTTTTCAAACAGAAGTAATGTCATGTGTTGTTTCACACTCTATTTCCCAAAATGTACTCTGCATCTCTCCAGTTACCAGGCAGCTGTTGTAATGACTGGTAACAAAGAGGCAATTCTCCTTCTTAAAAACAAAAAAACTGCGGATGCTGGAAATCCAAAACAAAAACAGAATTACCTGGAAAAACTCAGCAGGTCTGGCAGCATCGGCGGAGAAGAAAACTCGAAACGTCAACTCTTTTCTTCTCGGCCGATGCTGCCAGACCTGCTGAGTTTTTCCAGGTAATTCTGTTTTTGTTTTGAATTCTCCTTCTTATAGTGGTTGACTTGTATTGACACCAATACTTCAGTTACAAGTAGTAAAGTCTGTAATTGTAACAACTTGAAAGTTGCACCAGTCACTTAGATCTTAATTGTACTTGCTTGTGCATTTCTGGTCAGAGTGCAGTAGAACACAACATGGGCTTTCTTTTTCAGTTTTAATGGTCATTTTGCATTTGGACACTGTACTAGGTATCAATGACACAAAACAAACCAAGTATACAATTTCCAATTTATGTGGAAAACCTATATTAACCCACTAAGCAATAGTATATACTTGCAACAGCAGTTGCTTAATAAGACCTGCATACAGGAGCTCGTTCCCAGGTGGTGAATCTGCTGAAGGAATTCTTCCGCATGACTTCCCATGACTGACCAGGTCACTTTTCTAAAAAGAAGGGTCATACAGACTCGAAACGCTAACTCTGTTTCTCTCTCCACAGATGCTGCCAGACTTGCTGAGTTTTTCCAGCATTTTCTGTTTTTATTTCAAATCTGACCTAATACATATATAAATGATAATAACACAGGTAGTATTGAGGAGGTGGGGAGGCTGCAGAAGGATTTGGACAGGTTAGGAGAATGGGCAAAGAAGTGGCAGATGGAATATAATGTGAGGAAGTGTGAGGTCATGCACTTTGGTAGTAAGTATAGAGGCATAGACTATTTTCTAAATGGGGAGAGAATTCAGAAATCTGGAGTGCAAAGGGACTTGGGAGTCCTAGTCCAGGATTTTCTTAAGGTTAACTTGCAGGTTGAGTCGGTAGTTAGGAAGGCAAATGCAGTGTTGGCATTTATTTTGAGAGGACTAGAATATAAAAGCAGGGATGTGCTGCTGAGGCTTAATAAGGCTCTGGTCAGACCACATTTAGAATTTTGTGAGCAATTTTGGGCCCCGTATCTCAGGAAGGATGCACTGGCCCTGGAGAGGGTCCAGAGGAGGTTCACGAGAATGATCCCAGGAATGAAAGGTTTAATATATGAGAAATGTTTGAGGACTCTGGGTCTATACTCAATGGAGTTTAGAAGGATGAGAGGGGATCTGATTGAAACTTACAGAATACTGAAAGGCCTGGATAGAGTGGACGTGAGGAAGATGTTTCCATTAGTAGGAGAGACTACGACCCGAGGGCACAGCCTCAGAGTAAAGGGAAGATCTTTTAGAACAGAGGTGAGGAGAAACTTCTTTAGCCAGAGAGTGGTGAATCTATGGAATTCATTGCCACAGAAGGCTGTGGAGGCCAGGTCATTGAGTGTATTTAAGACTGAGATAGATAGGTTCTTGATTGGTAAGGGGATCAAAGGTTACGGGGAGAAGGCAGGAGAAATTTATCAGCCATGATTGAATGGAATTTCTGCTCCTATGTCTTATGGTCTTATGGACTCTGGTCCTTCGACATATAAGGTAATACATTGAATCAGGTGATCCGATTGGGTTTCAGTGCCTTATCAACCCCACCATGGCTTTGCAAGTCCTGCATGCGGCCATTTCCTGCTCTCAGTGGGGGGCAGTCTTACCAACAATGGATGTAATATCTACATCTTTATAAGACAAGAAGAAAGCCATTTACACATTCCAGAGAGGTGATTGTCTATGAGAGTTGGGGTGGAATTTTACACCAGTGGGATTTTGAGTGGCTTGCCACGTTTTATGGCCCCGCCCCTGCCATGATGGGGTGGTAAAATTCCGTTCTTATTGTAGAGTGTCTGGCTGCAATTAGTCTGGGCCAGTCTGTCTTATTTCTTGCTGGAAACTTCCAGTCACATTCTAATAGTTTCTCTTCAGAGTTGCTTCATTCTCTTTTAACACTTTTCCATAATCTGTACATTATTCATACTTTCCATACTTACAAACCACTAAACCCACTAGCCTTTTTTAAGTGGGAACACTCTCACCTTTGAGTCAGGTGAAGTCCTGCTCCAGAGACTTGAGCTCACTATCTGACATTTCATGGCAGTACTGAGGGAGTGCGGCATGATTGGATGTGCTGTTTTTTGGTTGAATCAAAGCTCCATCTTCTATTGTAGGCCCATGTTAAAAAAAACATGAACACTATCTGAAGAAGTGCAGGGGGGTTCGCCCCAGTGTCTCGGCCAATATTTATCCCTTAACCAGTATTACTAAAAAACAGATTATCTGCTCATTATCACATTTTTGCTTGTGGGGCCTTGCTGTGCATAAATTGGCTGCCAACAGGATGCATTTGTTAGGCAGGGAATGATTGCCTGAATGCTGATCTAGTTGACTGTGTGGTGCAGCACCAAGATCATAGAATCACACAATTGTACAGCACAGAACAAGGTCATTCAATTTACTGAGCCTGAAGCAATTCTTTAGAAGAGCAATCCAGTTAGCTCCACCCTCTCCACTCACCCTGCCCCCACTCTCTCCCAATAAACCTACAGTTTTTTCCTTTGTATTTATCCAGTACCTTTATGAAGGCCACTATTGAATATGTGTTTGCCATGAGATGAAGGTGATCTGTTGTTGACATTGATCATAAAGTCATATTGTAGATCAAAGGTAAACAAAGTGCTCAAAGACCTCACTTGGTCACCTTCTTGGAAATGTCTTCCTTATCTGTTGCCATCTTCTGTGCATATACGATACAGCATTCACAGGCTCTGCCACACCCAGCCATTGTGCACATTGGTGAGCATTATAACATAAGAATAGTATGTCCCTTGGGCCTGCCCCTCCACAGGAAAGGGTGGCAGTTTTCCTTCTTGAAAGGACATTAGTGAATCAGATGGATTTTAATGACAATTAATGATAGCTTCATGGTCACCATTACTGAGACTAGCTTTCAATTCCAGATTTAAAAAAAAAATTAAGTTTAAATTTCACCAGCTGCTGTGGCAAGATTTGAATCCATATCTGTAGAGCATTAGCCTGGGACTCTAGTGTACTGGTCTAGTGACATCACTAGTATGCTCCGTAACCTCCATTTTGGGTTCAAAACATCAAGGCTACACTTCAGTGCAGTTCTGAGGGAGTGCTGCACCATTGGAGGTGGGATCTTTTAAATAAGGTATTAAATAAAGGTTCTATCTGCTCGGGTGGATGTAAAAGATCCTGTGGCACTATTTCAAAGAGCAGAAGAGTTCTCTCTGGTGTCCTGCCAACATTTATCTCTCAATCAACATCACTAAAACAGATTATCTTTATCACTTTGCTGTTTGTGTGAGTTTGCTGTGCGCATATTGACTATACACTTCAACAGTAACTGCACTTCAAAAGTACTTCATTGGCTGTAAAGCACTTTGAGATGTCCATTAGTTGTGAAAAATGCTATATAAATGCAGGTCTTTCTTTCCTCATAGCCCTTGGCTATAGGCAAAGTGCTGGTAAATGGGATTAGGTAGGTGTTTCTCAAGTGTCGGTGCAGACTCGATGGGCCGAAGGACCTCTTCTGCTTTATGTGATTCTGTGATATATTCAATAACCCAGCCTGTGGAAGGGAATTCCAAAAGTTCTCCTGAGAGAAGAAATTCTTCCTTCTCTCCATCTTAAACATGGCCTCTAGTTTTAGATTCCCCATGAGGGGAAACTTCCTCTCAGCATCTACCCTGCCAAGTACCCTGTCAACTCTCCAAATCTAATATATTTAAATAAGATCAACCCTCATTCTTCTAAACTCCAATGAATGTGGGGCCAGCCCATCCAACCTTTCCTCATAAGACAACACCTTCATCCCAGGAATCAGTCCAGTGAATCTTTACTGAAATGTCTCCAAAGCATGTATATCCCTCCTTAAATAAGGAGACCAAAGCTGTGCACAGTTCTCCAGGCATGATCTCACCAACAACCTATACATTTGAAGCAAAACTTCCCTACTTTTATAATTTTGCAGCACAGAACTGTGCCCAATTTTTCTGGTTGAACAAACATAATTCATGCCTGTAAGTTGAGTGGACCTGATCCAAATATCCAAACCAACCACACTTATTTTACTATTACAGATGTCTGACTCAGTCTAGGAATGTAATTTTTGGCTTAAAAGGTGGAATTATAGTGTGCTTCAAAATGTAGGTAACAAAACTAAACTAAGTGTCAAGAATGTAAATATTCTATGGGATGGGGGTTGGTTGGGTGGGGACAGGAGGAAATGCTTCAGTGCCTCATTCTCTGAATACTTTTGAATGATTGCTTGAGATGTGTTCGACAATTGGACCTCCCCCCCTCACACAACCCCCCACCTTGAGTAATTTTTTCAATTCTTAGCTGAAAACCACACGTTTTGTGCTCAAATACCAGGTATGGCTACAATCACAGAATTGTACAGCACAGAAGTTGGTAATTTTGCCCATGGCATACCATCTCTTTGAAAGAGCTGTCCAATGAGCCCCTCCCTGCTATTTCCCAATAGCCCTGCAAATTTGTCCGCTTTAAATACATATCCAATTCCCTGTTGAGAGTGACTAATGAGTCTGCTTTTACCATCCTTTCAGGCAGTGCTTTCAAGACCACTGCAGCTTACATTATAAAAACATAAAGACCTGGATCTTCCAATGAGCAGCAACCACCATCAGATTGCTGCTCCACTTGAACTTTTCCCAACCTTGACCCTGCACTGCGTTTTGCAGGTTCTTCCGAGCTTGGTTTTTCCAGAAAAGCGGAGCGCAGTGTCCTGCGAGAGCTGTGCCGCAGTGCTATAGAGCTGGTGGGAAGAAGTGACATGCCCCATTTTTATGGCACCATCTGCCATATGGCAAGCTTAAAGGTCCAGTGTGAATGTTAGTGAATGGGATGAATGAATGAGTGGATAGGAGGGTGAGTAAGTGGGTGAGGTGGTAGGCTGGTAGGGTGACAGGCGTGGGTGAGTGGGTGGGTAGATGGGTCAGGGAGGTAGTTCGGTCAGGAAGGGTAGTCAGGTCGAGGAGTGGGAGGAAACTGGGTGGTCAGGGGAATAGTGTGGCGAGGAACAGGTAGTCGGGTTGGGTTGGTGGGGTGGATTCAGGGGGCCAGTGGGGAGTTGGGGGATCAGGGAGGTAGTCAGGTGGCTGGGGGGGTTAGTTTGGTTGAGTCGGAGGGTCAAAAGGGTGGTCAGAGTGTGGTGAATCATCTGGGGGGGGGGGGGGGGGGGGGGGGGCGGGGAGGGGGTAGTTGGGGAGGTGGGGGGGGGTGTTAGCCGGGGAGTCAGGAGGGTTAGTGTGGGGTTCAATACGAGTGGTTGAGGGGTCAGTTGTGTAGTTAGAGTTAAGGCGGAATAGTCCAATATTTGCACTAAGTGTGGTAGCAGGCAGGTAGAACAACGTTTTACCCACTGGCCGCAATGGTGGGTTTTCACAGCGTATCATCCCAAACCCATCATATTATTTATCCATCCCTGGGAAACACAGTGTTTCCACGGTGGGCAGGCTCTCATTCGCCTGCCTGCCAGCCAGCAGCTTGCCGCTTCATTATGCCAGGCGCCATGTTTAAAGTGCAGCCAGGTGCACACACCTCAGTGCTTCCAGCCCAGGAAGGGAAGATGTCCATGAAAGGCAAGAAGACTGCAGCCTCCAGGTTTAGCGATGCATTACTGGAACACCTTTTGGATGCTGTGGAGGCCTCCTGCAATGTCCTCTGCCCTCGCTTTCACTACAGGATGGGCAGCGGCGTGACCAGTCAGGCTTGGCAAGCAGTGGCAGCGATGGTCAGCGCCAATGTCCTGCAAGAGGACAACCACTCAGTGCCACTACAGGATGAATGGTCTCATCTGTTCTACCAGGGTAATTCACTCTTCTCATCACTCTCAACTCACACACTCACAAACCCATCACGCATCCACAGGGATCTCAAAGTTCAAGGGACAACACCACTAACTCTCACACACACCCTCACATCTCCATCAGGTTCATATCCTCTGGAGCTTGAATCCTCATCCTGTCCATGGCTCCGCTCACCACACAAACGTTCTACGCAGTGCCATGTGACCTGCTCATACTCTCTCCATCTGTTTCCATGCATGAGAAGGCTGCTAACATCAGCGGGCCTCAGACCCAGGGTGGAGTGGCCCACTTTGAGGAGTGTGCCATCGCGCTGACTGGTGAGGATGTGAACCTTGCCTGTGGTGATTGTGAGGTCGGTGGTGAACACCCACCTGAGGATCCTGCACCACATCATCCCTCTCTCAATGCACTGTGAGTGCTCTCTCTGAGTGCTCTCTCTCCTGCTATTGACTCTGCTGCCATGCACTGCTTATTTCTACTTTGGTTCACAGGGAGCTCTGCCAAGGGACCAGCACCCTCAGCCAGCCAGTTCCTCAGCTCCATCCACATCCTCATCTGTTAAGAAGACTTCTCCTCCAGTGAAGAGGTGGAAATAAGCAACTTGGAAGACCCGTCACCGCAGAGGGAGCAGCCGGCCCACGAGTGATTCTGGAGATGGAAGGAAAAGTGTATGTGTGGCAGGTGCGTTCGGAGACTTGTGCAAGCATTTTCCCAGATATAGAAACATAGAAACTAGGAGCAGGAGTAGGCCGTTTGGATCTTCGAGCCTGCTCCGCCATTCAATATGATCATGGCTGATCCTCTATCTTAACGTCATATTCCCGCTTTCTCTCCATATCCCTGAATGCCTTAATTTCCAAAAATTTATCAATTTCTTTCTTGAATATACAGTGACCTGGCCTCCACAGCCTTCAGAGAATTCCACAGGTTAACTACCCTCTGGGTGAAGAAATCTTTCCTCATCGCTGCTCCATACCCTGAGACTGTGGCCCTTGGATCTAGACTCCCCAACCAGGGGAAACATCCTCCTTCATCTAGTCTGTCTAGCCTTGTTAGAATTTTATATGTTTCAATCAGATCTCCTATCATTCTTCTAAACTCTAGGTCCAGTCAAACCAATCTCTCCTCATGCGACAGAGCTGCCATCCCCGGTATCAGCCTAGTGAACATTTGCTGCACTCCCTCTATGGCAAGTATATCCTTCCTTAGGTAGGGAGACCAAAACTACACGCAATACTCCAGGTGTGGTCTCACCAAGGCCTTGTATAACTGCATTAAGTCATCCCTACTTCTGAACTCAAATCCTCTTGCAATGAAGGCCAACATACCATTTGCCTTCCTAATTGCTTGCTGCACCTGCCTGTTTACTTTCATTGACTGGTGTACAAGGACACCCAGATCCCTTTGTACATCCACATTTCCCAATATATCATTTAAATAATACTCTGCCTTTCTGTTTTTCACACTGAAGCATATAAAATCACATATATCCACATTATACTACATCTGTCATGTGTTTGCCCACTCACACAACTTGTCTAAATTGCCCTGAAGCCTCCTTGCATCCTCCTCACAACCCCGCCCAGTCTTGTGCCATCAGCAAACTTGCATTTGGTTCCCTCATCCAAGTCACTTATATATATTGTGAATATTTGGGGCCCAAGCACTGATCCCTGTGGTACACCACTAGTCACCACCTGTCAACTGGAAAAAGACCCATTTATTCCCACTCTCTGTTTCCAATCTGACAACCAATTCTCAACCTATGCCAGTTACCCCCAATCCCTTGGGCTTTAATTTTGCCCACTAGCCTCTTATGTGGGACCTTATCAAAAGCTTTCTGTTAATCCAAATACACCACATCCACTGGTTCTCCCTTATCTATTCTTCTAGTCACATCCTCAAAAAAATCCAGTAGATTAGTTAAGCATGATTTCCCTTTCATAAACCAATGCTGACTTTGTCTAATCCTGTTAATGCTTTCCAAGTGTTCTGTTACCATGTCTTTTATAATAGACTCTGGCATTTTCACAACCACTGATGTTGTGCTAACTGGTCTATAATTCTCTGTTTTTTCTCTCCCTCCTTTTTTAAATAGTGGGGTTACATTTGCCACACTCCAATCTGTAGGAACTGCTCCAGAGTCTGTAGAATTTTAGAAGATGACCACCAATGCATCCAATATTTCCAGGGCCACTTCCTTTAGTACTCTGGGCTGTAGATTATCAGGCCCTGGGGATTTTTCAGCCTTTAACCCCATTAATTTCTCTAGCTCCATTTTTTTACTAATACTGATTATCTTCAATTCCTCACTCTCACTAGACCCTTGAATCCCTAACATTTCTGGGAAATTATTTGTGTCCTTTTTTGTGAAGACAGAACCAAAATATGTGTTCAATTTTTCTGCCATTTCTTTGTTCCCTGTTATAACTTCCCCCATTTCTGACTGTAAGGGACCCACATTTGTCTTTGCTAAACTTTTTCTCTTCGCATGTTATAGAAGCTTTTACAGTCAGTAAACTCTCTCACACTCCACTTTCCCTTCTTGATCAATCTTATTGTCCACTTTTGCTTTCTAAACTGTTCCCAATCCTCAGGCTTGCTGCTTTTTCTGGCAAATTTATATGTCTCCTCTTTGGATCTAATACTATCCCTAATTTCTTTAGCAATCCATGGTTAAGCCACCTTTCTTGTTTTATTTTTGCGCCATGCGGATCCTTCACGTTTCACACTCATCGCAATGTCCTGAGCATTTTGAATGCTGCCTGCTGGGGTTCACTTTCAGTTGTTTATCTGAGGTGACCTGCATCTCCGCCCACTCACTGATCTCACTCCCGTGCAGCACCTGATCTCGTCCAACACAACTCTCTTTTCACTTTCAATTTGGACAGCACGGTGCTAATTCAGTTTTCCTTTCACCTCCCCCCGTCCTTTAGCCTCCCCCAGTCACCATTTCCTTTCCCCCATCACAGTTGATCCCCTGGCGTCACATTCCACCTCCCTCCAACCCTTTTCCTTCGGGGATGTCCAGGTGAAACTGCACGTTCCCTTCCTTCCTGGAAATCCCACCCCCATCCACATTCATTTCCTCGACCTCCTCCTTCCCTCCCCCAGGGTCCGGGTCTGTCTCCTGGTCCCCACCAACCACCCTTGCTGTCCTTTCTATCGCTATCATCAAACCCTTGCCATCCCATCCTCCCGACTCACTCTGCCCTTGGTCATTCCCATCCTTCCTCCATACCACACCCACCCTCAGTTAGTTTCCCAGGAGGCAGACATGGACCTATCCTCCCTTGCATGTTCACCAGCAAATCCCCTCCTTCGCACCCTTCCTCCCTCTGCACCCCTTCCCCTTGGAACCCCTGTTCACCACCCCCACCCCCACCCCCAGTCCTCCCACACCCCCCAGACTCACCCCTTAGTCCCCCCCCTTCCTGACTCCTTCCCCCACCCTTACCTCTTTCACCTTGATTCTTCCTCCAGCCTTACTCCTACCACCTTCCCTGACTCCTTCCTCCGCCCTTACTCCCTCCCCTCTCTGCACTCCTTCCTTCCCCCAAACACCCTCCCCTTTCCGCACTTTTCCCACGCTTCTTCCACCCTCCTTACACCTATCTCCCCAGTTGCCGTCTTCTTCCCCGTTCCTGTCTCCTCCCCCATTCTCCCTTCCCCCCTCCCAACCTCCCCCTCGATAACTTTATTCCCCCCCCAAAACTCACCCCATCCTGACACCTTCATTTCCCCCCAACCTCACCCCATCCTGACACCTTCATTCCCCCCAACCTCACCCCATCCTGACACCTTCATTCCCCCTCCCAACCTCACCCCATCCTGACACCTTCATTTCCCTCCAACCTCACCCCATCCTGACACCTTCATTCCCCCCACCAACCTCACCCCATCCTGACACCTTCATTTCCCCCACAACCTCACCCCATCCTGACACCTTCATTTCCCCCCAACCTCACCCCATCCTGACACCTTCATTTCCCCCCAACCTCACCCCATCCTGACACCTTCATTCCCCCCACCAACCTCACCCCATCCTGACACCTTCATTCCCCCCACCAACCTCACCCTATCCTGACACCTTCATTTCGTCCCAACCTCACCCCATCCTGACACCTTCATTCCCCCTCCCAACTTCACCCCCGACACCTTCATTCCCCCCTCCCAACCTCACCCCCGACACCTTCACTCCCCCCTCCCAACCTCACCCTATCCTAATGCCTACATTCCCCCCACAACCCCATCCCACTCTGACAACTTCATTCCCCCCTCCTAACCTCCCCCATCCTGACACATTCAATCCCCCCTCCCAACCTCACTCCTGAAACCTCTTCCTCTCCCAGCCGACCCTAGCCTTTCCTCTCCCAGCCCCTCGACCATCATCCATTGTGAGTATCAACGGTGGCTATCCAACTTCCACGGGCTGCTTTTCAGCAGAACCATGGAATGAGAATCCACCCTATATGCCATGGATGTTCCTTCAGTGTGCTGTTGGTGTCGGTCTCCAGCATCCCCTGCTCCTCGGATGTCGACGATGTGAGCAAAGGCCTGGTGCATAAGTCCTGACCTCTGCACATTACACTTGTCAAGATGTGTTCTTATACCGGTGTGTTTTCTTGCCGATGCGGGTGGATGATCCAGTGGTGGTGGGGGGGCGGGAGGGTTGATGGGGGACGGGTGGGGGGACACAATTCCGGCAGACAGGCCTAATAATGATTTGCTGATGTATTACAACGAGATTCCCAACGTCCGATGGCAGAGAACACAGCCTGCCATCAGCGGGCTGAGCGGACGATTGAGAACTGGTTTCACACCGTTGTGAAACCAATCGCACCATATTTTCCACTAGCACCCAACGCTGGCAGGCACAGAAAATCCTGGCCTATGTTTTCACTAACATTTCCTCGGTAACTATTCAGGTAAGTACTGCATAACTGCCTGAAGTCTCCCACTCTAGATCAAAACCGTACGGAAGGACAAGGAAGTATTCAATGAATGGCATGACACTAGGAAGTTCTGAGGAATAAAGGGACCTTGGCATGTTTACCCATAGATCTCTGAAAGTGGAAGGGCATGTTAGAGGGGTGGTGAAAAAGGCATATGGGACACTTTCCTTCATCATTCGAGGCATAGATTACAAAAGTAGGGAGGTCATGTTGGAGTTGTATAGAACCTTGTAGAGGCCACAGCTGGAGTACTGTGTGCAATTCTGGTCACCACACTATAGGAAGGATGTGTTTGCACTGGAGGGGGTGCAGAGGAGATTCACCAGGATGTTGCCTGGGATGAAACATTTAAGTTATGAAGAGAGGTTGGATAGACTTGGGTTGTTTTCGTTGGAGCAGAGAAGACTGAGGGGCGACCTGATCGAGGTGTACAAGATTATGAGGGGCATGGACAGGGTGGATAGGGAGCAGCTGTTCCCCTTAGTTGAAGGGTCAGTCACAAGGGGACATAAGTTCAAGGTGAGGGGCAGGAGGTTTAGGGGGGATGTGAGGAAAAACTTTTTTATCCAGAGGGTGGTGACGGTTTGGAATGTGCTGCCTGGGAGGGTGGTGGAGGCGGGTTGCCTCACATCCTTTAAAAAGTACCTGGATGAGCACTTGGCACATCATAACATTCAAGGCTATGGGCCAAGTGCTGGTAAACGGGATTAGGTAGGTAGGTCAGGAGTTTCTCACGTGTCGGTGCAGATTTGATGGGCCGAAGGGCCTCTTCTGCATTATGTGATTCTGTGATTCTGATTCTGTGATTCTGTGAAAACTGGAGACATTCATGGAGATACCCAGGGAGCAGGGGAATTGTCCATCAGAAGTTGAAACTTCCCAGGCAATCCCCATGAAGGTCAGCACGTCAGCACTTCCACGGGGCCCTGATGTGTATCTTGGTCGTGCATCGGGCCTCCAATGATTCAGAGACTGGAAGATTTGGGCCAGGAAGAGAGTTGATGTTTCATGTCATTCTTGTCAGAACTCTGATGTAGCTTCAGTTACGATGAGCTGGATCCTGCTGCACTTTTAGTCTAACTCCTTGATTTCATGGTACCCTTTCACTATCTCTCCATCTTAGGTCAACTTAACTGAGCACCAATCAGTGACTGAACTTGCCACCCCCAATCATATCTCAGTCCATCCGTTTCTTTGTAATCTCTTCCACTGCTATCCTGCCTGTGCACTTGGGACTGTTCATATGCCCCTCCCCTCTTCCACCAAAAATAAACTTTTAGCTCATCCAAAACTCTGTGCAACTACACTGATCCACACCAACTCCTGCTCACCCAGCACTTAAGACACTTAGGTGACAAATTCCTAGCCGCTGACGGCTTACATCCTAGATTTCTAAAAGAGATAGCTGCAGAGATAGTGAATGCGCTGCTGCTTATGATTTTCCAAAATTGTGGAGATTCCGAAACAGTCACATCAGATTGGATGTTAGAAAATGTAATACCACTATTCAAGAAAGGAGGGAGAGAGAAAATAGGCCAATTAGCCTGACATCAGTCGGGAAAATGCTAGAATCTCTTGTTAAGGAAGTCTTAATGCATTTAGAAAATCATGGCAGGATCAGACAAATCAATATGCTTTTATGAAAGGGAAATAGTTTTTGACAAATTGGGGATCTTTGAGGATGTAAATTTTAGGGTAGATAAAAGAGAGCCTGTGGACACAGTACAGTTGGATTCGATAAGGTGCCGCACCCAAATGGTTAATGTACGAGATAAGGGCTCATGTATCAGCGTGGTTAGGTGATTGGTAACGGACAAGAAGCCAAAACTTGGGAGAAATGAGGCATTTTAAATGAGGCAGGCTGTGACAAGTGGAGTGTCAGAAGGATCAGTACTGGGGCCTCAGAAATTTACGATCCTTTTCAGTGCAAAAGCTAAGACTGAAATTTTGCAATCACCTTCAGCCAGAAGTGCCAGGTGGATGATCCATCTCAGCCTCCTCCTGAGGTCCCAAGCATGATAGATGCCATCCAATTTGATTCACTCCACGCGATATCAAGAAATGGCTAAAGGCACTGGATACTGCAAACCCAGTTTGGGTTCCGCCAGGGCCACTCAGCTCCTGACCTCACTACAGCCTTGGTTCAAACATGGACAAAGAAGCTGAACCCCCGAGGTGAGGTGAGAGTGACTGCCCTTGACATCAAGGCGACATTTGATTGAGTGTGGCATCAAGGAGCCCTAGCAAAACTGGAGTCAATGGGAATCAGGGGGAAAACTCTCCGCTGGTTGGAGTTATACCTAGCACAAAGGAAGATGGTTTTGGTTGTTGAAGGTCAGTCATCTTAGCTCCAGGACATCACTGCAAGGGTGCCTCAGGGTAGTGTTCTTGGCCCAACCATCTTCAGCTGTTTCATCAATGACCTTCCTTCCATCATAAGGTCAGAAGTGGGGATGTTCGCTGATGATTGAAGAATGTTCAGCACCATTCGTGACTCCTTAGATATCGAAGCAGTCCATGTCCAAATGCAGCAAGACCTGGGCAATATCCAGGCTTGGACTGACAAGCGGCAAGTAACATTCACACCACGCAAGTGCCAGGCAATGACCATCTGCAACAAGAGAGAATCTAACTATCGCCCCATGATGTTCAATGGCATTACCACCACTGAATACCCCACTATCGACATCCTGGGGTTACCATTGACCAGAAACTGAACTGGAGTAGCCATATAAATACTGTGGCTGCAAGAGCAGGTCAGAGGCTAGGAATCCTGCGACAAGTAACTCATCTCCTGATTCCCAAATCCTGTCCACCATTTACAAGGCACAAGTCAGGAGTGTGATGGAATACACTCCACCTCACGCAACACGCAAGCAGCTTGACACCACCCAGGACAAAGCAGCCCACTTGATTGGCACCACATCCACAAACATTCACCCCCTCCAACACTGATGCACAATAGCATCAGTGTGTAACATCTACAAGAAGCACTGCAGGAATTCACCAAGGCTCCTTAGACTGCACCTTCCAAACCCATTCCCACCACCATCTAGAAGGACAAGGGCAGCAGATAGATGGGAACAATACCACCTGGAATTTCCCCTCCAAGCCACTCACCATTCTGACTTGGAAATATATCGCCTTTCCTTAACTGCCGCTGGGTCAATATCCTGGAACTCCCTCCCTAACGGCACTGTGGGTATACCTACACCACATGGACTGCAGCAGTTCAAGAGGGCAGCTCACCACCACCTTCTCAAGGGCAACTAGGGATGGGCTATAAATGCTGGCCTAGCCAGTGAAGCCCACATCCCATGAATGAATGAAAAAAAGGATATGGGCCCAAACGATATTCCGGCAATAGAACTGAGGACTTGTGCTCCAGAACTTGCTGCGCCCCTAGCCAAGCACTTCCAGTACAGCTACTACATTGGCATCAATCTGACAATGGGGAAAATTGCCCAGGTATCTCCTATCCATGAAAAGTAGGACAAATCCAACCCAGCCAATTACCGCCCCATCAGTCTACTCTCAATCATCAGTAAAGTAATGGAAGGCGTCATCGACAGTGTTATCAAGCGGCACTTTCATAGCAATAATTCAGTTGGGGTTTCACCAGGGCCACGCAGCTTCTGACCTCGTTACAGCCTTGGTCCAAGCATGGACAAAAGAGCTGAACTTAAGGGGTGAGGTGAGAGTGACTGCCCTTGACATCAAAGCTGAATGTGGCATCAAGGAGCTAAACTGAAGACAATGGGAATCAGGGGGAAAACTCTCTGCTGGTTGGAGTCATACCTAACATAAAGGAAGATGGTTGTGGTTATTGGAGGTCAGTCATCTCAGCTCCAGAACATCACTGCAGGTGTTCCTCAGGGTAGTTTCCTTTGCCCAACCATCTTCAGTTGCTTCTTCAATGACCTTCCTTCCAGCATAAGGTCAAAAGTGGGGATGTTCACTGATGATTGAAGAATGTTCAGCACCATTTAAGACTCCATAGATACTGAAGCAGTTTCAGTCCAATTGCAGCAAGCCCTGGACAATATCCAGGCTTGGGCCGACAAGTGGCAAGTAGCATTCGTGCCACAAAGTTCCGGGCTATGACCATCTCTAACAAGAGAGAATCTACCCTTGATATTCAATGGCATTACTATCGCTGAATTCCCCCACTGTCAACATCTTGGGAATTACAATTGACCAGAAACTGAACTAGACCAGCCATATAAATAATGTAGCTATAAGAGCAGGTCAGAGGCTGGAAATTCTGCAGCGAATAATTCACCTCTTGACTCCCCAAAGTTTGTTCACTATCTACAAGGCACAAGTAAGGAGTGTGGTGGAAAACTGTCCACTTGCTTGGATGAGTGCAGCTCCAACAACACTCAAGGAGCTTGGCACCATTCAGGACAAAGCAGCCCGCTTGATTGGCACCCCATCCACCACCTTTAATATTCACTCCCTCCACCACTGACGCACAGTGGCAGCAGTGTGTACTACAAGATGCACTGCAGCGACTCACCAAGGCTCCTTCAACAGCACCTTCCAAAACTACGACGTACGCCACCTAGCAGGACAAAGGCAGCATGTGCATGGGAGCACCACCACCTGGAAGTGTGAAACACGCACTGAAAAGCTCAGCGCTGCCGGGGTGGGGGCAAGAGGAGAGTGGGCATTGACGTTTCCGCGGGCATGGGCGAAAGCTGAGAGAAAGCTCCCTGAAGGCAGAGATCTGCCTCATGGAGCCGCGGACTCCAAAACCATGAAATAAAGTTTTGAAAATCAGGAAAAAATGTCCGATCATCACAATCAGGCACCTGAACATATAGATGATAAAAATGCGGTCCATAGATTTTTTTTTTGCATTTGACAATGGAAACCTCATCCTACCCTTGGATGAAGTTTCATGAAAAATGCAAAGTCCGCCTGGCCGATTCGCCCATCTGTCAACTGTAAGATTGGACGGACCATGAGACAATTGCATCATTAATGGCCTTCATTGCCCTCTTAATTGTCAGCGGGCACGCTTCCGACTTTTGCACACACCCGCCGAGCGAAATATCGCATGAGCGTGGGATGACGTCGGGATGCTTGCTCGACGCCTTCTCGCGTGATTTTACGCCCGATTGGATCAGGTTTGCATCTGCCCGCGGGACTTAAAATTCTGCCTGGGAAGTTAGTTTGCAGACACAGCAAGCATTTAGGAAGCCAAGTGGTATGGTGGCCTTTTCTGCAATGGGATTGGAGCACAGGAATAAGGAAGTCTTGCTATAGTTGTACAGGGGTTTGGTGAGACCACCTTAACACTGTTTTGGTCTCCATATTTGAGCAAGAATATACCTGCTTTGGATGTTCGCGAATGTTCACTAAATTAGTCACTGAGATAGGACAAGGGTTGTTCTACGATGAGACGTTGAGTAAATTGAGTCCATACTCTCTGGAGTTTAGAAGAATGAAAGATGATCTTATTGAGACATACATTGAAGTAGCATGATAGGGTAGACACTGAGAGGTCGTTTCCACGGCCAGGGAATCTAGAACATGGGGGCACAGTCTCAGGATATGGGATGATCAATTAGTATTCGGATGAGGAGAAATTACTTCACACAAAGGATTGTGAATATGTGGAATTCTCTATCCAAGAGGTTTGTGATGCTCCACTGTTGAGCATATTTAACTCTGTTATCAGGAGTGAAAGTAACTTAAATTTCTTACTGGTACAGTTGTACAAGGAATCTCAAATTTGACTATTTATAATTTAATGTGTGCAAAGTCATCTCTTTGACCAGTGACCACTTTTTAAAATTGAATTTGTGGTTTCCATGTTCAAACTACTTTGCTTATCAATTCATTGCTCCCAAGATGTGTTTGAACAAAATAAATATTTTGCACCATGACTGACATCAAAGGGCAGGACAGATTGGAGCAGGCAATAATCCACAAACAACAGCACAGGCTTGCTCCCTAAACCTCTGTCAACCAAAGTGGTTCAGAACAAGCCATCCACTGTCAGAAAAGACTAACAAGGAAACCTCATGATTCCTCAGTGTGTTGGGAATATTCTGATCTACAATGGGTCGGCTTCCAAAAATATCACTTATCAATCTTATGGACACAACAATCAGCCAACCAGTGAAGTCTCTGGGATCAGGTAATGTTGGTGGTGGGAGTTATCAAACCATTGCAATCAGCTATAATGAATGATTTTGGTGCTTTTCATATTTCAAATGACAAGATGAAAGCACACCAAAGAAATGTGCTGCATTTCAAATTCCAACTGTACAAGAAGTGTGGAAAGATGTACCCATTATTTGCTCAAAGAATAAAAAAAAAATCCACCACTAATCCTCACACAAGATCAGTTAATCGAAGAGTTTGAAGAAGAGTCATTCAGATTTGAAACATTAACTCTGTTTCTCTTTCCACAGATGCGGCCCGACCTGCTGAGCTTTTCCAGTACTTTCTGTTTCCATTTCAGTTAATTGATCTGTTTTAATAGTGATCATTACATTTAAAAGATGTGAAACATCGATACAGAATTTGAAACTGTCACACCCACACTAAAACATAATTAACTACAACCGAGCGACTTCCATTATCATTTCCACTTTTCCCGCTCATTCAGTTCTTTAACCACCATTTGATGAGTTAACCACTTGATTTATTAACTACAACTGGAAGATTACCTCTCTCCAGCTGCCGCTTGTCATTCTCGCTCCTCATGTCTCTGCATTCCAATTTCCTCTCCATCTCCTCGGACATTTTCGTACTGATATGTTGTACCAGTTTACTTTCACCTCTGGCTGTGATAGAACAATTTTTGGTCTCTCAGGCAATCAAGAGATCATGGGGAGTGGGCGGGAAAGTGGAACTGAGGCCCAAGATCAGCCACGATCACATTGAATGTTGGAGCAGGTTCAAAGAGCTGCATGGTCTACTCCTGCTCCTATTTCTCACGTTGTTATGTTTACCCTTGATCCATGTTGGCTCTTGGGCCTCCAAAGCTTCAAATTGAAAATTATGATCCTAATTTTTTTTTAACTCATTCACAGGATGTGGGCTTCGCTGGCTAGACCAGCATTTATTGCCCATTTCTAATTGCCTTTGAGAAGGTGGTGGTGAGCTGCCTTCTTGAACTGCTACAGTCCATGTGGTGTAGGTACACCCACAGTGCTGTTCGGGAGGGAGTTCCAAGATTTCGACCTAGCGACTGTGAGTGACTTGGAGGGGAACTTCCAGACGGTAGTGTTCCTATAGTCCTAATGAATAAATCCTCTCATGGACTCACTGCTCCCTATCTCTCTAACCTGTGCCAGCCTTGGAACCTCTCCCCTCCCTTATATTTGCCTCTTATGCTTCCCCCTCTCCCCTTCATCCCACCATACGACTTCCTCCTTGCAATTACCTTCCTAAACCCCCCAACTCCCTCGCTTCCGTTAAGACTCTGACTAAGGCCTGTCCCCCTTTGATCAAGCACTTGGTTACCCTTCCTAATACCTTTTTTTTGGCTTAGTGTCCAATGTTAGATTGTGCTTCTGTGAAGTGCCTTGAGACGTTTTTCTATGACTAAGGATGTGATATAAATGCCAGTTATTGCCTGCTCCAAAATTGCAATGTTGTCAGCATTGTTACTCCAGAACATTGTGGGCACATTAAAGACAGAAGGCCACAATTTGTACCAATAATAATTGTTGCATTACCTTTAATGCTGATATTGAAAAATAGTAAAAGAAACCCATTCCCAACAGCTGTATCGGGTGGGACATTAGGTTCCTTTCTGGTGACCACCGAGGCTATTTGTTGCCTTTCCACCACAGGCCAGTGCATCAGTGTTGAAAAACACATCCAACTTTGAATCTGAAAAATCTGCACAAGCAGACTCTCCTTTGTGCATGATACCTAGTTTCACTCTGTCTAATTATACTTACATAGAAATACATAGAATTTACAGCACAAAGAGAGGGCATTTGGTTTTCCACACTAGTTTCCTCCCAACCCTCATCATCTAACCCTATCAACATATCCTTCCATTCCTCACTCCCTCATGCGTTTGTCTAGCTTCCCCTAAATGCATCTATTCTAGCCACTTTAACTACTCTCTGTGGTAGCGAGTTCCACATTCTTACCGCTCTCTGGGTAAAGAAGGTTCTCCTGAATTCCCAGCTGGGTTTATTAGTGCATATATTTATGTCCCCACTTTGAAACATCAGTCAAGGTAAAGAGAGCAGGGTGGTGCTATGCTGAGGTCTCACCACACAGCAGTCTGGTAAACCACTCTACTTGGTATTTATTTTATTGGATTTGCTGTCTGCTGGCAGAAGACTTGCTGCCAACAACTTGTGGTTGGTGAAGGTCTGGGAGACACTGAGGCCTCTGTGGTGACAGACTAAGCACACAGCAGCCTCGTGGCACCTGAGAAAGGAGGCTGAGGCCCTCGTGCTGTTCTAAAATGAAAGTACAGGGAGAGGCCTTGCAGCATCTGAGAGAGAAACACTGAGGTCTCTGTGGTGTCTGAGAACACACAGGCCTTCATGGCATCTTGGACAAGGTAATGAGTCATGCCATCTTGGAGACAACATGAATGTCTTGTAACTTTTGGGAGAGAAAGCCATGGATTTGGGAGAGACATCTCTGCTACTCCAGAGACTTGGGTACACAGTTTTGGCTGAGGAAGGTCTCCACTGTCGGGAATTCCTTGATTTTTCGGAAGAGAGGTTAGATGAGGCCCAGTCTATCTCACATGGATCTCAGAGAACTATGTTGCAGAAGCACAGGGGAGCTCTACCTGGTGTCATAACCAATACTTACCCCTCAACAAGGTCATCATCACATTAGTGTTTGTGGGAGCTTGCTGTGTGAAAATTGTCTGCTTCATTTCCTGCATTTTAACTGTAGCTCCGTTTCAAAAGTGCTTCATTATAAAGTGCTTTGGGACACCCTGAGGTCATAAAAGGTGCAATAGTTAGCGCTGATGCTAACTTTAGAATCACCGCCACTGCCCAGCAAAGATGAAGCAACCCAGTACACACCTGAGGATTGAAACTGGCACCATCCTGTCTCATATGGTGTTTATTTAAAATGTACTTCGTGTCTGCTTGTTTATTTATTAGACAATATGTTTGTTCGAGTGTCTACCAACGTCTGACTAATTTGGGTTATTTATTTACATATTTGCATAAGTGTGTGCTTCTAGGTCTGAATTAGTTGTTAGGTTTATTTATGAGTTGTGTGTCCAGTTCTTATTTACTTCAGTTATTTATTTTTGTATCTTGTTCCTGCATTTTGGTCTTCATCTAAATGATGGATGTGAGTGCTGAGGAAATGGAATCTTTTCTCCCTCTTTCCATCTTGTGTCTACATTGAGCATTTGAAGTTGGTGAGACTAAAACTAGGGTCCATAAATATAAGCTACTCACTGATAAACTCAGTAGGGAATTGAGGAGAATCTTCTTTAAGCAAAGAGTGGTTAGAATGTGGAACTCGCTGCCACAAGGAATATTTGAGGCACATGGTATTGATGCATTTAAGGTGAAGCTAGATAAGCGCATTATGAAGAAAGGTTCTGCTGATAAGGTTAGATGAAGAGGGGTGGGAGAAGGTTTGATACAGATCAATTGTGAAGAATGGTCTGTTTCTGTGCTGTACATTCTATGAAATCTCTGTAACGTCAAGAACACCGACAACAGCATAATGATAGGTTGATTCAGTTAGTTGCATTGTTTCTTTGGAGTTAGAAAACTGTAGGTTCAAGCCCCCTCTCAGGACTTGTGTGCATAAGCTAGGCTGATGCTTAATTGCATTACTGATGGAATGCCCCACTGCCAGCGGTGTTGACCTTAAGATAAGTTATCAAAACAAAGGGTGGAATTGTCCCAGATTTGCACAAAGTGCGGTAGCAGGCCGGAAAAAGGACATTTTACCCGCCAGCTGCAATGGCGGCTTTTTGCACCATATCGTCCCATTCCTGGCGCATCCTGCCTCATCAATATTGCGTTCCCGGGTAACACGCTGGGTCGCTGGCGAGGCGGCCTCTAATTCGTCTGCCCCTCCATCACCTTAGGCCTTCAGTAATCCAGGCATATTTAAAGGGCGCCCCTGCACAGAGCTATCCCCAAGTTTAGCAACGCCTCCCTTGGACGCCTACTAACCACTGTGGAGGTCCACTGTGAAGTCCTCTAGCCTGCTCTGGGCAAAGATCAGCAAATTAGATCACTAACCCAGCAAGGGAGGCAGTGGTAGCAGTGGTCAGTGGCACTGCAAAAGAGGACAGCCGCCCAGTGCTGAAAGAGGATGAATGATTTCCTCCGTACTGCAAGGGTAAGTAACTCTTCTCATTACTCTCACTCACGCACTCACAAACCCATCACATGTCCACAGGGATCTCACTCACTGCCAGTTCAAGGGACATCACCATTCACTCTCACACACACCTTCATCTGCCCTGCCGATCGTGTTCTCACCCTCACCCCATGACTAGCCACCCACACATGCCAGGCATCCTTATCATCTGTCCTGGTAGGCGTCCTGCTTCCACTCTCTCCATCTGTATTCATGCAAAACAAGCTGGCACACAACAAAAAGGGAGAGGTCGCAGACCGGTGCAGGAATGCCCAACATTAATCTTCTCACAGACTTTGAAAATAGAATCATCTAGCTGGTCGGCAAGAATCCGGATCGGTCCTGTGCTGTCGATGAGGTCGGTAGTGCTCTACTGAGTGAGGATCCAGCAGCGCAATATCCATCGGACAACCATGCTGTGAGTCAGTCCCCCTGTTCCGCAGTCCCCTGCCATGCACTAATTATCTCTCCTTGCTTTCGCAAACACATCTGGGAAGCAGCCGAGAAGGTCCACGAGCCTGGGCCCTGACTCAAGCCACGAAGACACATCAGAAGAAGAATCTGATGACACCCTAATTGAAGACCCATCACAGCGCTCACCCACACCCTCCACCAGCGCAGAGACACACACTTCGTTGGGACCTATTTGTAGAGTAGCCTCGGGGTCACAATCTGGTGAGCACATTGCACTGTCTGATCCACACAGGCGATGGCAGGGACTTCCCAGACTTCTGGCACTCGGAGGACAGCTGGAGGCCAGAAATCTGCTGAGTCTGAGTCAGACGAAGAGCATCTGGACTTGGTCATACTTCAGTTGCTGGAGCTGCAAAGGCAAGCTCAGAAACATCAGGAAGGGATATCCGCTGCACTTCTCAGATTGCAAGGCACGATGGAGGGGTCTGTTTCTCTTCAGTCTGAGGTGATAGTGCTGACATGCCAACACACCGAGTTAAGCACTGGTAGGGTGGCAGCCACCATGGAGTCTGTGGTCCAGGAGATTGGACCTGCACTGCTGCGTGGGCTGAACTCCATCACTGTAGCCATAGTTGGCCTCCAACAATGTGTACTTGAGAAGGGTGCTGGGCTGCCTCGATCTTGCTCCAGTTTCCCCTTCTCCTCAAGGAATCAGCCTGGGGCCCTTGGGCACCCATAGGGAGGAGGATCAGCAGCTGTACCCCCCCCCACCCCCCCCGCCACGGGCCATCCACCCAGGTGACTCTGGGAGTGTCCGGCCCATCCGATTCTCCTCTTCCTGTGACCCCAGCAGCTCCAGCTCCACAGGCCGAGGAGGGTGCCACTGTCAACCAGCAGGACACCGAAAGCAGGCCAGGGCCATCCAGGTCTCAGCCCTCCAGAGGACGCCTGCCAAGGCCATCACAGAAAGGGTGCAGCAGTCAGCAGGCTGCCTCCACCTCCACTGTGGATGTTCTGGGAGCACCAAAGCGTAGCGGCAGGGTTAGGAAAGTTAAAAAAAAATGTAGTTTCACCACGTGGGCACAGGCATTAATCACTTGGACATAATGTTGTAAATAAACTCCCAATGATGTCACCATGTCTATGGCTCCTTGTTATGATGAGCAGTCTTTATGTCAGTCTGAAGTGAAACCTTGGTTCCTCCACAAGGTAAAGCCGGGTGTCTCAGTCCTGTGCTTTGTGCTACCTTCCCAGCACATTGATGGTGAGCCTTCACAGTCACTGGTCACATCAGTCAGGCCTGCACCTCGATGGGGCTTACCATTGCTGCCAGAATGTCCTGGGCCGGGTGGCACAGAGTTCTGCCATTCTCTCTCTCTGTCCTCTCAGTGCCTTTAAGGTGCAGCTGGGCCCTTCCCCCTCCCCAGCTCAACAGCATCTGTGTCCAGTGAGAGTGTGGTCCTGAAGGGTTCAGCTCATGAAGTATGCCACAGGTTCAGGAGAAGGTAAAGTTTCCCCGCTGCATCTCCATGATATGACCCCATTCACAGAGAACAAGCAAGCTGCCATAAACCAGCTTGTGATAATCTATGGTGTCTCCTCACTGCATATCGTCATCATCCTCCACAAACCTAACAGCCATGAGGGCCTCCTGAGCGTTCCTGCCTCATCTGGGAGGTGGTGGTATAGTGGTATTGTTACTGGGCCAGTAATCCAAATACCCAGGGCAATGCTCTGGAAATCTGGGTTCAAATCCCACCATTTTTGAAATTTGAATTCAATAAAAATCTGGAATTAAAAGACTGATGCTGATCATGAAACCATTGTCGATTGTCCTAAAACCCCATCTGATCCACTAATGTCCTTTAGGGGAAAGAAATCTGCCGTCCCTACCTGATCTGGCCTACATGTGACTTCAGACCTACAGCAACGTGGTTGACTCTTAAATGCCCTCTAAACAAGCAATTAGGGGTGGGCAATAAATGCTGGCCTAGTCAGCGATGCCCACATCTCATGAAAAAATTTAAAAAAAAGTCTGGACAATGCGATGGCCTCATTGCCATCATCCTCGCCCTTGAGGACCTTGTCCCTGTTGACGTCCTACTTCTCATTGGAGAGGATGTGCAGCTCCTCTCCCTATTGCAGTGTAGGAAGCAGCTGGCGATGATGATCTGTGATACCCTCTGTGGACTATATTGCAGGGCTCTACCAAAACATTCCAGGCACCGGAACTTCATTTTCAACATCGCGGTGGTTTGCTCCACTGATGTGTGAGCTGCAGCATGAGTCTCGTTGTACCTTCTCTTGGCTGCACTCTGAGGCCGCCGCAAGAGTCACGCCCTCTGTGGGTAGCCCTTTTCCCTAAGGAGCCAATCCTGCAGCCTCTGTGGACCCTGGATGACGTCAGGGATCTTAGACCTACCAAGAATGCAGGAGTCGTGGACACTCCTTGGGAATTGTGCACGGACCTGCAGGATGCATTTGTTTCACTTTCACGGCCGCTGGCCTGGGCCAGGTGCCTCTGTCGCTCTCTTCTTCTTCGTCTCTGCTCCCTCTAAGTCATGAAGCATACAGCCAGTTCACCAGGCTCTATACTCTTGCTGTACTTCCCTTTCAGGATGAAAGGGAGAGATGCTTAGGCTGGCATTGGTCTCCTCGGGACCTCTCATAGTTATGTGTGTGGCTCCAGCTCCATCTCAAGGCCCCTTAATGCGTCCCGGGAGTGCTGGGCACCACTTGGATGGCCAGAGTTTGGTGTGCTGCATGGCTGCCAGAAACTCCACCCTCCTCTGCAGCTTCACCCATTGGACTGTGTGCTATGGTCTCAGCTCAGGTGCAGGCATTCTCCTAACCCGCACTGCAAGGCTGCGCTATTAGCTTGAACCAAGCTGGAGACTGGTCCAAATCTTAGTGATGACATTACAAGGAGCTGTGAGCGCCTCCACCAGTGACTGCTCCATGGGCAGCTTTCGCAAGGAGATTGTACAACTTGCTCAGTCATCCAACTGTTCTGCAGTCCACTAAAACACATTAATTTGCAGTCTGTACCCAAGGGCTGAAAAGTTCAAGAGCACTTGGTGGCAATTTCATGCCTCAGTGTTGCTTGAGTGGGCAGATAAGCTAGAGGCCTGACTCCAAGCATATCAATGTAGCTGCAGAGGAATGGTCACTTCATACAAGGTTTCTCTAATGTGTGGTCGGTTCCCTTGCCCCCACCACTTGTGCTTGTGCGCTACCATCAGACCGTGCTGTCTTGCGCCCCCCCCCCCCCACCCACCCTGTACCTCCCACCCTCGTCCCGACTGCAGTGCAGTCCTTGCCCCGGCACCGCACTGTCAGCCAGCTGGGGAAAAGTGACTTGCCTGTGCCCTCGCCTGAATGCGTGGTGCTTCATCCTTGAAGTTGAAGGGCAACCCTCGCGAGCGCTGCTCACGTCTGAGTTCCCCTCGAAGTTCAGCTCGCCAAGTGCACGCCTTGTAAATGCTATTTTGAATCACGTCACTCTGAAGTCACGTCACAAGGGAGGTAAATTCAACATGGAGGGATGATTCCGGCGGGCAGGCAAGATGATGAGATACAAATGCATTGAAATTATGCTCCCGATGTTGGACGGTGGGATAGGCAGCTTGCCATTGATGGGCAGAGTGGATGATGGCTAACTGGTTTCATGATGATGTGAAACCAAATTTTGGCTTTGCCGCCTTATTGTCACCTTCCCTGCCCGCCATGGCGCCCAACACTAATGGGGGCGGAAAATTCCAGCCAAAGCCTTTTCTGTTGGTTCTGGTGAAGATCCCTAGGTTGGAGCAACAAGTTACTTTGGCCAATGTTTCTCCCTCAGTTGATGACACCAAAAGCAGATGTACTGGCTATTGATCTGATTGCTGTTTGTCAGACCTGGCTGAGTGCAAGACAATTGCAATAGTTATCTGCTTGGCAACAACAATTCCAACAATTTAATTAGGTGCCCAACTGTTTTGTGTTGCTGCTGAACAATGTGATATCATTGATATTCTTTAATGTTTCTTCTGCCTCAATGAGTACGTGAGTTGACAATGTGTGCTGCTGTGGCGCTGATGCACTTGAGGCTGCAGGGATGTGTGAGCTCTGAGGAGAGACAAATGAAGCTGGGATTCTTTACACAAGGGGGCTCAGGAAAGGTGCTTTTAAAGTTTTCAGAATTCTCAGGGTGTTTTCCTTCTCTTGACTGTTGGGGGCCACACTTTCAACTACTTAGATCCCATGCCCTTCCTGAACTCCTACATCTTTCTCTCCTCCTTTAAGACCCTTCTTAAAATCTACCTCTTTCACTAAGCATTTGGCCAGCCTTAGCTTGGCTCAGTGTCCTTTTTAAGAACTTGCTACTTCAATACAGTAGATCAAAATTTCAGAAACAGCCCTTAGGTAGAATCAAGTAAAAATAGTATCAGCCTTGGCTATCGTGGTGAGAATGCATTTCCTTTTTAAGAGAATCAGTTAGAGAGTCATGTGCCTGATATTGGAATGTTTCCTATTTAGTCATGCCGTGGTTAAATCTTTGGTGGGACTTGCAGGCATCAAAATCCTGTTTAGTATTTTCCTCTAGCAAATAAATCTTGGTTTACACATCAAGAGAAATCTCAGAATTATGTGTGATAACTATTCCCCCTCACACGCAACTATCCTGCCGATGTTCACTGTCTGAGCCTACAAATGCAGAATGGTCAACAGACAGACAGCTAAGGGATACAATAGTGTGATGGTTAGGTCACTGGGTTATTAATCCAGAGAAAGTGACTTCAGAAGCCAACCTATCAATTTGATAATTTCAATTTAGATTTAACAATCTGTCAGATTGTTATTAAAAATACAAATGTCTCACTTGCTTAAGAGAAGAAAACCTGCTGTCCTTAATGGTCTGGCCTACATGCGCCACCAGTCCCCACACCAAACCAGCTGGCTGTTAACCGCCACTTGAAGGGGCTTAACAAGCCGCTCAGGTGTATCTCGGGTTCAAGAAGAGGCCCTGCCACCACCGCCACCATCACACTCTCAGTACAACTTGGAAGGGGCAATAAATATTAGTGATGCACATACCTAAAGAATAAATCAAAAAGATAACTAGCCCAGTAAAGTTTCAATACAGAAACTAGCAAAGTTCTCCTCCTTGGCAATGCAGCTCCTTAGCATGTACTCCTAATGAGTTGGAGTTTAGTTAATGCCTGCTTTGGCTGATGAAGCCATTGAGAATTTTAATTGGATTCAGAATTGGTCCCATGGTTGTAGCTGCTTGTTTAAAGCTTCTAATCCCCTTCTTAAGAATCGGATTAGGAGGCAGGTCCACTCTAAACATTGCAACGCTGACTGGGCATAAAAATGCTTCAGTGTTGCAGAACATTTCTTTATTAGATGACAGCATTCCTGAGTGAGAGAATAAAATCGGTTGAGGGTTTCTGCAGAGGAATGCATACTTGGTCTCAGATAGAGTCCTCAGTCAATCACAGAGCTAAGGCCTTGCTCAATTGCTTCCGAGATTGGGAGAGGCCCAGCTACTTACTGTCTGCTCTCACTACAGCATCCCCCATCCAACCAGTGGTAATTTGACTCCGACTTTTTCCTGCCTATCCAGAAGTTTCAAGCTAAGCTATGGATATATATTTCAATCATTTCTGTTGCTGCTTAGTATTCCTGTGCTGTAGGCACTGCTCCCCTTTCAGGGTACGGACCCCAGGGTGCCTGGCAGGTCCTTGTTACCTCAACAATCTTCCTGCAGGTTTTTTTGGCAAGTGAGGAACTCTGACCCACTCTGATCCAAAATTCACACACACAGGCTAGAATTCATTTTTTAAAAAAAACATTTATTCCTGGGGTTTGTGCATTGATGGCAAGGCCAGCATTCATTGCCTATCTCTGGTTGCCCTTGAGAAGAAGGTGGTGAGCTGCCTGCTTCGGGGTACGAGACACAATTTCAAAGTTTACAGATGGCACAGAATCTGAGAATCTGAGAGTCTCATAAACAGTAAAGGGAGTTAGCAAGAGAGAGGGCACAGAAAGACTGTTGGAATGGATGGACACATGGCAGATGAAACTCACTGCATAAAAGTGTGGGGTGATACATTTTGATAGGAAGAACGCAGACGGGGGATACATGATAAATGATACCACTTTAAAGGGGGCACAGGAAAGACCTGTGTTTGTGTGTGAATGTTTGAAGGTGGCAGGACAGATTAACAAAGAAGTTAATAAAGCATATGGGAGCCTAGCCAACATAAATAAAGGTATAGAGTATAACCAATGGATCAGATCATTATTCTGCCACATCCAGTCCTAAATGGTGGTGGACAATGAAACAACTAATGAGAAAAGGCGGCTCACAAACATCCCCATCCCCAATGATGGCAAAGCCCAACAGGGCAGTGCAAAAGACAAGGCTAAAATGTTTGCAACTATCATCGGCCGCAAGTTGAGTAGATGATCCATCTCAGCTTCCTTCTGAGATCCCCAGCATCATTGATGCCAGTCTTCAACCAATTCAATTCACTGCACGTGATATCAAGAAATGGCTGAAGATATGGGATACTGCAACGGCTATGGGCCCTGACATCACATCTGTAGTACTGAAGGCTTGTGCTCCAGAGCTAGCTGCACCCCAGCCAAGCTGTCCCAGTACAGCTACAATACTGGTATCTACCCGAAATGTGGAAAATTGTCCAGCTATGTCCTGTCTACAAAAAGCAGGACAAAACCAATCTGGCCAATTATCACGGCAACAGTCGACTCTCGATCATCAGCAAAATGATGGAAGGTGTCATCGACAGTGCTATCAATGGTGCTTTCTGACCAATAGCATGCTCACCAATGCTCAGTTCTTCTAAGACACTCAGTTCCTGACTCCATTGCAACCATGATTCAAACTTGATCAAAATATGTTTATTATAGAGGTCAGAATAAATTGGCTGCCTTTGATATCAAGGCATCGCTTGACCAAGTGTGGCATCAAGGAACCTAAACAAAACTGAAATTAATCGGAATCAGGAGGAAAACTCTCTGCTGGTTGGATTCATACCTAGCACAAAGGAAGATGCTTGTATTGTTGGAGGTCAATCATCTCAGTCCCAGGACATCACTGCAGGAGTTTCTTAGGGTAGTGTCCTAGGCCCAAACATCTTCAACTGTTTCATCAATGACCTTCCTTCCATCATAAAGTCAGATGGGGGATGTTCGTTGATGATTTCACAATACTCAGTCCTCAGATACTGAAACAGTCCATGTCCGCATGTAGCATGACCTATATAACATTCAGGCTCGGACTGACAAGTGGCAAGTAAAATTTGTGATGTACAAGTATCAGGCAATGACCATCTCTAACCAGAGCGACTCTAACTAAGTCCCTTGACATTCAACAGTAACATCATCGCTGGATTCCAACCATCAACCTCCTGGGATTTGCCATTGACCTAACTGGACTAGCCATATAAATACTGTGGTGAGATCAGATTATGGGAATTCTTCAGCATGTAATTAACCTTCTGTGACTGCAAAGCCTGTTCACCACTACAAAGCACAAGTCAGGAACGTGATGGAATAATCTCCACTTGCCTGGATGAGTGCTGCTCCCACAATGCTCAAGAAGCTTGATACCATCCAGGGCAAAGCAGCCTGCATGATCGGCACCACATTCAACATTCACTCCCTTCCCCACCGATGAACAGTGATGGTGTACCATATGCAAGATGGCTTATGCATTGGATTGTTAGGAAATTACGTACTTGAAACTCCTGGAACACAGATCCATGATAATTTTTAAAAGGAAAGTGGGTCAATATGAAGAAAATTATTATAGGTTGAAGGGAATGAACAAGGGAATGGAATTGAAAGGATAGGTTTTCAGAGAGCTAGCAAAGTGTGAGCTGTATGACCTTCTGTACTTTCAAGGTCTGTGATCCTATATTTCTCCACTAAATAGCTTGTTATGTCAGTATTATTCACTGCTCTGGGAACTTCTTGCCATAAGGACATAAATATGGAACTTTTATTACATTCTCTTACCTGTAAAGCAAAGAACAGGAACAGAAGCGACACCCAAATTAAATCAAAATGTCACAGAAACTTTATATGAACTCAAAATACTCATATGTACAAAAATATATTTAAAGTTTTCCAAACTGTTTCATTAGAGATCAGACCATTACTGTACCTTACACTGTACATTCAATACAAACAAAACAATTTACAAAAGCCAAGCACCACAAGCTGGGTAGTTAATTATGAAAAGTGCCATTAAGTGGTGTAAATTTTTAAATCTTGTACAATATACTTTCAAGGCACTGTGATTTTGTTGTGCATAAAGTAAATTAAACTATCAAGCCAAATCCAAAATGAGCATTTCTATTGTGGTGTGACATTCAATGGTCATGTATTATTGCTGAAGATTCAACATTCAGTATTTTAGGTCAAGTGGATTAAGCAGGTCAGAAATCAAGGTTTCCCCTGCAAAAGAGATATTAGAATAAATCTATTGAAGAGACTCAATCCTGCATTGAAGAGAATGGTAGAGGTTCTAGGTGGCTATGATGACATTGAATCCTATGTAGTAGCTGCCGAGCCACAGGTACAAACTCGGATTCCCAGCACACTTTCTGATGTTCTACCAGACCTTCATCAAAACCATTGGTATCAATATCCAATGCAATTTCTTAGTCTAAGACATAGAAGAGGCAAATGCCAACTCTTAAGTAAAGCAAAAAAAAACTACAAATATTTAATCAAAATTGATATACTGTCTCACTTATCAGAATAAATTTAAACAACCAACACTTTTGTGATATGATAGTTCAGCGAGATGCATAGCAGTAAATTACACTATGAGACCAATGTTCTGTGACAGCTTTGGCTGATATTAACACGTAGGCTCCTTGGGCAGTGTGGAAAAAGAAAGATGTTTACAGTCCCACATCGAAAACCAGTGATAACCAGGAAGAACTTTAGATTTATTTACAAAATCTTAACCTTTGGAATATTCAAATTACAGGATATTAAGCAGAGGAAAATGTTAGCATTTGGAGCCACTTATTGTCATGTTGAAAATATTCCTTTCAAAGTCACTATGGGTACCTAGCCAAAACATCTGAAAGATCCATCCTCAACAGGAATAGTATCTCAGTTTCAGTTAATAAGTGTTGTATAACTCACCATTATGTAATCAAAAGAGGAAAAAAATGGTTACACTAAATGGAATAAATAACTATCAGCCAATGACATTTAATTTTTTTGGACTATTTAAATTTATTGGTCCTTTACGAATAGTCCAAATGATTGGGTGGGTCAGTTATATAGCTACCCAGAAGTTCGACTGGGCTTTTTCTGTCTAACATTTCTTAGAATCACAGAATTTTAACGGCACAGAGGGAGGCCATTTGGTCCATCGTGTCTGCACCAGCTCTCCAGATGAGTATTATGACATAGTGCCATTTGCCCTGCCTTTTCCCCCGTACCCCTGCACATTATTTCTATTCAAATAATCATCGAATGCCCTCTTGAATGCCTCGATTGAATGTGCCTGCACCACATTTCCAGGTAGTGCATTCCAGACTCGAACCACTCATTGTGTGAAAATGTTTTTTCTCATGTCACATTATAGGAAATCACTTTAAATCTGTGTCCTTTCATTCTTTATCCTTTTACGAGTGGGAACAGCTTCTCCCTAACTACTCTGTCCAGCCCTCTCACAATTTTGAACATTGTTATCAAATCTCCTCTTAGCTGCCTTCTCTCCAAGAAGTCCCAACCTCTCCAATCTATCTTTGTATTTGTGGTTTCTCATCCCTGGACCATTCTTGTAAACCTCTTCTGCACTCTCTCCAAAGTGTTCACATTCTTCCTATAATGTGGCATCCAGAATTGTACACAATATTCCAGCTGAGGTCTAACGAGTGTCTTATATGAATTCAGCATAACCTCCTTGCTCTATGCCCCCACTCTATGCTCCTACTCGTAAATCCCTGGATACTATATGCTTTATTAACTGCTCTCTCCGCCTGCCTTGCCACCTTCAATGATCTATGCACATATATACCCAGGTCCTTCTGCTCTAATACCCCCTTCAAAATTTCACCTCTTATTTTATATTGTCCTTCCCATGTTCTTCTTACCAAAATGCATCACCTCACACTTCTCCGCATTGAACTTCATCTGCCACCTATCTGCCCACTCCACCAATTTGTCTATGTCCTTTTGAAGTTCTATACTATCCTCCTCCTCACAGTTTACAACACTCCCAAGCTTTGTATCATCTGCAAACTTTAAAATTGTTCCCTGCAAACCAAGATCTAGATCATTTATATATATCAGGGAAAAGCAAGGGTCCCAATACTGACCCCTGGGGAACTCCACAACAAACCTTCCTCCAGCCTGAAAAATATCCATTGACCATTACTCTCTGCTTCCTATTTTTCAGCCAATTTTGTATCCACGTTGCTATTGTCCCTATTATTCCATGAGCGATAACTTTTCTCAAGTCTGTTGTGTGGCACTGTATCAAATGCCTTTAGAAAGTCCATGTACACCACATCAACAGCATTACCCTCATTGACCTTTTCTGTTACCTCTTCAAAAAACTCCAGTAAATTAGCTAAACACGATTTCCATTTTAGAAATCCATTCTGGCTCTTTATCAACCCATATTTTTCCATATGACTACTAACTCTATCCCGACTAATTGTTTCTAGAACCTTGCTCACCACTGAAATTAAACTGACTGGTTTGTAATTGCTGGGCTTATCCTTACAACCTTTTTTGAACAAGTGCATAATATTTGCAATTCTCCGGTCCTCTGGTACCTCCCCTGAGTCTAGGGAAGGCTGAAAAGTTATGGCCAGTGCCCTTGCAATTTCTACTCTCACTTCCTTCAAAATCCTTAGATGCATCTTATCTGGACCCGGTGCCGCGTCAACTTTAAGTACCGACAACCTATTCAACACTTGCGCCTTATTAATTTTGAACCTTTTTAATGACAGAGTTTCCTCGTCTGTCATCATGGCCTGAGTAGTATCTACCTCCTTGGTAAAGACGGATGCAAAGTATTCATTTAATACCTCAGCCATGGCCCCTTTGTCCATGTGTAAATTCCCTTTTAGGTCCCTATTCGGCCCCACTCCTCCTTTTACCACCCTTTTACTATTTATATGCCTCATTACACATTACCAGATCAAAAATAGCCTGATCCTTGGTTGGATCCACAACATATTGTTCGAGGAAACAGACCCGAATACAGTCTCTGAATTCTTGCTCATGGCTATCTCTGCCAATTTGATTTTCCCAATCTACATGAAGATTAAAATCACCCATGATTAATATACTGCCTTTTTTACAAGCCCTCATTCTCTGGATTTATTCTCTGTCCTACAGCATAGCTACTGTTAAGAGGCCTATAGACTGCTCTCACTAGTGTCTTCTTCCCCTTGTTAATTCCTACCTCCACCCATATGGATTCCACATCTTCCGATCCAAGATCATTTCTTGCTTTTGTACTTATTCTATCTCATACTAACAAAGCTACCCCACCACCCTTTCCTTCCTGCCTGTCCTTTCGAAAAGTCACATAACCCTGAATATTTAATTCCCAGCTTTGACCTCCTTGTAACCATGTCTCCATAATGGCTATAATATCATACCCCTTAACTTCTATTTCTGCTATTAATTCATTTATTTTGTTCTGAATACTATGTGCATTTAAGTAAAGAGCCATTAATTTTGCCTTTTTACTATTTTTTCCCCTTTTGACCTTATTTGCTGCTGTTTTTTTCATGTTTGCACACTCTGACACAGTCTGGGTATCATTACCTAAGCAACTGCCCTGCAATGCCACCATATGCTTTTGCTTTGTAAGCCTACTTATCCCCTCTCCAGAACCCTCCCCCCCTCTATTTAGTTTAAAGCCCTCTCTACGGCCCTAGTTATTCGATTCGCCAGGACACTGGTCCCAGCATGGTTCAAGTGAAGCCCATCCTGCCAGAACAGCTCCCTTCTACCCCAGTACTGATGCCCAGTGCCCCATGAACTGAAACCTATTCCTCCTGCACCAATCTTTGAGCCACACATTTAACTCCTTGACTTTATTTAACCTATGCCAATTTGCTCGTGGTTCAGGTAGTAATCCTGAAATTATTACCTTGGAGGTTCTGCTTTTTAATTTAGTTCCTAAAGTTCAAATTCTTTCAGCAGAACCTCCTTTCTAGTCCTATCAATGTCGTTGGTACCAATGTGGATGATGATAACTGGATCCCTCCCCTCTGACTCCAAGTTTCTCTCCAGCCCTGAGGAGATGTCCTTAACCCTGGCACCGGGCAGGCAACACAGCCTTCGGAACTCACGCTCTCGGCTTCAGAGAACAGTATCTATCCCCCTAATTATACTGTCCCCTACCACTACTATGTTCCTATTTCCTCCCCCCACTTGAATGGCTCCCTGTACCACAGTGCCATGGTCAGTTTGTTCATTCCCCCTACAGTCCTGCTCTTGTGCACACAGCTTACAAGAACCTCATAACTGTTGGATAATTGCAGGAGCTGAGGCTCCTTGAACGCTACCCCTTGGGTCCCCATACCTGCATCACCTGCAGTCACACTGACGTGACTCGCAACAAAGATATATCCCAATGAGGAAGAAGGGTTGTAGGAAAGGGATAAACCAATCATGGCTAACCAAGGAAATTAAAGATAGAATCAAAGTGAAAGAAAAATATACAATGTGGCAAAGATTAGTGGTAAGCCAGAGGATTGTGAAAGTTTTAAAAACCAACAGAAGATGACAAAAAAAAATAAAGAGAGAGAAAATAAACTTTGAGGGTAAACTAGCAAGTAATATAAAAACAGACAGTAAGAGCTTCATTAAATATATAAAAAGGAAGAGAGAGGCCAAAGTCAATATAGACCCCTGAGAAAGAGGCTGGGGAAATAATAATGGGGAACCAGGAAATGGCAGAAGAGTTGAATAAATACTTTGCATCAGTCTTCATGGCAGAAGACATTAATAGCATTCCAAAAATACTAAATAATCAAGGGGCAAAAGTCAGGAAGGAAATAAATACAATAACTATCACTAGAGAAAAAGTACTAGCCAAACTAATGGGGTTAAAGGCCGATAAGTCACTTAGACCTGATGGGTTGCATCTTAGGATATTAAAGGAAGTAGCTGTAGAGATAGTGGATGTACTGGTAGTAATCTTCCAAGAATCCTTAGATTCTGGAAAAGTCCCAGAGGACTGGAAAACTGCCAATGTAACACCCTTATTCAAAAATGGAGGGAGACAAAAACAGGTAACTATAGGCCAGTTAGCTTAACATCTGTCATTGGGAAAATGTTATGGTCTATTATAAAGGATGTAATAGCAGAACATTTAGAAATACATAATATAATCAAGCAGAGTCAGCATGGCTTCATGAAGGGGAAATCATGCCTGACAAATTTATTAGAATTCTTTGAGGAGGTAATAAACAGAATAGATAAAGGGGAACCAGTAGATGTAATATATTTGGATTTCCAAAAGGAGTTCAATAAGGTACCACACATAAGGCTACTTAATATGACAAGATCCCATGTTTTGGGGGTAGTATATTAGCATGGATAGAGGACTGGCTAAAAAATAGAACACAAAAAGTTGGGATATGGGGGGCATGTTCAGGATGGCAACCTGTAACTAGTGGAGTGCCTCAGGGATCAGTGCTGGGGCCACAATTATTTACAATATTCATTCATGACTTGGATGAGAGAAGTGAATGTCCTATTGCCAAGTTTGCAGATGACACAAAAATAGGTGGGAAGGAAAGCGGTGAGGATGACACAAAAAGTCTGCAGAGGGATATAGACCATTTAAGTGAGTGGGCAAAAACATGGCAGATGGATTATAATGTGGGAAAATGTGAGATTATGCACTTTGGCAGGAAGAATAGAGGAGCTGAATATTACTTAAATGGAGAAAGACTGCAGAAAGCTGCAGCACAGAGGGATTTGGGAGTCCTCATGCATGAACCCCAAAAAGCTAGTATACAAGTTCAGCAGGTAATAGGTAAGGCATATGGAATGTTGGCCTTTATTTCAAGGGAATGGGTTATAAAAATAGGGAGGTCTTGCTAAAACTATACAAGGCACTAGTTAGACCACACCTAGAATAATGTGAATAGTTTTGGTCCCCTTATCTAAGGAAAGATAAACTAGCATTGGAGGCAGTCCAGAGAAAGTTCACTAGGTTGATAACGGGGATGGAGGGATTTTCTTATGAGAAGAGGTTGGGTAGGTTCGGCCTGTACTCATTGGGGTTTAGAAGAATGAAAGGCGACCTTATTGAAACATATAAGATTCTTAGGGGGCTTGACAGGGTAGATGCTGAGAGATTGTTTGCCCTTGTGGGAGAGTCTAGGACTAAAGGGCATAATCTCAGAGTAAGGGGGCGCCCGTTTAAAACAGAGATGAGGAGGAATTTCTTCTCTCAGAGGATAGTGAATCTGTGGAATTCTTAACCACAGAGGGCTGTAGAGGCTGGGTCGTTAGGTATATTCAAGGTTGAGATAAACAGATTTTTAATCAGTAAGGGAATCAAGGGTTATGGGGAAAAGGCAGGAAAGTGGAGTTCATGGTTATCAGATCAGCCATGATCTCATTCAATGGCAGAGCAGACTCAATGGGCCGAATGGCCTACTTCTGCTCCTATGTCTTATGGTCTAATTAGACATGAATGGGATAATATATTAAAAAAAATTATGGTAATTGCAGCAACTCACCAAGGCTCCTTTGACACGTGTGGCCTTTACCACCCACAAGAACAAGGGCAGCAAACACATGGGAACACACTACCAGCAAGTTTTCCTCCAAGCCACACAACATCCTAACTTTTAAATGTATTGCTGTTCCTTCACTGTCACTGGGTCAAAATCCTGGAACTCTCTCCCTTACAGCACTGTGGGTGTACCCACTCTACATGGCCTGCTGAGGTTCAAAAGTGTGGTTCACCACCACCTTTTCAAGGGCAAGTAGAAATGGTTAATAAATGCTGGCCTTTCTAGTGACGGTCGCACCCATGTACATATAAAAACAATAAAAAACAAAAGCCAGGAAGGTATGTTAAACCTATATGCAACACTATTTTGGCCTCAGCTGGAATATTGTGTCCAATTCTGAGCTCTGCACTTTAGGAAGGACATGAAGACTTTGGAGAGTACAGTAGAGATTTACTGGAATGCTTCAAGGGATAGGGGATTATAGTAACGAGAATAGATTGGAGAAGCTGGGGTTTTGCTTCTTGGAGCAGAGTAAGCTAAAAGGAGATTTGATGGAAATGTTTAAAATCATGAAGAGTTTAGGCAGAGTAAATAAAAATAAATTGTTTCCAATGGCTGAAGGGCTGAAAGCCAGAGGACACAGATTTGAGGTGATTGGCAAATGAACCAGATGTGACATGAGGAAAAACTTTTTTATGTATCGTGTAATGAGGATTTTGGAATGCGCTGCCTGATAAATGTATTTGAATTGAATATTAGTCTTCAAAAGGAATTGGATGAACACTTGAGGGAGAAAAAAACATGCAGGGACATGGGGAAAAAGGAGAGTGGGAGTAACTGGATTGCTCTTTGAAATAGCAGGCACAGACTCAATGGGCTGAATGGCCTCCTTCTGTGCTGTACTATGATTCAGTGATATTCTGGAAGTTGTCATTCCGTGAAAACCAAAAACGATCAGAAGTAATATTGAATTAAATTGCACAGTGTTGGATTTGTACTCGCTATCCCTTGAGTTGTTAGGCCAACATCGTAACCACTGGGTTGACGTACATATACACCCTTGTTTGAATGTATTCCCATTAGATCTGTGTATGGGTTTTGGTGGCAAGGCTGGTTTGAACCCTTCTTTCAACATTGATGTGTCTCAGTAAGACCAACTTGTGGCCTACAGAAAATGTCCAGAAATAGGGGTAATATTGTCTACCTCTATGAAGATGCTGAGGAAGGTCACAGATTTGTTTTGTTCCAAGCAAGCCATATCCTAGTAGGAAAATAATGTAGACGTGAAAATTGGCACTCAGCCTGATACCAGGGAAACAGCCTGGACAGGAGGGAAGCCTATCGCTGCTTGAGCAGGACCTCCCAGGCTCCCTAGTTAAAAGGACGGTTCACCCTACATTCTCTGTCACTAGATGTTTTGTGTGTTGACACCACTTCTCACAATACCAGGTCACAATTCTTCTCATGCAAGCACAACATTAGTCAAAGCCAAAATTCTTCTTTTCCTTTAATTGAGAGTGGCAGCCCTTTTAAAGAGCTGCTGACATGCTTGAATTCCCACCCTTCAGACAGCCAATCACTACTGGTCAAACTCCTTGCAACTTGTTTTTCCCATGTATGTAGGTAGCTTGGTAAAACAAGGAGTGGGCTAATTCTAAGTGATTTGGCAAATCCTCTCCTCCTCATTGGCGACAGAAACTTGCCAGAGGTGCCAGATATGGAGCCAGCCCTGATTTTACTAAAATACAAAATTAAGGCTCCTGAGTTCAGATATTTGTGCAGTTAGGAAAACAGTCCACAAGGTTGCTCAATCCTGTAAAACCATGTTAGTCAGGCTAGGACTGGCTGCAGGATGTAGATCCTGAAGGCTAATCATACACTGAACTTCAACTGACCTGTTCCTATAGTAGGGCCATGAAGTTTACTGGAGCAAAACCATCTGCTACACTGAAGACAATGACTGAGAAATGCAGTTGTTTCTCATGCACAAACAATCCTCACTCAAAAGGCAGAAATGAGCAAAGTCAAGGTAAGAAAGAAAGAAGTTACATTTATACAGTGCCTTTTACAATTTCAGGATACTCCAAAGTGTTTCACTGCCAACAGAATGCTTTTAAAGATTAGTTGAGGTTGTAATGTAGGAAATAATATAGGGGCCGTCGACAGTGTTTTCAAGCAGCACTTGCTTAGCAATAACCTGCTCGCTGGCACACAATTTGGGTTCCACCAGGGCCACTCAGCTCCTGGCCTCATTAGAGCCTTGTACAGCCTTGGACAAAAGAGCTGAAATCCTGAGGTGAGGTGAGAGTGACTGCCTTTGGCATCAAGGCAGCATTTGAGCATGGCATCAAGGAGCCCCAGCAAAATGAGTCAATGGGAATCAGGGGGCAAGCTCTCCCCTAGTTGGAGTCACACCCAGCACAAAGGAAGACGGTTGTGGTTGTTGGAGGTCAGTCATCTCAGCTCCAGGACATCACTGCAGGAGTTCCTCAGGGTAGTGTCCTCAGCCCAACTATCTTCCACTACTTCATCAATGACCTTCCTTCCATCAAAAGATCAGAAGTGGGGATGTTCGCTGATGATTGCACAATGTTCAGCATCATTCATCATTCCTCAGATACTGAAGCAGTCCGTGTCCAAATACAGCAAGACCTGGACAATATCCAGGCTTGGGCTGACAAGTGGCAAGTAACATTCACAGAATCACACAGTACAGAAGAGGCCCTTTGGCCCATCGAGCCTGCACCGACACATGAGAAACACCTGACCTACCTACCTAATCCCATTCACCAGCACTTGGCCCATAGCCTTGAATGTTATGATGTGCCAAGTGCTCCTCCGGGTAATTTTTAAAGGATGTGAGACAACCCGCCTCCACCACCCTCCCAGGCAGTGCATTCCAGACCATCACCACCCTCTGGGTAAAAATGTTTTTCCTCACATCCCCCCTAAACCTTCTGCCCCTCACCTTGACTTAGGGGAACAGCTGCTCCCTATCCACCCTGTCCATGCCCCTCATAATCTTGTACACCTCGATCAGGTTGCCCCTCAGTCTTCTCTGCTCCAACTAAAACAACCCAAGTCTATCCAACCTCTCTTCATAACTTAAATGTTTCATCCCAGGCAACATCCTGGTGAATCTCCTCTGCACCCCCCTCCAGTGCAATCACATCCTTCCTATAATGTGGTGACCAGAACTGCACACAGTACTCCAGCTGTGGCCTCACCAAGGTTCTATACAACTCCAACATAACCTCCCTACTTTTGTAATCTATGCGCTAATTGATAAAGGCAAGTGTCCCATATGCCTTTTTCACCACCCCACTAACATGCCCTTCTGCCTTCAGAGATCTATGGACACACAAGCCAAGGTTGCCTTGTTCCTCAGAACTTCCTAGTGTCATGTCATTCATTGAATACTTCCTTGTCAAATTACTCCTTCCAAAGTGTATCACCTCACACTTTTCGGGGTTAAATTCCATCTGCCATTTATCTGCCCATTTGACCAACCCTGTAGCCCAAGACACTCAGCTTCACTGTTAACCACCCGGCCAATCTTTGTGTCATCTGCAAACTTACTAATCCTACCCTCCACATAGTCATCTATGTCGTTTATATAAATGATGAATAATAGGGGACCCAGCACAGATCCCTCTAGTATGCCACTGGACACTGGCTTCGAGTCACTAAAGCATCCTTCTGTCATCACCCTCTGTCTCCTACAACTAAGCCAATTTTGAATCCACCTTATCAAATTACCCTGTATCCCATGTGCATTTGCCTTCTTTATAAGTCTCCCAAGTGGAACCTTGTCAAAGGCTTTGTTGAAATCCATATAAACTACATCAACTGCGCTACCCTCATCTACACACCTGGTCACCTCCTCAAAAAATTCAGTCAAATTTGTTAGTCATGACCTCCCTCTGACAAAGCCATGCTGACTATCCCTGATCAAACCTTGCCTCTCCAAGTGGAGAAAGACTCTCTCCTTCAGAATTTTCTCCAATAGTTTCCCTACCACTTATGTGAGACTCACTGGTCTGTAGTTCCCTGGCTTATCTCTACAACCCTTCTTAAATAGCGGAATCACATTAGCTGTTCTCCAATCTTCTGGCACCTTCCCCGTGACCAGAGAGGAATTAAAAATTTGGGTCAGAACCTTTGCGATCTCCTCCCTTGCCTCCCTCAGCAGTCTGGGGGAGTCTGGACCTGGAGATTTGTCCATTTTTAAGTCTGCCAACACCTCTAATACCTTGTCACTCCCTATATCAATTTGTTCAAGAACCTTGCAGTCTCTCTCCCCGAGTTCTATACCTTCATCCTCATTCTCATTCTCTTCGGTGAACACGGATGTAAAGTATTCATTCAACACTCTACTGACATCCTCTGGCTCCACCCATAGAAAATCAATGATAGCTGATATGGTCAGCATTACTGAAAATAGCTTCCAATTCATTTTAAATTGAATTTAAATCCCATGTGTTACTATGGTGGGATTTGAACCCATTCCCCCAGAGGATTAGCCTGGGCTTCAGAATTTCTAAGCCAGTGATATTACCACTACACCACTGTCTCCTTGCTTCATACCACACAAGTGTCAGGCAATAACCATTTCCAACAAGAGAAAACCCAACCATTGCCCCTTAAAGTTCAATGGCATTAGCATCACTGAATCCCCCACTATCAATATCTTGGGGGTTACCATTGACAAGAAACTGAACTGGACTAGTCATAAATATTGTGGCTACAAGAGCAGGTCAGAGACTAGGAATCCTGCAACGAGTAACCCACCTCCTGACTCCGCAAAGCCTGTCCACCATCTACAATGCACAAGCCAGGAGTGTGATGGCATACTCCCCACTTGCCTGGATGTATGCAGCTCCCACAACACTCAAGAAGCTTGACACCGTCCAGGACAAAGCAGCCTACTTGATTGGCACCACATCCACAAACATTCACTCCCTCCACCACCAACGCACAGTGGCAGCAGTGTGTACCATCTACAAGATGCACTGCAGGAACTCACCAAGGCTCCTTAGATAGCATGACCAATAAAATCTAGAAGGACAAAGGCTGCAGATAGATGGGAACACCACCACCTGGAAGTTCCCCTCCAAGTCACTCACCATCCTGACTTAGAAAAATATCACCATTCCTTCACTGTCGCTGGGCCAAAATCCTGGAACTCCCTTCCAACAGCACTGTGGGTGCACCTACACCACATGGACTGCAGCAGTTCAAAAAGGCAGCTCACCACCATCACCTTCTCAAGGGCAGTTAGCGTTGGGCAAGAAATGCTGGCCCAGCCAGCGACACCCACATCCTGTGAATGAATAAAAAAAAATACAGCTGTTAATTTGTGCACAGCAGGCTCCCCCACACAACAATGAAACACCGCCCAGATAACCTGTTTTTGGTGATATTGGTTGAAGGACAAATATTAGTGAGGAGACCATGAAATCTCTCCTGCTCATCTTTGAAATACTACTGTGGAATTGTTTGCATCCATCCAAGAGGACAATGGGGCCCCTGTTTAATATCTCATTCAAAATTCTTGGGAATGGTACATGAAACCACGAGTTTCTGCCTCACAAGGTGACAGGGCCACCTCGGAACCAAGGCTGCCCCTCAGAGCCATGTAGGATTGTCACTCTGATCTGCCATGCCTGTCAGTGCAGTGGGCTGGAATACTGCCCTTTCCCACCTTGTTCTGGCAGACTGGACCTTTTGTGAGGATGAGATCTTGCTCAGGTTTAAGACTCTCTTACCCAATGGCCACAAACATTCTCTGCTCCTATTTCTTATATTATTATATTCTTATAAACCTCTTGGTTAGTTTTCAGTCTGTAATCACTCCCAGGTATCTATTATTCTATACATAAAACATCTGAACCCCTCGATTAGATTCCAGTCTGTAATCACTCCCAGGTATCCATTATTCTATATATAAACCACCTGAACCCCTCGATTAGATTCCACCCTGTAATCACTCCTAGGTATCCATTATCCTATATATAAACCATCTGAACCCCACGATTAGATTCTAGTCTGTAATCACTCCCAGGTATCCATTATTCTATATATAAACCAGCTGAACCCCTCAATTAGATTCCACTCTGTAATCACTCCCAGGTATCCATTATTCTATATATAAACCATCTGAACCCCTCGATTAGACTCCAGTCTGTAATCACTCCCAGGTATCCATTATCCTATATATAAACCATTTGAACCTCTCAATTAGATTCCAGTCTGTAATCACTCCCAGGTATCCATTATTCTATATATAAACCATCTGAACTCCTCAATTAGATTCCAGTCTGTAATCAGTCCCAGGTATCCATTATTCTATATATTAACCATCTGAACTCCTCAATTAGATTCCAGTCTGTAATCACTCCCAGTTATCCATTATTCTGTATATAAACCATCTGAACCCCTCGATTAGATTCCAGTCTATAATCACTCCCAGGTATCCTTTCGAAGGAATCATCCCAGATTTGCACTAAGTGCAGTAGTGGGCAGGAAAAAGAATGTTTTCCCCGCTGGCCGCAATGGCGGCTTTTCATGCTGTATCGTCCCAATGTTGGTTCATTAATCATGCATTCCCAGGAAACATGCCACTTCGCTGGCGGGTGGCCTCCGATTTGCTTGGCACAACATCATCTTGCCGCTTCTCATGCCAGGTGCCATATTTAAAGAGCAGCTGCATGCACCCCTCTCAGTGCTTCCAGCCCAGGACTGCTGCACATAAGACATGGCCCCAAAAGGCAGGAAGACTGCAGCCCCTTTCCGATTCAGTGATGCATCCCTGGAATAGCTTATGGACACCTTTAGAGTCTGGAGCAATGTCCACAATCGCAGCTTTGACCGCAGGAGGCCCATCAATGTCACCACTCCAGTTTGGGAAGTGGTGGCACCGGTGGTCAGTGCCAATACTGCACAGAAGAACTTCACCACCCAGTGCAGAAAGAGGTTGCATAATCTTACCTGTGCCACAGGGTAAGGCAACCATCTCATCACTCTAAACTCACACAGTCACAAGGCCATCACACATTCATTGGCATCTCACTCACTGCCAGCTCAAGGGAGATCACCATCCATTCTCACAAACAGACCCTCACATGTCCATCTGGCCTCATCTCCTCTGGAGACTGCCTCCTCAGCCCTCACCACCTTGAGGCCACTTGCACAGATCAACTTGTGTCTCCATGCAAACCCTGGGATACCCTCTTCCCCAGTACAGCCCTCGCCCTGCAGCCTCTTCCCTTGCCTGACCTGAGGCCACTTCTCCCCCCTTCCCCAAGCAAGTCCTAGCCATGCAGCTGTTGAAAAGCCGCCCCTGCCTTATGGCTGGTCTGGTAGGCAGAGACCTGCCCGTGAGACCCCCTAAAAGCCTGTGAAGCCTGGTGCTGATGACCGTGAGTGCTGCCTGAAATAAGCCTCAAAGTCCCGAGCGAAGTGCAGCTTGCCAGGTGCACGTTGCTCATGTGCTGGAAAGCCGGCATGCTCGCATGATCCAATGTGCAGTGCTGATTCTGGCAAGGGGGGTTGAAATGATATGCAAATGTATTACAATGAAGTTCCCAATGCACGGTGGCAGAAAACATGGCCAGTGATGGGCAGGGTGGACGAAACTGGTTTCTTAACATCGTGAAACCAATTTTTGGCCTTCCCGCCATATTGTCCACTCACACCTGCCATAACACCCTAGGCCAGCAGGCACAGAAAATTTCGCCCTTTATTCCCGGGTATTTTTGTTTACTCTATTTTCGAATGAATGCATTTTTAAAAAAAGAAATATTATTTATTTAGTTTTATTTTCCTCATTCTGGAACATGAGCCTTACTTATTTTCTTAAAAAGAAATTGTTTTAACTCTGCTCTTTGCCGCCATGAACTACGTGTGTGATGGTCTGTCGAGTGCATGTAGTCAGTAATAGGTTGTGCTTTCCTGGAAAAGATCCACAGGGATAAATGTCTAGGAATACATTTCCTGCCACTTGGCGTGTAATGTGACCTCCTTAATTCATGGTTTCTTTTAAAATCCCTTCGGGGAATCCTACACATTTTCTTGGCTCCTTTGAGCTGATGTAGGTTCAAATTACTGAACAAAATTTTCAGCTTTGGAAATAAAATTAATACTTTACAAATGTCTGTACTGGGAATTGATCCAACTTCCTAACCGTTCACTTGTATCTCATACCTCTAAATAACCCAGTGAAGAAATAATAACTGGGCTTGGATTTTCCGTTGTGGGGGGAACCGCCATGGGAGATTCGGCAGCCCAGCCAAAAGTCCATTGACTTTCAGCGGATCCAGACGATCCCAGCGGCAGGTGGGGCTGGAAAATCCCACCCTGGGTGTTTTACAATCAGCTGAAAGAGTGACTCAATAAGGGAATTAGATATAAACTTCAAAAGGGCAATGGGGAAAGAGTGAGAGAGTGAACCTAGGTGAATAGTTATTTCAAAGGGCTGTCACAGGCGCAATGGGCCAAATCAACTTTTTCTGAACTTTATGATTCTACCAAGACCATTTTGTGGTTGAAGTAGCATAGTGGTTATGTTACTGGACTCGTAAGCCTGAGGCCCGGACTAATGATCTGTAGACATGAGTTTAATTCCCATTCATCAGTTTGTGGTTTGTTATGATCCCAGTTGATGTTAACACTAGACAAGTCAGATCCCAGAGTGAAACCTGGGTTGGTAGATCATAATCGTGCAGGAAAGTTACTGAAAAAATTCACAGGAGTCTGCTGATGAACTTTTAAAACAAAGAATAAGACATTTATTAAACAAGAAAAATGAACTATATTTCACCAGACTAAAAGGTTGGAAAGATCGCAATACAAACAAAGGAAAATGATTCAGATCACACCATCCCTTTATCCGAGCAATATCTTTACAAACATACACAAATTCAGACAGATCAGATAAACAATTTACGATAACCATCTTACACTCTAACATTCAGGGTAAGTATGAGGTACATGTGAACCATGGTCACACTCACCACACTCCAAAGTAAATGATAAATGTGACCAAAGTAGATTCCATGGATTTCTCAACAACCCACCCAGGTGTTTTCACATTGTGAGCCACCCAGTCTCACTGAAACTTTGTCTTTCTCATGAGGGTTTCCAATTTCCACATTTGAAGAACTTGCTTTGGATTTCTCTTCAAGTGTTGCTCCAACTCAGTTGTCTTCAACAAGGATCTGCCTCCAGGGCTTCAATCTCACTTTATGAAATTCTTTTCCCCTGGATTTCCAAGTACACCCAAGCTTCACCTTCCAACCACAATTTCAGATCTTTGGCTGTGCCAAGCAGAACACCGCTGCTCCAAAAGGCCCGCAGTAAGGAATCACCAACTTTTGGCTGCTTCTTCAGATCTTCAGGACTTCTCTCGAGCTCACTTTGCTTCAAGTCTGCTCCTCACAGACCTCTCTTTAACTTGGTGCCTCTTGCTCTGCTCCTTTCTTAAAAACTTGACTATTGGAACTTCTCACTGATCTCTGTGTTTGGCCCTGCCTGGGACTTTCTTCTGGGACTTCTCCCTGTCCCCCTCCCCGTGTTCTGCTCCTTGGGATACCTTCCTTGGTAATGGTGTTCTGGTTCAGGTCAGCTGACCTGCTTTCATGCTGTCTCGCTTCTGTGCATGCACATAGGGCTAGTTCCCGGCCTGAAGACGTGATAACAAACAAACTGTGAACGTGTGCCCTTTCCCACTGGGAACTGGAGATCCAAGCTTCCAACTTTAAATCAAGGTAAGTATTTGCATTTCGTAACAAGTTAAATACTGTTCACTCATTAAATCTGGACTAAAAAGCTGGAATCAGGAACGCTGTTCATGAAACTACCAGATTGTTTTAAAAGCCCAACTGGTTCATGACTGTCCTTTAGAGAAGCAAATCTGCTGTCCTTACCTGGTCTGGCCTACATGTGACTCCGGACCCATAGCAATGTGGTGGACTCTTAACTGTCCTCTGAAATTGCTTACCAAGTCATGCAGGCAGCTTGGCACCACCTATTCATGGTCAATTAGGGATGAGCCATTGATGCCTATGTCCTGTGAAAGAATAAAGCAAAAATATATTGACTTTGAACAATAGTGTAAAACTGGTGAAAGTGAGTGGATTTTATTTACGTAAACCTCAATGCGTGTGAAAGTTGAGAGAGATGCTGACTCACTGATGCCTCTTAGACACTAATACCCAAAGTTACAATTTCCCCATATGATTCTAGGAAGGATTCCTGCAACCCACCTGGAATAGCCAAGCGCCTCATCTGGATCATTAGGTTCCTGCTGTTCTCTCCTCTCCCAAAATTCAGATTGAGTAGCTACTCCGTTGTCTATATTAAGGGGTGATGGTTAAACTCATTGTCAACTCATTGGCTTGACCTATTCTTTAAAATAATTGTTCATATGATGTAGGCTTCATTGGCAAGGCTGGCATTCAACGCACATCCCAAATTGCCCTTGAGAAGATGGTGATGAGCAGCATGCTTGATCCATTGCCTGTGGAAAGTAGGTGCTCCCACAGTGCTGTTGGGTAGCAAGTTCCAGGATTATGATCCAGAAACGATGAAGGAACGGAGATTTATTTCCAAGTCAGGATGGTGTATGATTTTGAGAGGAACTTGGAGTTAGTGGCATTCCCACGCACCATGTTCTTGACCTTCTTGGTGGTGGAAGTCGTAGGGGTAGGAGCAGCATTTTGAAAGCTGCAGTAAATAGTGTTAGATGGTCAAAGCTGAGTGAAATCAGACAAGTTCTTCAGAGCAGCTCCTGCTACACCACCATGAAGTGCAATGTAAAATGGGGCTTCTATCAACTTGCTTTTTTAAAATCCTTCCTTGGGGTGTAGGTGTTGATGGCTGGTCCAGCATTAGTTGCTCAGCACTAATTGCCCTTGAGAAGGTGGTGGTAGGCCAAATTCTTGAATCATTGCAGTCTATGAGGTGCAATGCTGTTAGGAAGGAAGTTCCAGAATTTTGACCTAACAGTGAAAGAATAGTTCCAAGATAGGATGATGTGTGAATTAGAGGGAAATAGCAGGTGGTGGTGGTGTTCCCATGCATCTGCTGCCTTTCTGCTTCTAGGTGGTAGAGGTCATGGGTTTGGAAGGTGCTGTTGAAGAAGCCTTGATGAGATGCTGTAGTACATCTTGTAGATGGTACACACTGCTGCTACTGTGCATCGGTGGTGGAGGGTGTGCATGTTTGTGGGAGGGGTGCTAATCCAACGGGCTGCTTTGTCCTACATGGTTTCCAGCTTCTTAATTGTTTTTAGAGCCCCACTCATCCAGGCAAGTGCAGAGTATTCCATCGCACTCCTGACTTGTGCCTTGTGGACAGACTTTGGGGAGTCAGGAGGTGAGTTACTCTCTGCAGAATTCCCAGCCTCTGACCTGCTCTTGCAGTCACAGTATACCCAGGCATTGAGCTGATTGACCTCCAACAACCACAACCATTTTCCTTTGTGCTAGGAATGGCTCCACCCACTGGGGAGTTTTCCCCCTGATTTCCATTGACTTCAATTTTGCCAGGGCTGCTTGATGCCACAAACAGTCAACTGCTGCCTTCATGTCAAGGGTAGTCACTCCCGCCTCACCTTTTGAGTCCAGTTTTTTGGTCCATGTTTGGACCAAGGCTGTAATGAGATCTTACCTGTGGTATCTCCAGGAGTTGAGTTCAGAATCTAGTCTGGGAATTACCAAGGGAGTGCTGTACCGTTGGAGGCCCTGTTCTGCCTCGGGTGGTGGATGCTCAGGATCCCATGGCATTGATTATAGAGGAGCAGGGAATAAGCTCTAATAGAAATGGGAAACATTCCCAAGGACAGGTTTACTCCTATCTTCTCCTATTCAATGTGCTAGAAACACTCAAGAGGCCTGGCAGCATCTGTGGAGAGAGAAACAGCATTAACACTTCAGGTTGATGGCCTTCCATTAAAACTGGGAGAGTCAGGTTGAGGATTGTTTTATTGCCCGTCAAGGGTGTTGAATTGTGTACCAAAAAGTATGTTTGTGCTTGAGTCAAAAGTACTTGATTGAAACGAAAAAGATCCTGAGGGATCTTGACAGGGAGGATGTGGAAAGGAAGTTTCCTATTTTAGGAGCATTTAGAACTGGGGGGACACTGTTTAAAAATAAGGGGTCACCCATTTAGGACAGAGATGAGGAACATCTTTTCTCTCATAGAGTGGTGAGCCTTTGAAATTTACTTCCTCAAAAGGCAGTGGAAGCAGGGTCTTTGAATAGTTTTAAAGGCAGAGGTAGATGGATTCTTAATAAGCAAGGTGGTGAAAGGTTATTAGGGGTAGGTGGTAATGTGGAGTTGAGGTTGCAATCACATGAGACATGATCTTATTGAATGGTGAAGCAGGGTTGAGGGGCCGAGTGACCTACTCCAGCTCCTAATTCATATGATCGTATGTTGCTTTCCAATTGGCCTGGAACAATGAGGCCTCACAAAGATGGATGTGTTGGCTGACCAATGGCATGGGTCATGGCAGCAGAAATGTGTGAAGTCATGTGATGAAACCTCCTTGAATATGCCCAATCAGCATTTGCAAACTTAATGTGGAAAGAGGTTGGAAATGATTGATTCATTTTGGACATTTTAAACAGTTAGTCCATTTTTATACCACCCCCTTGAAAGGAGAAGATGGGAGGCAATATTCTGGTAAACCTGTACTTAGGAATGATTTTCATTCTATGAGAGCTTATTCCCTGCTCCTCTGTAACCAGTACCATGGGATCCTGAGCACCCACCACCACCCTCGGTTGAACAGGGCCTCTATTTAACATCTCACCTGAAATGTGGCCCCTCTATCAGTACAGAACTTCCTTGGTAATTTATAGACTAGATTGTGAATTCAATTCCTGGAGATTCCACAGGTAAGATTTCATTAGGGATTCTGCAGGTACTTGACAAGGTAGACACTGAGAGGTTGTTTCCCCTGGCTGGGAAACCTAGAACTTGGAGGCACAGTCTCAGGACAAGGGAAGAGGGTTCTCAGTAGCATGCATACCTCCATCATGCTGTGTTAACTCAGCATTATTACAATTATGCTGCTCTTCATTGAGGCATTTCTCTGTTTGGCTGATCCTCTGTAAGCTGATAAAAGAAATATTTTTCTTAAGAGCTTCCATCACACTGAGGAGGCTTCAAGTCAATCTACATCCAACAACCTGCTCTGAAAGCTCTGCTCACGTTTTGACAGCTTTGATACATTCCACCTCAGCAGCTGAGACAATCCACAACATTGTAAAACAATCAACAACATTTCCAAATAAAAAACTCACAACGTTCTGAAAAAGGTCAATTTGTCCCATCTCCCAATGTCAACGGATCCTTTAAAAAATGTGGATCCGGATCCAGGTTTCACTAAAAACTAACCAGTTCTTCCTTGGGCGTATCCTATTGGCGTACCAAGTTTAGTTGAAATCTGTCTATTAGTTTTTGAGATATATTGTATACAACATGGACTAACAAGCAGGCGTGAAAATATTACCTCTGCCCACCTCCTGTGGCGCTGGTAATAAGGGGTGGATCATTTTGAACTGAGAAGAGGGGACATTTTTTCACTCTTTGGAATATTCTGTCCCAGAGGGTTCTGGATGCTCCATCATTGACTATATTCAAGACAGAGATCGATAGATTTTTGGCCACTCAGGGAATCAGGGGTTATGGGGAGTTGGCGGGCGGGGGGGGGGAGGGGGGTGGAGAGAGAGAGAGGGGGAGGTGTTGGGGGGGCGGGGAGGTGGAATTAAGGCAGAAGACCAGCCATGATCATATAGAATGGCAGAGCAAGCTCAAGAGGCTGTACAGCCTTCTCCTGCTGTTATTTCTCAGATTCTTATGCTCTTAAATGAAAAAAAAAACACACAACTTCTTTTGGCTGTCCTGTGACTTTTCTCCTGGGTTGTTCCCAGCAGTGTCTGAGAGATTAATCTATAATTCCTGGAGACCATTTAATGGAGTGTTGGCAATGCCGCCACCAATGAGCTACCTGACCCAGAAAACTCTTTTTTCTGCACAGTTCTTCAGTTACCAAGCAGGACGTTTACCTGGCTCTCTCCCCTCCCCCCACACACTCAAGACTCATTGCTAAGCTTGCTGGGAAACAATATGCCTGCTCACCTGGCTTTGATTAGTTTTCACTTTTTGTATATGAGACTGGATAAGATGAGGTGGAAAAATGACTCACTGAAAAGATAATCAATCACAGTTATACAGAGGGACGGTGAAGTTTGAAAGGTTCAATGTATAAGCGCACTAAGCCGTGTGGCACCCCCCGAATGAGCTGAAATCAGATCATCACAATTGGTCCCGGTGCCTTGTGTTAGAATGACTGAGCAGGTTAATCCAAATTGCACAGGTTTCAATGCTAGGGACAAAGCAACATTTTGTTTCTTTTAGTATGAACAGAAAGTACAAGCTGCATCTGTACTTACTAATAGGATTTCTGCCCGTCTTTTCGATCTACAAACCAATCCAGGTGAGCTCTTAGCACAGAATAGCAAAGTAATACTGAAATGAACCTATTTATCCGTTGAGGTCAGATAACATTTTTATACCTATCAGCTCTGAGATTATTGCCATGTGATCTTTATGTACAATATGCTATTGCATCAGTAGTTGGCGATATCGCAGCACATACACCCCATTCTCACTGCAATATTGGGTTTTGATGTGGAAGTAACACAATTTTGCAGTTATAAACATCACTCCTTAACAGCTGGTAGCAATTTTGACATTTTCAAACGGGATTGTGTTAATCAGCTGCCTGTTTTACACCTTTCCTGAATTTTACTTCCATTAACGTTTTGTGTAAAGTGAAAATCTATCTTGCTACACAAACCCTTTGATGTTTCTTAAATTGCATTAACTTGATACCTAACAACCTGCTCAGTTAACAGTGCCTTGTGGAATCCTAGCGACCTAATCTAAACCAAATCTAAAACACACAACCTGATCTAAACCACGAGTTAGTCTCTATCACACAGAATACATTCTCATATGACAAAGGTATTAGCACTGACTTCTGTATTGCTAAACTATGTTCCTCATGATATTATACACGTTAGGTAATGACGCGTGGGGGGAAACAGAGCCAAGATTCACCATTTAATGTGTGATCATTGGCGAGCCCTGATGGAAAATGCATGTGCGTGTTGGCTGCAGAAATAAATGGGATCACCATAGCTGTGAAATTATCCTGCTAACACTGTCTATGCTCACGCCAGCTCACTTGGGCCAAGTAAATCTTTAGATCAGGAATGACACTTCCATCTCTGAGCCAGACGGTGCAGGGATTACATCCCCACTTCAGACAGTCCTGTTTGAGTCAGACGGTGCAGGGATTATATCCCCACTCCAGACAGTCCTGTCTGAGTCAGACGGTGCAGGGATTATATCCCCACTTCAGAAAGTCCTGTCTGAGTCAGACGGTGCAGGGATTATATCCCCACTTCAGACAGTCCTGTATGAGTCAAACGGTGCAGGGATTATATCCCCACTTCAGACAGTCCCGTTTGAGCCAGATGGTGCAGGGATTATATCCCCACTTCAGACAGTCCTGTCTGAGCCAGACGGCGCAGGGATTATATCCCCACTCCAGACATTCCCCTGTCTGAGTCAGATGGTGCAGGGATTATATCCCCACTTCAGACAGTCCTGTCTGAGTCAAACAGTGCAGGGATTATATCCCCACTTCAGTCAGTCCTGTCTCTAAATCAGACTGTGCAGGGGTTATGTCCCCATTTCAGACAGTCCTGTCTGAGCCAGACAGTGCAGGGATTATGTCCCCACTTTAGGCAGTACTGTCTGTCAGTCAGGTGGTATGGGATTCAAAGTCTCTGATCTAGATGGTCCTGTCGCTCAGTCATATGGTACAATGTTCGAACTATTGGCTCCTGGCAATTCTCTCACGATGTCAGATGGTGCAGGATTTGAGCCCTTGCTCCAGATAGCCATGTCCCCATTGATTGGAGTCATACCTAGCAGAAAGGAAGAAGGTTGTGCTTTTTGGAGGTCAATCATCTCAGCTCCAGGACATCACTGCAGGAGTTATTCAGGGTCATGTGCTAGGCCCAACCATCTTCAGCTGCTTCATCAATGGCTTTCCTTCCATCATAAGGTCAGAAGTGGGGAAAATCGCTGATAATTGCTATGTTCAATAACCATTCAAACTCCTCAGATAATTGATCAGTCAGTGATTGTATGCAGCAAAATTCATGCTTGGGTTGATAAGTAGCAAGTAACATTCACACCACACAAGTGCCAGGCAATGACCATCTCCAACAAGAGTGTCTAACTACTTTCCCTGATATTCAATAACATTACCATTGCTGAACCCTCTCTGTCAACATCCTGGGGGTCATCATTGACCAGAAGCTTAACTGGATCAGCCGTATAAATCTTGTGAAGAGTGTGATGGAATATTCTCCACTTGCCTGTATGAGTGCAGCTCCAGCAATATTCAGGAAGCTCAACAGCATCCAAGACAAAACCAGCCACTTGATTGTCATCCATCTACCACATTAAACATTCACTCCCTCCTCCACTGGTGCACAGTAGCAGCAATGTGTACCATCTATGAGTTGCATCAACTCACCAAGGCTCCCTCAACAACACCTTCCAAACCTGCGATCTCTACCATCTAGAAGCATAAGGGTAACCGTCACATTTTCTTTATTCTATCACGGGACGTGGGCATCGCAGGCTAGGCCAGCATTTATTGCCCATCCCTAATTACCCTTGAGAAGGTGGTGGTGAGCTGCCTTCTTGAACCGCTGCAGTCCATCTGGTGTAGGTACACCCACAGTGCTGTTAAGGAGGGAGTTCCAAGATTTTGACCCAGTGACAGGATGGCGTATGACTTGGAGGAGAACTTCCAGGTGGTGGTGTTCCCATCTATCTGCTGCCCTTGTCCTTCTAGGTGGTAGCGGTCATGAGTTTACTGTCAAAGGAGCCATGGTGAATTGTGTTATTGCATGTTGTAGATGGTACAATGGGGAGGACTCCACTTCTTTTCTTTGAAATATTGCCATGGAATCTTGTACACCCATCTGATAGGGCAGAGGGGCCTTGGCTTAATGTCTGATCCAAAGGGTGGCACCTCTGACAGTGCTGTGTTCACTCAGAATTGTGAGCACTAACACCTTGTATCTGTCATACCCTTGAATCAACAGAGAGTCACTTTCTCCCCACCTGGGGTCATGCTTCCAAGTTCCCCATGACCCCTTAGCTCAGTGGGGAATTCTAAGAATTAGACTGTATCATTCAGTGGACAAGTGAGTTGGGGGCTGTGCAGGTAGAGTGGTGCATAAAGGGGCCAAGTGCCTGTGTGTGCCCATCGATTGTCAAAGCGCTCCCCCCATTATGGCCGAGCAGTGCTTCGGCTGGGGTTGTTGTGCCCCCTGCTTCAATGAGCCAGATAGCATTTCTTGTCGCACCCACACACATCAGCGAGAAAGATGAATGCGACACAATACCAGGCACAGAACAATGAGCTGGTGCAAAAGAAATCTTCCAGCCTGTATGCTCAGAACTGCACGTACACACTTCACTTGCAGCCTCAACAACTTTAGAATGAAAAGATTAGGACTCAAGAAAATAAAATCACAAGCCAGGAGTATCACATTCTTGTAACCATTTTTTCTTCTGTTTTTGGCACTGTTTACCCAGTATTGTTGCGTATTGCTCAAGTGACAGAATTAAGTTTCTGACCTCTCTTTCTCTCTCTCCCTCCCTCTCTCTCATTTTCTTTTCTCCTTACAACTGAATTAAAGGGACCATGCTTTTCTTTTCAGCTGTTTGTTTGAAATGTCTCAGAACGTTCAACATCATAAAGGTGGTCAGAGGTGGTCAGTGCCAATGCTGCACAAAAGAGGTCGGCCATCCAGTGCAGATCCATTAGCTCAGTGGGGAATTCTAAGAATTAGACCGTACCAGTCCATGCTACCAGAGTAAGGTGACCATCTCAGCACTCTAAACATTCATACTCACAAGGCCAGCACACATTCATTGGCATCTCAATCACTGCCAGCTCAAGGGACATCACCACTCACTCTTCACATACACATGTCCATCTGGCCTCATCTCTCTGGAGACTGCCTCCTCAGCCCTCAGTACCTTGAGGCCACTTGCACAGATCAACATGTGCCCCCCACATACACCCTGGGATACCCTCCTTCCCCAGTACAGCCCTCATCCTGCAGCCTCTTCTCTTGCCTGAGGCCACTTCTCCCCCTTCCCCAAGCAATCGGAAAGCCGCCCCTACCTTAGTGCTGATCTGGTATGTGGAGACCTGCCCATGAGCCCCCTAAAAGTGATCTGGCGCTGCCTGTGAAGCCTGGAGCTGATGACTGTGAGTGCTGCCTGAAGCAAGGTGGGCAAACAAACCTCAAAGTCCCGAGTAAAGCGCAGCTCGCCAGGTGCATGCCACCTGTGTACAGTTATGGAACACTTCGGCCTGCAATCACGCCAAAGTGCCTGCATAATCCAGCGAGGGGGGATGATTCCATCGAGCAGGGGTTATAATGATATGCTAAAGTATTGAAATTAGGGTTCCTGACATGCGGCGGTGGGAAACTGATTTTTCTTGGCACATCCTGCCCGCCATGATGCCCGACGCCAAAGGGGCTGGAAAATTCTGGCCCAGGTATCTTTCTGGTAAATCTGCTCTGCACTCTCTTCAAGGATCCTGGGTGATTTGATTATACTCATCTCCTGATTGGATCAACTCCACCCCCTACTCCCACCCCTGTTAGCCACCCACTCTACCATCATCCACCCCGCTCCCTAAGCTTGTTGACTAGGGCCAACTGACAACTTTTAAAGGGAGCTGGGTCAATATCTGCTGAGGGGGGAGATTTAAGAATCAGGGAGGTAGCACTGCTTGACCATTCCTTTGTGGAGCTCAGAGCAGGAACTTTGTTAAAATATGAAGATGCAAAGAGCCTTGACTGAAAAATTCCCACTGGTCCATTCAACCTGTTCCATACAGTTCTGATGCCCTCTCCCCACCCATGGGAAGCCATGGAAGTTCCTGGAGAGGAGGAGAAACGAAATAAAAGCTTAGACCAATTTAGGGAGAAAAACATCTTGAAAATCCCTCCTGGATATCTTCAGGCGATCGAAAGAGTAGAGGATCAGCAGATGGTGGTTTGTGAGAAATCAGGGGGGAAGAAAAGAAGGTGGAAGAGAAGGAGAGTGTTTGAATAGTATTGCAATGTTAGCGGGTGAAAATACTGCCGCTTTAACAGTTGTGAGGGATCAGTGGAGAAGGAGCCCCCCAAAGCAGAAGGAAATGGCTGCTCCAGCTGTCGGCTGACAGAAAACAAGAGACACTCTGGGCACCTGCTGAAAGACTTGGCTTGCACTATTTAGGGCCTCAGTGTAAATCTTTCCTCTGGGTCTCAGGAGCAGGGACATCTGCCAGGGACTTCAGCAACTGCCATTTGGATTGGTACAGCCATCAGCCGAAAGGGGTTGTCCTCCTTTGGCCTTTGAGGCTAGTGTGTGCATTTTACAGGCCAGAGAAGTGAGGCCATTGCCAGGTGACCCACTGTGAACTGGGACTTGGTAGCATAATATCTTTCCGGCAGAATTTTAAGCCGCAGTTCCAAGGTTCTCACTTTTATTTTTAACTTCTTGCTGCTAAAAAAAAATCACCTCTGATTTCAAAGGCTGTGGAGGCCAAAGGCAGTAAATCAATGGGATGTCCAAAGTTCCATTCAAGTTATCTTCAAGGATGCTATAACCATTGAATGTTGCTAAACAGTTCCATTTATGAAGAGTTGAGTGTACTTTGGGCCATCCCCTTTAACAAACGCCTAACTTTTCCACTACTGCTTGGTAACTGTTTCTGAAACACCTTTGGATGTTTCCAGTGCAGTACTGAAGGAGTGCTGCACTATCAGATGGGACATAAATCTGCCTTTTTAGATGGATGTAAAAAAATCTTATGGCGCTATTTTGGAGAGGAGCAGGGGAATCTCTGCCCCCAACCAGCCTGTATTCTAGGCCAAATCCTATCCCTCAACCAACGTCATTGAAACAGCTGTTTGTGGGTGCTTGTCTGCACAAATTAGCTGGCCTGTTTCCTCTATTACAACCCAAGTCTACAGCTGGAATCTTCTTCCCTTGCAGGGTGGCATAGTGGTAATGTCAATGGCCTGGTAATCCAGAGGCCCAGGCTAATGTTTTGGAATATAGGTTCAAATCCCACCATGGCATCTGGTGGAATTTAAATTCAATTAATGTATCTAGAATTGGTATCTACTCCAGGAATGAGGCCATGAAACTATAATAGATTGTTGTAAAACCCCATTTGGTTCACTAATGCCCTTTAGGGAAGGAAAACTGCCAGGCTATCCTCGTTTGGCCTACATGTGACTCCAGACCCAGCAAAGTGGTTGACTCTTAGCTGCCCTTTGAAATGGGCTGGCAAGCCACTTAGTTCAAGGGCAATTGGAGATGGGAAACAAATGCTGGTCTTGCTAGTGACACCCACATCCCATCAAAGGATAAAAAATAGGAGGTGAAATGGGCAAGCCTGAGATTTTGGCGGGTTGGCGTCAGGACAACACCTTCCTGCCTCTGCTGGAAGTAAGTTCTGGTTGACCTTCCTGTCCCACCTCCATTTGAGTCCCTTAAGTCACCAGTGGCCTGCACGACCGGTAAAACTGTGCGGGGGTGGGGTGGTGGGGGGTGGGGTGTGCCCCTTGATCTGCACTAATCTGTGCATGATTGAGGACCTGGACATGAGGCAGGCCACTGACAGCCACCCCTTGCCCTTGCTGCCAATCCCCAGGGTGCTCCTCTCCCCACAACCCCATCTCTGAAGACCTACCACCCGCACCACACCACCGCAGCAGTACTTACCTTTCTCCAGGGCCGCTATGACATCCTGGGACTTATGGTTGGGGGGTTGGAGGGGGTAGTGTTGGTGTAGGCCAGACCAGGTAAGGATGGCAGATTCCCTTCCCTAAAGGACATTAGTGAACTAGATGGGGCTTTATGACAATCAATGATGATTTTTATGCTCACCATCACTGAGACTAGCTTTCAATTCCAGATTTATTAGTTGAATGCAAATTCCTTCAGTTGCCATTGCGGGTGTTTTAACCCATGTCTCCAGAACATTAGTTGGGCCACTGGATTACTTGTCCAATGACAATACAACTCAGCCACCATCTCCCCCTAAATCTGTGCAGTGAACGGTAGCTGAGATGAATAAATTAGATACATTTAAGGGGCAGCCAAACACTTGAGGGAGAGAGGGTTAGAAGGTTATGTTGATGGGGTTAGATGAAGTAGAATGGAAGGAAGCTGGTGTGAAGCATAAACACCAGCATAGACCTGTTGGGCTGAATGGCCTGCTTCTGTGCTCTAGTTTCTTTTTAGCTCTATGTAATATGGCTCTCATCTGTGCAATTCTCTGTAATTTCATCAGAACTGGCAAAGTGTCTACACCTGAAATATTAACCTGCCAGTTCTTTCCAAAGGGACATGACTGACCTGTTGAGTTTTTCTAGAATTTTCTGATTTTGTTTCAGATTTGTGGGAGCTCTTTCGTTTTGTTTTCTTGATTACTTCAATTCTCTCCAGGCTGGTGTCCCATCTCCAACCTCCAGCTTGTCCAAATTCCTGTTGCTTGTTTCCTAATCCGGAACAAATCCTTCTTACTCATTACCCCTGTCCTGGGTGGTTTGCTTTGGCTCCTGGTCCCCCTCAAATCACAAATTTTAGAATCTCAAGCTCAGTTTTAATTCCCTCCATGATTTAAGAGTCCATGTACACAGATTACTAAAATATCAGCATCCATGTCTAAAATAATCAAAAATGAAATGGACTAGTACCAGAGAGCTATAATAGGGTAGAAGATTATGCTACAGCTATACAAAACCCTGGTGAGATCAAATCTGGAGAACTGTGGTCAGTTCTGGACACCACATCTCAGGAAGGATGTATTGATCTTTTCTTATTTCTTTGAGATGTGGGCTTCGCTGGCTAGGCCAGTACTTATTGCCCAACTCTAAAGAAGGTGGTGGTGAGCTGCCTTTAACTGCTGCAGTCCCTGTGGTGTAGGAACACCCACAGCACCGTTAGAGAGGGAGTACCAGAATTTTGACCCGGCGACAGTGATGGAACGATGATATATTTCCAAGTCAGGATGGCGAGTGAGCTTTGGAAGGAATGCAGTGCAGATTCACCAGAATTTTATCAAGGATCCAAGGGTTAGATTATGAGGAGAGATTAGGTAAACTAAACTCATAGGCCCTGGATTACAGACATTTAAAGAGTGATTTCGTTGCGGTTTTTCAGGATTTTGGAAGAAGTTGATAGGGTAGAGAGAAGGAAACTTTTTCCGTTAGTGGAGGAGCATTAAGCAAGAGAATATAACCTTAAAATCAGAGCCAGGCCATTCAGGGGAGAAATTAGGAAACAATTCTTCACACAAAGGGAGGTAGAAGCGTGGTACTCTCTCCCATAAAAGACAGTCAATGCTAGCACAATGATTTTAAATCAGGGATTGATAGATTTTGCTAGCCAAGGGTATAAGGATTTGGAGGCGGAGTGGGTTATTAGAGTTAAGATACAGATCAGCCAATATCTGATCTAGTGGTGGAACAGGCACAATGGGCTGAATGGCCTCCTCCTGTTCCTATGTGTGGATGTGGGAGGGGGAGGCAGGAAATCCAGTTTAGGTAGTCATATCTTGACTGCGAGTGATTGGATTGTTCCGATTCTCATTCCAGAACCTCCTGGAACTTTAGCACTGGAGGATTAATCATCAAGATGAGGGCTGCAGATTACTGAGACTGACAACACGGAGGGTGGTGAATGATCGGACATGGGCATACTCGGTGTCGGGGAACCAAGACCGAATTGGATTGAAATTGGGGCAGAAGAAAGTGGGGAGCCGGGGTGGGTAGGAGAGTTAGTTTTTCCTATGTTACAACAATGACTTTTTAAAATTTATTCTTTCATGGGCATCGCTGGCAAGAACAGCATTTTCTGCCCATCCTTAATTGCCCTTGATCTGAATGGCTAGCTAGGCCATTTCATAGGGCAATAAAGAGTCAACCACAAGAGTCACATGTAGGCCAGACTGGGTAAGGACAGCAGATTTCCTTCCCTGTAGAACATAGTGAACCAGATGGGTTTATACAACAATCGATGGTTGTTGTCATGGTCGTCATTACTGAGGCTAGCTTTCAATTCCAGATTTATTAATTCAATTTAAATTCCACTAGCTGCCATGGTGGGATTTGAACCCATGCTCCCATCAACATGTTGACATCCAGCATTACAGCACGAGGTAGGGGGAGAAAAATTCCCTGGAGCTTCTGGGTAGAAATGGAAAGAAAAAGATAACTATTTGCAGAAGGATGGATGAGTTTGCCCTTAAATTGCATCTTATTGTACTCTTGGGCATTCTAATACTTTGCTTTGGAGGTGCGGTCACTCTAATAAAAGAGCTTGCACTTATAAAACTCCTTTCATAACATCAGGATAACCCTTTAACTCTGAAGAAGAGTCATACGAACTCGAAACGTTAACTGTTTCTGTCTCCACAGATGCTGCCAAACCTTTCTGAGTTTTCCAGCATTTTCGGTTGTTATTTCAGATTTCCAGCATCTGCAGTATTTTGCCTTCAGCAGGATGACCCTCAGTGCTTTGCAGCCAATGGAGTACTTTTTGAGGTGCAATCATACTGCCAACATATGCACAACAAGATCCCACAAATCATAATGATATAATGACTGAATTATCTGATTTTTAATAAAACATCATGTTGGCTGAGGAATAAATATTGTCCAGGGTTCCACTGCCTAGACAGTGAAAGGGTTAAATACCTTGTAGACAGCTGAAGGGCGGGGGGGGGGGGGGTGGGGGGGGGGGGGGGGGCGTTCCCTCCGATGTGTCTGTGTTTGCGTGTGTGTGTGTGTGTATGTGTGTGGAGACGCACGTTTTCAGAGGACTCAGACGTGCCTGTTTGCCATCCAATGACCTTGATAAGTTGCAGCTCGCTTGTAATGTATCCCTTTGTTTGGAGATCCGATACACTGTGCCCTCTGGAAGTAACTCTTCAAAGACACAATCACGCATTACATCACCCTACAAAGAAAGCGCTCGTAAGCAAGCATGGGTTTTTTTTCCCTGTCTTCTCACCCTTCATCCCCAACTCACCTTCCAACTCTCTGCTGGTCCCCAGGATGTCCTGTGGTACTTTGATAAGCCTTTCTATTTGAGTGAGTCTGGACTGTGAGTGTTGCCAAGCTAGCTGATTGAATCAGAGGACATTGTAGTTGAGCTTTGTTCCATTCTCACTTGATGCCCATGAAGAGAGATTTTTATTTACAATGAATCATTGTTAATATGTCTTAAGTAACTCTTAACTGCCAAACATTTGCACCACAATATCACCCATTGGAAAATCTCCCCTTGGCTCTCCATTCTCACCCTCTCACTGTGTCTCCCTCTCTCTTTCACTCTCTCATGTACTCTGCCTCTGTCTCTTTATCTCTTTCTCTTTGTCTCTCTCACTCTTCACGTCTGTGTATTTCTCTCCATCCCTTTTTGCTCATTTGCAGTCTTGCTCTCTCTCTCTTGCTCTCTCTCTTTGTCTTTCACACTCTCTGTCTTTCATGCTCTTGGTCTCTTCCATTCTCATTTTCTCTCTGTCTCTCTCACCCTTTCTGCCTCTGCCTCTCTCTCTCTCTCTCTGTCTCATCACTCTCTCATACAAGATTCTGAATTCATTTGATAGAGTTGGCAGTGAGAGGTTGTTTCTGCTAGTTGGGACCAATCATTTAGGACTGAGATGAGGGGGAGTTTCTTCACTGAAAGTATTGTGAACCTTTGGAATTCCCTACCCCAGTGAGTTGTGGATGCTCCATCATTGAATAAATTTAAGGCTGGGATAGACAGATCTTTGGTCTGTTGCAAATATGGGGAGCAAGTGAGAGAGTGAAGTTGAAGCTCAAGATCAGCCATGATCACATTGAATGGTGGAGCAGCCTCAATGGGTCGTTTGCTCTTCTCCTGCTCATGCTTCTAGCTTTCTTTCTCTCTTTCTGTCTCTCTCACTCTTTCTGACTCTGTTAAATGTATTCAGGTCTGAAGTGGGACTTGGGAGAAAGTCCCATTTATATGTTCTGTACAACTTGACTAAAACTAGACTTGATGAGGGTTTCACAATGAGGGGTGAGATATGGATTGTTGTCATATGCTTTTAAGGGATATCAGCAGGTCATCATTAGAAGAGAAATGTGTCATGTAATCCAGTCTTAGTTTCACTTTTGCTTTGAGCAGAACGCATACACACTGATCTGATGGTTTCAAGCTTTATGCTATATACAACTGTTCTCATGTGACCAGTGTTACTAAGTGAACCAACGACATGCTTACCCAATCCTTTATGAGTGATTGGTGCCTTATGCCTTGTACAATAAAAAGTCCAAGCTGTTATATAGGGAGATGGTAGTGTAGTGTAGTGGTAATGTCACTGGAATCACAATCTAGAGGCCCAGGCTAATGCTCTGGGATCATGGGTTCAATGTGGAATTTAAATTCAATTAATTAAAAAAATCTGTGATTAAAAAACTAGTCTCAGTAGTAGTGACCCTTGTTGAAAAAATCCAATCATTGACTAATGCCCTTTAAGGGAAGGTGTTGGATCCTGGTCACCAATTTGTTGGGATGGCTGAGTTCATATAATAGAAAAAGTTAATGAGAAGACACTTCTTAGGTGGAACACATCCTCATTATTTACAAAGGTACTCAGCAGCTACAAATTGTGTGCTTTCAATTCGAACCCTGTCTCCAGACTACTAACTACAGAGGTAGCCTGCACTACACCTGTATTGGTTACATAAGATCCTGTGATCTTCCTTTATAACATCCTTCTTAAAAGTATACTACACATAACATAAAACTATAATTACCACATCCCTCCCCTTTTACTTGAAAACACAATTTACATTTACAAGTACAATTTTCTCAAAATAGCAAATTATTTACACAGGTAAGTAACTTATAAATTCAGTCTTTCCTTATGCATGTCGAACATCTCAGCTCTACAACTTCAGATGCTTTGTCAGGAACCTCCTTTTCTGGAGTTGTCTGAGCAACAGGTTCTACAGCGGGCACCTGCAAGTCTGTTTCCTCAACTCTTGCAGGTATCAAGACGCATCTGACACATCTGTATGAGGTTGAGTTCTCTCAACAGGAAACTTTGACCCGATCGTGAACACTGGTGGAATCAATTCTTGGTGATTTGTTTCTCTCTTCCATATATAATCCACATGTCTCTGTATGACTCAGCCTTCCACCTTCACATGGTAAGTTAAAAGTCCAGTCACTACACTTATTTCACCTGGTAACCACTTCGCTCCTTCGCCAAAGCTCTTCACATATATCGTCTCTCCCATGGTAAACTTCCTGTCACAACTATGCCAGTCATGCCTAGTTTTCTGACTTCCCTGACTCCTTCCCACCTTTCTCCCTAAATTTGGCGTTGTTAAGCTCAATCTCATCCTGAGACAGCGTTTCATCAATAATTCCGCAGGTGTGACACCTGTTGTTGCGTGAGGGGTGATCTTATAATGAAAAAGAAAGCGTGCTAGCTTGATTGCTATGGAATCTCCAGTTAACTTTTTCATGCCTGACTTGAACGTTTGAACCGCTCTTTCAGTCAGTCCATCTGAGGAAGGGTGGTACGGTGAAGATTTTACATGAGTGATATCGTTGAGGCTGATAAACCGCTGAAACTCAGCACTCGTAAATGCCGTGCCGTTATCAGATATGACCACTTCTGGTAGCCCATTAATGGCAAAACTTTGACGTAGTTTCTCAACTGTAGCAGAAGACGTTGGTGACTTCACTTCATATATGTCCATCCACTTTAAATGTGCATCAACAATGAGCAGAAACATTGTTCCCATGAAAGGTCCCACATAGTCAATGTGTAACCACACCCATGGCCTTCCTGGCCATTCCCAAGGATGTAATGGAGCTGTTGAAGGCAACTTTTGCAATTGCTGACACTGCACACAATTCTCCACATAACTTTCTATTTCCCCATTCATCCCAGGCCAACATAGATGGTGTACTATGGTCTTCATTCGGGATATTCCTGAATATGCACTGTATAGTTCAATTAAAAGTGGCTCCCATCCCTTTGGAGGAACAATCACTCGTGCTCCCCACAATATGATGCTATCCTGGTTGGTTATTTCATATCTTCTGTTGAAATACAGTTTCATTTCGTCAGATACAGGCTCTTGTGACCAACCATGAAGCACCTGTTCTCGTACTTGAGATAAGACTGGGTCCTGACTTGTCCAGTATCTGATCTTTCAAGCACATACTGGCGAGGAATCTAAGAAATTTAACAATAAAACAAGTTCCTGTGGAACTGGGATGTCTGCCTCATTTTCTTGTAAAGGCAAATAACTAAGTGCGTTTGTGATTTGATTGCCAGGCCTATGTATGAAAGTGTATTCGTATGTTCCCAGGATTAAAGCCCATCGTATTCTTGCTGAGACTATGGGTGGTATAGCCTTGTCCTCGCTGAACAATCCTAGCAATGGCTTTTGGTCTTAAGCGATTGTAAGATGGCGGCCTGTACGTACTGGTGAAATTTCTTGACACCAAAGATGATGGACAGGTCTTCTTTCTCTATCTGTAAGCATCGCTTTTCTGCTGTTATGCGCGTTCTTGATATATAACCTATTGGCCGTTCTGCGCCATCGTCCATCTGATGGGAGAGCACTGCTCCCACTCGATAGGCAGATGTGTCACATGTCAACACCAATTCTTTTGTCTGGTCATAAAGCACTAATAGGCTGGATGAGTGCAACAATTGTTTCACCTTTATGAAAGCTTCTTTCTATGGTGCCTCCCAAGACCAACGTTGGTTCATTTTGAGTAGATAATGTAGGGGGACCAGTTCTGTGGACAAATTGAGTAAGAACCGCCCATAATAATTGATCATTCCTAGGAATGATTTGAGCTCGGAGGTGTTCTTTGGCACAGGTGCCTCTCTTATGCCTCTCACTTTCTTCCCAACCGGGTGAAGGCCCTGTGACCCAGATAGATTACCTCCCTCGCTTGGAACGTGCACTTTTCTTTTTTAAAACTCATTCCAGCTTTCAGGAAACATTTTAAGACTTCTTCTAAGTTTGCCAAAGGCTCCTTTTCAGTGAGTCCTGTCAGCAGAACACCATCTAAATAAACAACACCATGGGGGCAGTTCCTGCAGTAAACTTTCCATTGTTCTCTGGAATATGGCCCAACTGAGGAGACTCTGAAACGCAAACCAGTATGTTGGTACAACCCTTTGTGGGTATTAATTGTGACAAATTTCTGGGCAGCCTTCTCTAACTCTAATTGTTGATAAGCATGACTCATATCAAAATTCATGTAGGTGGTTCCACCTGCCAGCTTGGCATACAGGTCTTTGATTTTTGGTATGGTTTGGTATCTGTCCAGCTTAGCCATTTTATTAACTGTCAATTTTTAGTCCCCACAAATTCAAACACTTTGGTTGGGTTTAAAGATGGGGACTATTGGCGCTGCCCATTCTGAGAACTGCACATGTTGCATAATGCCCAGTTTCTTTAATCTGTCCAGTTTGGTGTCGACCTTTTCCCACAGTGCATAAGGTACTGGTCTTGCTTTCATGAATCAGGGGATTGCCTCTGAATCCACATGAATTTTTGCTTTTAGCCCTTGGACCTTCCCAAGTTCGTTTTCGAAGACTGAGGCATATCTTTATAGTCGCTCTGGTAACCCACTTGCTCTCAGCTGAAAAATTTCAGCCCATTCTAACTTAATCTCCTTTAGCCAGTTTCATCCAAGGAGGCTTGGCCCCTTGGCCTGCTGCCACCATCAAGGGTAGTTTTACCGATTGGCTTCCATAATGGACAGTAACTCTGCTTATGCCTTTGACTTGGATGTCTTCACCTGTGTAAGTTTTCAATTTGGCATCAGTTTCTTCCACATTTAATTTATGTTCACCATAATTCAGATATTTGAAGGTTTGCTCACAAATTACTATTTGGAAGCTCCTGTGTCCACTTCCACTCTAATAGGTCAACCATTTACTTTCACTGTTACATGTATTGTCTTTCCAACCTTCAAATTAAACAATGAATACATATTTGAATTTGTTGCTTCAGGCTTTTCTACATTGTAGCTCTCGTGGGGCTTTTCCTTTTGTTTGAAAGACTGCCTGATTCTTTCCTTGCACTGTCTCATTAGGTGTCCAATTTGATGATAATAAAAACATGTAATTTTTTTTTTAACTGCTAATCGTTATAAAGTTGCTTGTTTCCACTTCTGTTGCAATTATTCCTTGTTTTCTATGCTAAGTCATTTCTTTTTATTTTTCTGCTGGTGGTGGCTGTTTCCTGATTTTTAGTAGAGTCTTGCTTTTTTGTGCCCTTTTTGATTGGGGCTTCCCACTCAAAGTGGAGGACAGTGCCATTCTGTGCTCCCTGTATGGCTTTTGAATCCCTTACATTGTTTTTCCATGGCCAGTGCTATCTCTAGCGCCTTCTTTAAATCCATATTTGCTTCAGACAGTAATCTCTTCTGAATCATGTCCCCATTTACACTGCACACTAAACGATCCCTGGGCATCTCATTTAAAGATGTACCAAACTGGCAGTGTTCTGTTAACTGTTTCAAACTTGCCACATAACAAGCAACTGTCTCCTCCGGGGATCTACTTCTTCAGTTAAATTTGAACCATTGCATCATTACCGAGGGCTTTGGCTGGTAATGACCCTTCATGGGGACCACCAATTCATCAAAACTTTTTGAATCTGGGGCACTGGGTGATGTCAACCTTCGAATCAAGTGTAGGTTTTATTCCCACATGTAGATAAGAGGATCGCCTGCCTCTTCTCTTCCCCTGTAGTGTTGTTCACTTGGAAAAAGAACACACGAGGCATTCAATATAATGAGACCAGTCATCTGTCACTGGATCAAAAGGATCAATTCTTCTGAATTCGGCATTTTGTGAGGGGATTGCTTCGATGATTAGGACAGAAATTCTACTTATAATTATCGTGCGAGGTACAACCTGGTTTCGTTTCTCCTGATTTTTTTCATTAACTTGTTTTATTCTCGAAGCCAGTTTATTGTATCTTCACTTTATTCTCATATTTTTCTTGCTTTTTTCTCGTCACCAGTTTGTTGGATCCTCGTCACCAGTTTTTTGGGATTATGGATCCTGGTTGCACGCTTGTCATGGGATGGCATTAGACAGAGTTGGTCAGCAGACACTTCTTAGGTGGAACACTTTCTGTTTATTTACAAAGGTATTCAGCAGCTACTTGTGTGCTTTCAACTGGAACCCTGTCGCCATACTACTGACTACTAACTACAGATTACTGACTACAGAGGTAGCCCATGCTACTCCTCTATTGGTTACATAAGATCAAGCTACAAACAGCCGTGTACTGATTCAAATAGACCATACACAATTGGCACATTCAAGCGATAAGAATGGCCATGTGGTATTCCATCAGAAACATGTACATGAGGTGATTGACAAACCAGAAAATGATGATGATGTGCACGATGAGATGAAGAGCAGTGAACACACGTTCCAAACTGTTAAACTTGTGCAGAGTATAGATACCATCACACCATCTGAAGATTCAAATTATCTGTCCTAAGAAAGTTGGTAGCTACCTGTTATTGGCCAAGATTGACTCAGGGGAAAGTGCCAACATACTACCTCTGCAAATTCTAAAAGACATGCATCCATGGGTGTGGAAGGCCATTGTGAAGCCTACTGCTGTGAAACCTTCAGCAAACAACAGTTCACTGATTCCATGTGCAGGATCCATAGTCCTGGAGTACAAATACAATCAATCCTCCTGGGTGTCACAGATGTTCTACATCATGGAGGCTAGAGGCCCAGCAATTGCAGCTCTACCAGCATGTCATGACTCAATTCAAACTAGTCACAATCCGTCAGACATCGCAAGACGGATCAACCTCAGAAACTACTCCAATCACCTCAGTTCATGACCTAACATCGAAATATCCAGAATGTTTCGACAAAATTGGCAGTTTCAAGGGCGCTGCAACATGGCGCTTGGAGGAGAATGTAAGTCCGTTGATGTAAATGCAGCATCCACATACAAGACAAATTGAAGGTCAAGCTAGACAAAATGGAGAAAGATGGCATCGTTAGAAGAGTACAAGAGCACATAGATTGGTGCAGGTCAATCACCTGTGTCATAAAAATGAATGGATCATTGAGAGTATGCCTCGCTCCACGACATTTAAAAGCAGCTTTGAAATCTTGCCCTTACAAAATGCCTAGATTAGAAGAGTTAAATTCAAGGTTTGCAAGTGCAAAATTCTTCTCGAAATTTGAGGTCAAGCATGTTTACTGGTCAGTACATCTCGTGGAGGAATCCCAGGAACTTACTACTTTTCACGCCCCATTTGGACAATACTGTTTCAGTGACTTCCATTTGGGCTACCAGTTAGCCAAGCACACAGGGACCTCATTACATGCACTGTACCAGGATGTGTCTGTATCACAAATGATATAGCTGTTGTGTGAAAACAACAAAGCAACAACTTGCCCACAACCTGCACTCATTGATGTAAGTGGTACGCAATGAAACATTGGTGTTCAGCAGTCTGAAATGTGACATCAACGTGCAGCAGGTCAATTTCTTCAGTTTTATTTATTCCAGACATCACAAAGGTCCCGACCCAAGTTCTTTTTATTCATTCACGGGATGTGGGTTTCGCTGGCTAGCCCAGCATTTATTGCCCATCCCTAACTGCCCTTGAGAAAATGGTGGTGAGCTGCCTTCTTTAACCACTGCAGTCCATGTGGTGTAGGTATGCCCACAGTTTTGTAGGGAGGGAGGGAGTTCTAGGATTTTGACCCAGCGACAGTGAAGAAATGGCAATATATTTCCAGGTCAGGATGGTGAGTGACTAGGAGGAGAACTTCTAGGTGCTGGTGTTCCCATCTATCTGTTGCCTTTGCCCTTCTAGATGGTTGCTGTTGTGGGTTTGGAAGGTGCTGTCTAAGGAGCCTTGGTGAGTTCCTGCAATGTATCTTGTAGATAGTACACACTGCAGCTACTGTGTGTCGGTGGTGGAGGGAGTGAATGTCTGAGTGAATGTGGATGGGGTGCCAATCAAGCGGTCTGCTTTGTCCTGGATGGTGTCAAGCTTCTTGAGTGTTGTGGGAGCTGCACTCATCCAGGCAAGTGGAGAGTATTCCATCACACTCCTGACTTGTGACTTGTAGATGGTGGACAGGCTTTGCGGAGTCAGGAGTGAGTTACTCGTTGCAGGGTTCCTAGCCTCTGACCTGGTCTTATCGCCACAATGTTTGTAACGTTAGCCCAGTTCAGTTTCTGGTCAATAGTAACCCCCAGGATATTGATAGTGGTGGATTCAGCAATGGTAATGCTATTGAATGTCAAGGAGCGATGATTCTCTCTTAGATTCTCTCTTGTTAGAGATGGTCATAGTCTGGCAGTCGTATGGTGTGAATGTTATTGTCATTTGTCAGCCCAAACCTAGATATTGTCCAGGTCTTGCTGCATTTGGACATGACCAATAGTCAAATAGAGGATAATAAATCCATGCCAACATCTCAAGATAAAGACGATACCTAGATTTCTTTAATTTTCTTGTCTCCATACATTCCCAGTTTCATTCAAAAGTCTTCATCTTTAAGGGAATTGTTGAGAAAGGATGTGCCTTTCCTGTGGCATGAAGACCACCAATACCTCTCCGAAGCTCTGAAACAGTCATTATCAGAAACATCGCCATTGCAATTTTATGATCCGAGAGAGAAAACTACCCTGGAGATAGATGCCTCACAGAGAGGCCTGGGAACTACAGAAAGGCAAATTGATTGCATTTGCTTCAAAATCTCTGTCCGTAACACAATCCAACTAAAATAACATTGAGTGGGAAACATTAGCTTTAGTGTTTGGAATCATGCATTTTCATACCTGTCTATTTGGCAAAGGATTTGTGATAGAGACTGACCACAAGTCAGTTGAGATGATTTAGTGAAAACCATTGGCCAGTGCCCCACCAAGATTGCTACATCTCCTGATAAAGGTTCAAGGTTATGACTGTGAGATTAGATATAAGCCAGGTAACTCGATGGTCACATCGGATACACTGAGCAGATTGCCTAACCAACAAAAACAGAAGATATATCCTTGGATCTACAAGTCGATTTCATTGACGTTAAACTTGAAGATATTCTCCAAATTGATCAGGTACATTTTGTGTGACGCAAATACTAGCAGCTCTGAGAATAAATGCCAAAAGATTCAACATTACAGAAACCGTGGAAAACCATCATTGAAGGATGACCTGATTCAATTCAGTGTATCCACAAACATGTGAGGCCATTTTTGCCTTATTAGGATGAGCTAGGCATCTCCTGGGAAGTCATTTTTAAAGGCAGGCAGGTCATCATACCGGAATCTTTGTGACTTGATATTCTTCAAAACTTCAGCACTCACACACAGGCATAAATCAGAAGAGAAGACTCGCAAGAGAGACAGTCGATTGGCCAGGTATGAACAATGACATTGAAATCATCGTCAAGAAGTATGAGGCATGTCAAGACCACATGTCAAGTTAGCATAAAGAACCATTGATTCTGCATGTGGTTCCTAACCATTCTTGGTCCAAAATCGTATCCGACCTCTTTTATGTCCATGGCACTGACTTCATTGTAATTGTTGACTGCATTACGTGCCCCATTACTTGACAATTGCACAATACATCGAGCACAATGGCCGTGCACACTTTAAGTGCTATTGTTAGGTCATTTGGTGTGCCTAAGGAGATTGTTACAGATAATATTGTCAGTAACCTTTGGGAAAAATAAACACACTGCTTGACCTAGCTTCTCTGGCTAGGTATAACATCCTACCATCTCTTTGAGATTCATATTGCCCTGATTTATCTAAAACTGCAAATTCTCTTCACCTTGCATTCTAAGACTTAGCCATGTTTACGTACTTAGCATTTCAAACCCAGCAGACACACACACACACACACACACACACACACACAGAGAGAAACTATCCAAACCTCACTATTAACCTACTTTTACAATAAATCACAATAACTTCATGACATCAGGAGTGTGATGGAATACTCTTTGCTTGCCTGGATGAATGCAACTCCAACATCACTCAAGAAGCTTGATATCATCCAGGATTGGCACCCCATCCACAAACATTGACTCCCTCCACCACCAACGCACAGTGGCAGCAGTGTGTGTACCATCTACAAGATGCACTGCAGAAACCCACCAAGGGTCCTTAGACAGCACCTTCCCAACCTACGACCACTACCATCCGGAATGACAAGGGCAGCAGACACATGGGAACACCACCACCTGGAAGTTCCCCTCCAAGCCACACACCATCCTGACTTGGAAATATATCGTCATTCCTTCATTGTCATTGGGTCAAAATCCTAGAACTCCCTTCCTAACAGCACTGTGGGTGTACCTACACCAAATGGACTGCAGCGGCACAGTTGCCCTTCTCAAGGAAAATTAGGGATGGTCAATAAATGCTGGCCTAGCCAGCGAAACCCACATCCCTTGAATGAATATAAAAAACTTTTTTACTGGTAACAGTGAACTGAGTTCAAATTCCAAAACTGCAAACATGAGATTGGCAATCATGTTCACTGGATTATTATTCCGATAACCCAATCTCTTTGCCCAAGCTTTTGGTCATCTGTCCTGTCTAAATGTCTCCTTATGGGGCTTGGTGTTAATTTCGGGGTGATAATGCTCCTGTAAAATGCATGGGACGTCGCTGTGTAAGTGCAAGTTGGTCTGTGGGTTAAAGTGTGTGTATGTGTGTGTGTGTGGTTTAAGGTGTGTGTTAATGTGTGTGTTAATGTGTGTTACTGTGGGTGTACATGTGCATGTGTGGTGGATGGTGTTGCCAGGGAGGGAGCTGCGCCATTCATGATGTGTGAGGCTCAATGGGCCAGCTGGTCTTTTCCTGCCTTTTTCCACACATTCACCTGTGGGAGACCCAAGGATCCTGGAATGAATAAGAGACAGTAAGTCAGCACAACGAGGAGGCAAGAAGGAAGAACAGACTATAGAACACAGAGGAAGAAGAACAACTGAGGAAGGCTCATTGAATAAGCATAGTATATTAAGGGACAGGAGTATAGTGGTAATAGGGGAAGAGTCATATTGGACTCGAAATGTTAACTCTGTTTCTCTCTCTACAGATGCTGCCAGACCTGCTGAGTTTTTCCAGAACTTTCTGATTTTATTTTAGTAATCTGGAAGCCCAGACTAATACTTCAGAGACTAGAGTTCGAACCCCACCATGGGGGGACTTTAAACTCAGTTAATTAATAAATCTGGAATAAAATGCTGGTCTCATTAATAAAGATCAGGAAATTACCGGAATGTTGTTAAAAACCTATTTGATTCACTAATGACCTCTAGAGAAGGAAATCTGCCTTCCTTATCTGGTCTGGCCCACTGATGACATGAGGTCCACAGCAATGCAGTTGACTCTTATTCATGTTTTTGAGTCAGATAAAAAGGATTGCGATGAAGAGAGTGAGATAAACATGATTCTGATAGAGAGAGAGAGAGTGAGATAAAAAGAATTGTGATGAAGAGAGAGAGATTAAAATAATGGTAATAAAGAGAGAGAGAGGGCAAGGGTTGTGATAAAGAGAGAGAGTGAGATAAAAAGGATTTTGATGAAGTTAGAGAGATAGAAATAAATAGGATTGTGATGAAGAGCGAGAGGTTGGAGGTTAATTATGGGACAAAGACTATCAATGACAATACACCTTTTCCTACATTGTGACCTGGAATATGAGGGAGGGGGAAAGAAACTATCACGGACATGGTTGTGATATCCCTGTCTTGTATCGAATCACAGAATGATACTGCACACAGTGTGAATCTTTGGCCCATCATATCTCTCCTTCCTGTTTGAAGAAAATGATCCAGTTGAAGCCAGCCCTCTGCCTTTTCTCCATAGTTATGTATTATTTTCCCTTTAAGTGTCAGTCTAATTCTATTTTGAATGTTACTATTGAATCTGCTTAAGCCAACACAGTGCATTCCAGATCACAACTAACTATGTATAAAAAATTGTTTTCTCATGTTGCCTGTTTTTTTTTAACTAATCATTTAAAACCTGAGTCCTTTGGTTACACAAGAACATAAGAAACTAGGAGCAGGGTAGACCACACAGCTCATCGAACCTGCTCTGCCATTCAGTATGGTTAAGGCTGATCTTCAGCATCTAGTCCACTTTCCCACCCGCTTCCCATATCCCTTAATTCCCTGTTATCAATGCTTCCGCCACTGGAAAACAGTTTCTCTTTATTTACTCAGGAAAATCCTTCACGATTTTAACTATATCAAATCACTTCTTAACTTCTTTGCTCTGAGGAGAAGAATAATTGCTTCTCCAGTCTGCACTTGACAGATGTCCTTCAATCCTGGAACCATTCTAGTAAATCCCTCCTGCATCCCATCTAAAGCCTTCACATCCTTCCTAAAATGTGGTGCTCAGAATTGGACACAATACTCCAGCTGAGGCCAAACCACTGATCTATAAGGTTTAACATAACCTTCTCACTTTTGTAAACTATTCCTCTATTAATAAAACCAGGAATCCTGTCAGCCTTTTTAACAATCTTCTCAACTTGTTCTGCTACCTTCAAAGATCTGCCAGCAACCCAAGTAGTTAAATATTGCCGTGCCTGGAGGTGTCAAGATTGAAACAGGGTCTCAAATGCTCCACCACTGAGCAATGTATCCATCACTAGAACTGAATTCAAGTGATCAAAGTGGCACTGTAGGATTTGAACACATAAACTCAGGGTTATTAGTCCAGATCCATCTGGGTTACTATTCATGTACATTACACTACCATATCAATTGCATAAAGAGTGACAACTCTCATCTTTTAACTGTAGTTACTCACTGACTCAGTGATTCCACTAACCACTGACTGCACTGACTTAGTGATTCCACTAACCAGTGGCTGCGCTGACCCAGTGATTGCACTAACCAGTGACTGCACTGACCCAGTGATTGCACTAACCAGTGACTGCACTGACTTAGTGATTCCACTAACCAGTGGCTGCGCTGACCCAGTGATTGCACTAACCAGTGACTGCACTGACCCAGTGATTGCACTAACCAGTGACTGCACTGACCCAGTGATTCCATTAAACAGTGACTACGCTGACCCAATGATTCCACTAACCAGTGACTACGCTGACCCAGTGATTCCACTAACCAGTGACTATACTTACCCAGTGATTCCACTAACCAGTGGCTGCGCTGACCCAGTGATTACACTAACCAGTGACTGCACTGACCCAGTGATTCCAATAAACAGTGAATGCACTGACCCAGTGATTCCACTAACCAGTGACTGCACTTCCACTAACCAGTGACGGCACTGAATCAGTGGTTCCACTAACCATTGACTACGCTGACCCAGTGATTCCACTAACCAGCGACTGTACTTACCCTGTGATTCCATTAACCAGTGGCTGCACTGACCCAGTGATTCCACTAACCAGTGGCTGCGCTGACCCAGTGACAACAGTGAAGTGGAGATGGCCTTAATTGCTAAGTATAAAAATTTGCTTCTCTTTATACAGAACACCTGCAGGACATTTCACGTCTAACTGGGCAGTAAGGAGTTAATTGAGCAATGAATTACCCACAGCTTCCAGCAGATGGTGATGCAGCCCACAAAGTTATAATATCCTCGCGTTGGCGGAACCTTGGGAGTGGAGCATTGGCTCTGGCATGCTAATAATGACCTTCCTGCATTGCTTTTGGCCAATCAATTTGCGAGCATGCACACACCCCCTGGACCAGAGCCAAGAGCTACTGCACTGAAATCACCGAAATGATTACATCAGTCACTGAAGGCAGCATTAGTAACCACACATACACTGCAATTTACATAGCTTGTTAATGTCAGCAGTGTGTGTGAATGAGCATTTGTGGGTGTGTGTAAGTTTTTGAGTGAGAGTTTGTGTCTGTGCTTGACTAGGTGTGTGTTTGTGTGAGAGTTTGTATTTGTGAATATGTGCTTGAATGACGGTGTTTGTGAGTGTGTTTTGGGGACAAAAACATCAACTTCCAAATATCATGGGATCTTTTTAACCCTTTAATTTCCTCAGGGTTGTAGAACACTTCTTGTGGATGGTCACTGCCTGAAACAACAACAACTTGTACTGATAGATTACTGCCTTCTGAAGGGGCAGATTGGATATGGGGAGAAATTGAGTGAGGAGTTACAAAGAGTGACCAAATCTCTGTGTTTGGAACAGGCTATTGATGGTGGAGAGAAGAGGAACAGGAGGGAAGGCTGAGGGATGAGGTATAGAAGGATAGAATCCTAGCGTGCAGGAACGTTAATGGCTGGAGGATCGTGGAAGCCAGGTTCTTACTGTAAATGTGAAAAGAGGGGTTGGGGGAGACGGTTTTTCATATTTTATCAACAAAGTTAATAACTGTGCACAATTTTGGCCTCCATAGTATAAGAAAGATATAGAGGCACCGGAGAAGCTACAAAAAAATATTCAGAAGGATGTTACCAGAACAGAGAAATTACATCTATCCAGAGAATCTGAACAGGCTGGGGCTCTTTTCTCTATACAAGTGAAGGCTGAATGGTGACTTGACAGAGTCTTTTAAAATTAGGAAGGGATTCGATAGCGTAGATCAAGGTAAGATGCTTGTACTTGCAGGGTATAAATGAACCAAGGACCATAAATATGATAATCACTTAAAATTTCAATAAGGATTTGAAGAGAAACGTCTTTAGTGACACATAGAAATTGTTTCCCCTGGCTAGGGAGAGCACAACATGGGGGAATAGTCTCAGGATATGGTTTTGATCATTTAGAACTGAAGTGAGCAGAAATTTCTTCACTCAAAGGTTTGTAAATCTCTGGAATTCTTGACCCAAAATGATTGTGGATGCCCCATAATTTCCAGTATAGATTGGTTCCGATTCCAGTCTGTAATCACTCCCAGGTATCCATTATTCTATATATAAACCATCTGAACCCCTCGATTAGATTCCAGTCTGTAATCACTCCCAGGTATCCATTATTCTATATATAAACCATCTGAACCCCTCGATTAGATTCCAGTCTGTAATCACTCCCAGGTATCCATTATTCTGTATATAAACCATCTGAACCCCTCGATTAGATTCCAGTCTGTAATTTCTCCCAGGTATCCATTATTCTATATATAAACCATCTGAACCCCTCGATTAGATTCCAGTCTGTAATCACTCCCAGGTATCCATTATTCTATATATAAACCATCTGAACCCCTCGATTAGATTCCAGTCTGTAATCAGTCCCAGGTATCCATTATCCTATATATAAACCACTTGAACCCCTCAATTAGATTCCAGTTTATAATCACTCCCAGGTACATATTATTCTCTATATAAACGATCAATATTTTATTATAAGGAGGCCTGATGAGTGGATTCTTATATAACTCATGGGGCTGTCCACTGTAAATGAGAATATTTGTTATTTACCAGATGTAATCTGTTAGCTATTAGTTTAAGCATGATCATTGCCATGGATGTTGTTCCTCTCGGCAGATGTGTGAGGGTCAGCAGGATGGGCTGTTAAATCCAGACAACTGGCTGAAGGCTCCTGTCTGCCCAGTGGTGTCGTAATACAGACAAGTAACGAGAAACAGGTCACTTTGTATCGGGACACTCAGGCAGTGGTGGGCGGAGGTGTTTGAACAATGTGAGTTACAAAAATCTTTGGAAGCCGCTGCTCGGTTTGCTATCGGGAACTCAGCGGCTGAAGTTAGAATGGTCCAGAGTTGACACCTTGTCTGCTTGCCAGATTACATCACCAGTGGTGACTGCTGACCCTCTTTTCATTGTAGGTCTGATTATTTCTCAGAAATCATGCACCGTTTACTCTAACAGCTCTGTCAAAATGCCGGACAGAATGTTTTGCAACTTTGGCCTGTGCTCGGCCTTTTTTTTTACACACAGGCTGACGACATGCTGCTGGTTGACACTGAGGATTTAAGAGTTCAGAACATGAGTGAGACCCTGAAAAGTTCTGCCCTTGTCAGTGTGATCACGGTGAGCCCAATTAAGACTTAACATCTCTAGATTTCACAGCCCAAAGCCCTCTGCTGGGAATGAAGTACCTGTCGCAGTGAGGCCACTGGGGTAATGTAGGCTCCATGATAGGCAATATGCAAACAGCACAATCCCACCAACAGCAGCGAGGCAGCGACCAGAGAATCTGGCTGGGATTTTCCGGCCCTGCCTGTGGCAGGGATTGTCGCAGGCCTGATGGAATATTTGACGGACTAGCCAAAGGCCCGTTGACTTTTGGCGAGAATTTCCAGTTCTGCAGCGGCCAGGACCCTATTTTAGTGACGGTGGAGGGATAAATATTGCCCAGGATACCAGAGAGAACTCCCCTGCCCTTCATCAAAATAGTACCATGGGATGTTTTACACCCACCTGGGAGAAGAAATAAACGACTTGAATTTATATAGCACCGCTAATGGCTACAGGAGGTCACAAAGCACTTTATAGCTAATGACAGACTTTTGAAGTCACTGTTGTACTGTCTGATTTTCAGCCTGTAAATCCTTCCAATGCACCTGGTGGAAGGTGATAGGGGAGTTTCTTTTGGTTAAATTCATTCATGGGATGTGGGTGTCGCTGTCTGGGCCAACATTTATTGCCCATCCCTAATTGCCCTTGTTTAGAGGGGCATTTAAGAGTAAACCAGATTGCTGTGGGTCTGGGATCACATGTAGGCCAGACCAGGTAAGGACAGCAGATTTCCTTCCCTAAAGGACAATAGTGAACCTGATGGGTTTTTACAACAATCGGCAATGGTTTCCTGGTCATCATCACCTTTTAATTCCAGATTTTTATTGGGTTCAAATTTCATCACCCGCCGTGGTGGGATTGGAACCCAGGCTCCTGGGACACCAGTCTAGTGATAATACCTTTCAGGTATTATTATCTCTCCTGGCCAGACATACTGCAGAAGGCAATGGCAAACCACTACAGTACTTTGCCATGCATAATCATGGGTCAACCCAATGGAAGTCCATGGTCACCAACCCCCTACCTGGAAGAGGAATACAGAGGCCAGAATACACACACTTGCTCTTAAGTAGGGTGCATCCTCTCTTTTGAAGTGTCTCACAACTGTTAGATACTGAGGACTGGGAGGTCTTGCCAATGGGCCTAATGAGTACTGTTGACCCTACAATTTAGGTGCTGAGTCAGACCTCCCCGCTGTCAACCTTCCCTTCTCATGTTCGATTTACTCAGCAAATATTTGAACCTACCTGGGCCGGGTGGGTCTCTGAGGTTGTGAACGGGAGGTTTAATTTGTGGGGCCACAAATGAAGGGGAACAAGTATATCACCCAAATAGAGCCTGTTTAATTATTAACTCCAGACAAGGAATATTGGATTGCTCCTTCCTCATAGGGCCCTTTAATGGTTGTAGAGCCCATTGCATTGTCAGCTGCCATTTACTCACCAGCAGCTCTTTTCCCTATATTCCTGGTTCAGTGCAGATGTTCATCTTCATGTGGATTCGTCGCCTATGTGTACATGGGCCCTAGGCCACTTTTTTGTTGGAAGCAGTCAGGTAGTTAGGAAGAAATTTGCATATAAACTGAATCGCTGGAAGAAATTTCTTCAGAACCAACTTGCTTATAATTGGGTGCAACAGAGGATTATAACAGGAGAAACGTAATTCAACAGACAAGAAACATATGCAGGCACGTCACTGAGCAGCAGCCTTGGAGGAACAGGCTAGATTCACAGCTACAACTACCAGCCTCTGCTCACTTGGTGGCGCTCTCGCCCCCTGGGACAGAAGGTTGTGGATTCAGATGCCTGAGAGAGTGCATAGTCTAGGATCTAGGGTGATCTTCCCTCTAAAATCTGTACGGATGTGCGGCCACGCAGCAATTGGGAATGCATCGTGCCAGGAACAAATGGGTTTCACACAGTCAACATTCCCTGTAAGACCACCTTCCACACCTCTTTGTCCTTTTGTCTATGACATCTTTTGGTTATCTCCACCTATCACTGGCACTCTATCCAGCTCTACCCGTGCCAACCTCCTCCCTTAAATCAGCTTATATTTCACCTCTTTTCTATCTTTACTTAGTTCTGTTGAAGAGTCATACGGACTCAAAATGTTAACTGTGTTCATCTCCGCAGATGCTGTCAGACCTGCTGAGTTTTTCCAGGTATTTTTATTTTTGTTTTGGATTTCCAGCATCCGCAGTTTTTTGCTTTTATTCCCTGTAAGATATGCTCCTCCGTGGCCACAAGGTGTTCTTAAAGGGATGGCGCAGTGCAACAGGCAGGCCGCATACAGCAAGACAGGAGCTAGAGGGACATTGGTCGGGAGCACACCGATGTAACACCTTTCATGACCTTAGGGCGTCCCAAAGTGCTCTGCAACCAATAGAATACTTTTCAAGTGTTTGTCCTTGCTGTAGTGTATGAAAAAAAAAGTGGCAGCCGATTTGTGCAGAGCAAGATCCCACCAGCAGCAATGAGATAAATGACAAGATAATCGGGGCTTTAGCCATTAGTTGAAGGATGCATATTCACTAAACTTTGAATGCCAGGACGATGATTTTGATCCCTCTTGAGTTAGTTAAAATTATGCCCAGGCTTGTTTAAACATTTGCTCTTTTAAGATATTTCACTTGAGGTCTACTTCCTGGCAATCTGTTAACCACTTGGCTTCAGACCAAGAACTATACACTTCCCTAAGCTATTACATTTTCCCTTAATTGTTTTGGCAAACATTCATCTGAATTGGTTTAGGCTGTGTTTAAAACTTTCCCTTCTTTGTGTGTTTTTCTATCAAAGGGCTGTTCCTCATCCAAAGTTGCACAGTGAGATGATATTGCAATCCAACCCTTCCCTTCAATGTTGTCTTAAATAACAGCGATTCAACTGATTAGACTTTCAGTCAAGTTAGATGTGCAGTAAACCTGTGCTCTCCCTGGTTTGGTAGTCCCAGTTTCCCAACTCCTTCTGCATTATAACAACTTCTTGCATTTAGATAGTGCCCCCCACATTCTACAATGTTCTCAGGTGCTTTGCAGGAGCCTGGCACAATCCTAAAAGGAGCGGAGAGGCCTGGGAGTACAAAGTATTGGAGGTGGCACTGTAGATTGAGAAACTGGTTACTAAATCCTATGGGATCCTTGGCTTAGTGATTTGTGTCCAATTCTGCGCACCACACTTTAAGAAAAATGTGAAGGCATTAGAGAGAGCGTAGAAAAGATTCACAAGAATGGTTCCAGGCACAAGGAACTTCAGGTACGTTGATAGATTGGAGAAGCTGGGGCTGTTCTCTTTGGAGAAGAGCAGATTTGATGATTTCAGGATTGTGAGGGGTCTGGATGAAGTAGAGTGGGAGAAGCTGTTCCTGTTTGCAGAAGGTTCAATAACCAGAGGACACAGGTTTAAGGTAATTGCGATGGTGACAGAGAAAAAGATCTTTTACGCAGCGAGAGGTTAGGATCTGGAATGCACTGCCTGAGAGTGGGCTGGAGGCAGATTCAACTGTGGCCTTCAAAAGAGAATTGGATAATTATCTGAAATGAAAAAATTTGCAGGACCATGGGGAAGAGGCAGGGGAGTGGGAGTAGCTAAGTTGCTCTTGTAGAGAACAGTCACGGACATGAGGACTGAGTGGCCTCCTTCTGTGCTGTAACCATCCTAAGATTGTATGAATAAATTGACATTAAGCCACTGAGATAGTAAGATGTGTGATCAAATGTCTTGCTGCAGAAGCTGGTTTTAAAAAGCATCTTAAAAGACATGGAAAGAGGTTTACAGATGGAACTCCAGTAAAGGTTCCACCTCCAGTAGTGGGGCAAAGTGAGTGGGGGAATGCACAAGAGAGAGAAAGCCAAAAGCCTCATAACAAGCTCCTCCTGTTGCTGTGACAATTGGGTTGGTTTGTGATCATTCGGAAAACTGGAACGGATTCCCCGCATTTTCCAACATTACTGATCCATGCAGTTCTAATCCTTTGTTGAATTATGGCTGTAATCTTCCTTTAACTTCCTTCAAAGTCTCATTTCCCACCCCCCGACCCGTGATTGCCTCTGTTCTCCTGCTCCACACTGGACTGCTGTTGCATGGGCTCCATCAGTGTCAGTGCTTAGTCCAACTAGCCATCCATCAAGAGTGGGTTTGAGCAGCTATTTGACCATGGAGAGTATCACAGCTGAGTCCCACCCTCCTCTCACAGGATGTCAACACAAAGATACTCACCAACAAAGGATGATGATGATGATAAAGATGGCTTGTCTACTTTCTCCTTATCTCCTTATGGCTCAGGAACATCAAGCTTGCTGATCCAACCCCAGATGACATTCAGAGCCCTGCTATCTCTCAATCATTTGATGATTTCAGAGTGCAGGAACATTTCCAATAATCTGTTTTTGACATCTTAAAATTATCCAATCAATAATCTTTCTATAGTAACTCTCATTGGATTATTATCTATATCTAACACTGTCTATCTTTCTCCCTTTCTATCTCACTACCTCACTATCTATCTCTTTCTCTCCTCCCCACCCTCCCCCTCTCTCTCTCTCTCTCTCTCTCTCTCTTTCTATCTGTCTTGGAAAATCTCAATAGATCAAAATGTCATAACTGGGTTTAGATCAGTCGCTGGAGAAGTTGAGCCAATCAGTACTGTACATACATAATCGCAAGTTGCTTATCCAGATTGGCTCGCGTGGATGCTCCTATCTTTTAATTGAAGATCAGGATGATTGGGAAACAGAATGCTGTTCATTCACAATGTCCCAGCCATCAGGAGGTGGTTTCTTGGAGGATCGTTGCGTTGTTTTCTGTTCCAGCTACATGTTTTGCCTTTGTGCTTTTGGGATCATTTTTACTGAATTTTTGAGAGTGGATTTCTTATATCTCCATATCTTACTGGTGTTGCTTTGGTTTAGGATGGGTGCTGAGCCTGACAAAGGTGACCCCAGCTTTAACTTCTGTCTATATGACCCAGCTTTTTCAGGAGGATGTAAAAGATCCCGTGGTGCTATTTTGAAGAAGAGCAGGGGAATTCTCCCTGGTGTCCTGGCCAACATTTAACCCTCAACCAACATTATGAAAACAGATTACCTGGCCATTATCTCACAGCTGTTTGTGGGAGCTTGCTGTGCACATGTTTTCCTACAACAGTGAATAATCTTCTAAAGTACCTCGTTGGCTGTAAAGTTCTTTGGCAAATCCTGAAGTCGTGAAAGGTTCCACAGAAATGCCTGGCCTTTCTTTCCTTTTTCCCAAAACTCTCCATATCCCCACTGGGAGTTACCCATTATCCCCTGCTACCCGCTGCCATCAACATTCCACATGCTGGTGGCACGTGGAGAAAGAACCTAAAACTTGGACGAGTGTCGCACCTTCCGCATCCTCAGGCCGTCCCACAGCATATCACGGCCAATGAGGCATAGTGACTGTTGTTATGTAAATGTAACAACTAATTTATGCACAGTAAAGTCCCACAAGTGGCGAGTGGGATGAATGATCACTTAGCCTATTTTTGGTAGTGTTGGTTGAGGGCCGAATGTTGGCCAAGACCTCCATTTTGAACAGTGCCACAGGATCTTTTACTTCTACCTCAGAGGGCAGACAGGACAGGATATCCATTAAAGATAGTGCAGCACTCTCGATGTTGCGCTGAAGCCTTGGCATGGCTGACAGGCTAGAACAGGGTCTTGGACCCATGCTAATCATAACTCAGACTCACTGAGAAAGCCAATAATAAAATGGCCGTTTCAAAGTTGAGCCAACTTAAAGTGCCAACTTGGCTTAGTTTGTACCTTTGCGCCCGTGATTCAGAAGGTTATGGACTCAAGGTCCAATCTAGGAAGTGAAGCAGTTAGGGTTACTAATCTCTTGGGTACTGAAGTAAGCAACTCCAGCTGGGAAAAAAACAACATGAAAGTGAACAATGATGTTTGGATGGACAATAAAAACCCATGTGTGGTAAAGTGAAGTACCCGGTCCCTTTAAGAGAATACAAGTGTACCAATCATGTGACAGCACTAATGAATCAGTGTACAGCATGGGCAATTGGGAACTCTAAGTCTAGTACTGGAGGTTTCTGAGGGAGCACGTATGATCTGGTGCTCCGTCCTATGTCTCAATAAACCATCACTGTTTATTCTTACATCAGTCTCACCCCATTATTGGTTGCAAGCAGCAACTGAAGAGAATATAGGAAGGTATGCAGCGGTTGGCCAATGAACTCATTTACCCAAGACATAAAAGTGGCAACATGGATAAAGAACAAAATAAAATAAATTTCAAGATGGGTGAGCAAAGCATCTGCACTTACCTTCTAAAATAGGTGACAGTTGGAAATTGGAGTAGAAAGCAGTGCTACAATTTAAAATTAAAAAAAACCCCTGCAGAACTGTGGGGATCCAGCCAAAACTCAAAATGAGCACGAAACTGAGCAGAGAAAAGCTGACAGCAGCAGAGACAGAGTTTAAAAAAATGGTGACTGCTCTTAAAGCAGCAATGCATGAAAAATGGCTATGTTCAGAAAATTATAAGAGACCCCTGAGAGAGGGCAACTCCGCAGTAAGCCAGCCACCTAAATTCACCTTTACCTTGAAAACCTATTGGAAGTGCAGTCCCCTTACAGTCGTTCATGATGCCGCAGTTCGGGTGTGTTGATCCATTCGACCCCATTTCAGATGACTGGACTCAGTATGTCGAATGCCCAGTGTTCTTTTTTACCACTAACGACATCATGGGGGAGGAGAAGAAGAGGGCAATTCTTTTGTCCACCTGTGGGAGAAAAACTACATGCTGATCTGCAACCTTACGTCACCTTGTGCCCTAGACTCGAAGACTTTCAACGAGTTAATAAAAATTGTACAGAGTCACCTGAGAGCAAAGCCCTCAGTTACTATGCAGCGCTTCAAGTTCAATTCAAGGAGCAGGCTTCTGGAGGAGACAATAGCTGACTATGTGGCCGTTTTAAAGGCGTTAACAGAGCATTGTGAATTTGGAACATCCATTAGTGATATGTTGAGAGACCGGCTGATATGCAGGATTGGAGATGATACTATCCAAAGGCGTTTGTAGTGTAGTGTAGACTTCAATAAGGCAGTAGAATTAGCTACCATGATGGAGAGTGTTGTTAGAAACTCTGAAGTTATAAAAAATACACAAAATGGTGCCGTCCATCTGATTGAGTGGGACAATCTGGCAACAAAAAAACGCAAAACTTCGGACTCCCACGGAAAGGCAAGAAACGCTCTCTAGCTCCAGACCATTGAAAAACAATGGTACTGCTGTGAAAACCCACAAAATGAGTGAGAGAAATACATTCAGATCTCCAGTGAGCAAATGACAACTCAAACAAGTCGAGTGCTTTCTCTGCCACCGCTATGGTCACATAAGGCGGCACTGCAGAGAAAGGCTAAAACAACACCATAAAGGCAGAAGGAAAAATCGTGAAATATGCCTCATGGAAGAGCCAGAAGAAATAGAATCAGACAGCCATTCATTATATAACTTCAAAGCGGGTAGAACTGAGCCAATCCAAGCAGTCATTACAGTTAACGGACAGCCCGTTAAGATGGAAGTTGATACGGGAGCGTCAATGTCCGTCGTTGGAGAGCATACATTTAGATACCTGAGTAAAGGAACCCATCCTTTGAAGTTACAAGTTCCGGACACAAGGCTGAGGACATGCACGGGCGAAGAAATAAATGTGAAAGGGGTATGTCAAGTCAAGGTGCAGTATGAGCAACAGTCTGCAAAATTACCCCTATTTGTAATGCCAGGCAGGGGATTGAGGTTTCTTGGAAGGAACTGGCTGGGAGAGAGAAATCTTAAGGGCCCGCTAAGTTCCCAACTCGAAACCAGAAATGTTGCTGCAAGAAAAAATGAGTACGCAAAGACCCAATGGGAGAAGCCTGTAGAAGGGTTACATCAGGACAGAGCTCAAGCTGAAGTCAGCATCCTTCGAAAGGAAATGGAAAATCTATTAAAAGACTTTCATGTGCTGCAAAAAAAGAGAAATTATTGACAGTCCTCGGAAAGAAAAACAAAAAGAAATATCTTCACATTATAAAGCTCATCGCTGTATTGCTTTGTGCTTGTTGCCCTTTACCTGTTTCAGCTTGGAGGGGAGGGGCAGCAAGAGTCCACATGTCTGCACCCAGAAGATGGTGAAATCATCCACTGAGGGACATAGTGGCAACTGCCCCTGAAAAGGAGGTCTCGGGAACACCAGCCGAGGTTGTTGAGCTATGATGCTCAACCCGTGGAAGAAGGCCTCCTGAGAGACTTGACCTGCAAATAGTTATTGTGTAAATAGTTAATGTGTTTTAAGCTTGTTAGCTGTACTTTAAAGTAAAGGGGGAAGGTTGTGGTAAAGTGGGGTACGCCTTTAAGATAATGCAAGTGTACTGATCATGTGACAGCACTGATGCATCACGGTACAGCACAGGCAATTGGGAACCGTATGTCTAGTTATGAAGGTTTCTGAGTGAGCACGTATGATCTGGTGCCTTGCCCTATGTCTCAATAAACGATCACTGTTTATTCTTACATCAGTCTCCCCCATGTATTGATTGCAAGCAGCAACTGAAGAGAATATAGGAAGGCATGCAGTTAGAATTCAGTTGGCCAATGAACTCATTTACCCAAGGCATAAAACCATGTCACTGACTAAAAGAAGATGGACTTAGGGCGGGATTTTCTGGTCCTGCCAGTGACATTGCCTGCAGTTGGTGGGACCAAAATATCCTGGCCTTACTTACATAGAGTTAAATAGATTGCATGCACAGAAACAGGCCATTCAAACCAATGATCAATGCCAGTGTTTATTCTCCACATAAGCCTTCTGCTGCCCTTCTCATTTCACTTCATTAACACAGCCATGATGTGTTTATCTAGCTTCCCTTTAAATGTATCACTACTGTTTGCCAAAACCACGTGTAGTGCGTTCCACATTTGAACCACTCCCTTTACAGCAACTTAATCAGAGAACTGAAAAATGCTTTCCAGAATGTTGCTGCCATTGGCTTCTCCCACCAACAGATCAGTTGGGTCATCAGTGAATTCTACTCTGCAAAAAAGCTGCCATGTTCATTGTGAGTGAACACACTTTAAATAGAACCATATCCAGAAGCAGCAGATGGGAAGACATGTGCTTGCTTGTTTAATTATCATTCCTTCTGTCATCGCTTGGCAATACTCCTCAGCACAACCACAGTTCTTTTATAAGACATGCTAACTGCGTTGCCAGCACTTCCGATTCACTCGCAAGTCCTGAGATTTGTGGAATTTGATAAAAATATATACTTCTTTTGCTGATGAATCATGTGGCAAATCTAAACAGGGCTTTTTGCATGTGTGGCTTTCCCCTCCAGGAGTCAGAATTTCCAGGTCTGGAAAGAATGGAAAGCTTGCATTTATATAGCGCCCTTCATAACCTTTCGATGCCCCGAAGTTTTATACTGCCAGTGAACTTTACGTACTGTTGGAGGCACTGCACAAAAAAATTTGCGCACAGTAAGCCTCCAGAAACAGAAATGTGATAATGGCCAGATAATCTGTTTTAGTAATGTTGATTGAGAGCTAAATATTGGCCAGGATGCCTACTTTGAAATAGTGCCTTAGGATCTTTTATGCTCAACTGAGAGGGTCCTTGGTTTGATGACTTACCGGCCAACCCGATTCACTCCACATGATATCAAGAAACAGCTGAAGGCACTGGATACTGCAAAGGCTATGGGCCCTGACAATATTCCAGCAATAGTACTGAAGACTTGTGCTCCGGAACTTGCCATGCCCCTAGCCAGGCTGTTCTAGTACAGCTACAACACTGGCATCTACCTGGCTATGTGGAAAATTGCCTGGGTATGTCCTGTCCATAAAAAGTAGGACAAATCCAACCCGGCCAATTACCATCCCATCAGTCTACTCTCAATCATCAATAAAGAATTGGAAGGTGTCGTTAGCAGTGTTATCAAGCAGTACTTGCTTAGCAATAACCTGCTCACTGACGCTTAGTTTGTGTTCCACAGGACTGCTGAACTCCTGACCTCATTATAGCCTTAGACCAAACATGGACAAAAGAACTGAACTCCCGAGGTGAGGTGAGAGTGTCTGCCCTTGACATCAAGGCAGCATTTGACCGAGTGTGGCATCAAGGAGCCCGAGCAAAACTGGAGTCAATGGGAATCGAGGGAAAACTCTCCAGTAACTGGAATCATACCTAGCACAAAGGAAGATGGATGTTGTTGTTGGAGGTCAATCATTTCAGTCCCAGGACATCACTGCGGGAGTTCCTCAGGTAGTGTCTTAGGCCCAACCATCTTCAGCTGCTTCATCAATGACCTTCCTTCCATCATAAGGTCAGAAGTGGGGATGTTCGCTGATGATTGCACAATGTTCAGCACCATTTGTGACTCCTCAGATACTGAAGCAGTCCATATCTGTATGCAGCAAGGCCTGGACAATATCCAGGCTTGGGCTGACAAGTGGCAAGTAAGATTCGTGACACGCAAGTGCCAGGCAATGACCATCTCCAACAAGAGAGGATCTAGCCATCGCCCCTTGACATTCAATGGCATCACTATTGCTGAATCCCCCACTATCAGCATCCTGGGGGTTACCATCAACCAGAATCTAAACTGGACCAGCCATATAAATACTGTGGCTACAAGAGCAGGTCAGAGGCTGGGAATTCTATGGAGAATAACTCACCTCCTGACTCCCCAAACCTGTCTATCCTCTACAAGGCACAAGTCAGGAGTGTGATGGAATACTCTCCACTTGCCTGACTGACTGCTGCAGTTCCAACACTCAAGAATCTCAACACCATCCAGGACAAAGCAGCCCGCTTGACTGGCACCACCCTCAACCTCTATTCCCTCCACCACAGCTGCACAGTAGCAGCAGTGTGTACCATCTACAAAATGCACTGCAGCAACTCACCAAGGCTCCTTAGGCAGCACCTTCTAAAACTGCGGCCTCCACCTGGAAGGACAAGGGCAGTGGATACATGGGAACACCACCATCTGCAAGCTCCCCTCTAAGTCACTCACCATCCTGACTTGGAAATATATCGCCGTTCCTTCACTGTCGCTGGGTCAATATCCTGGAACTCCCTCCCTAACAGCACTATGGGTGTACCTACACCACATGGACTGCAGTGGTTCAAGAAGGCAACTCAGCACTGCCTTCTCAAGGGCAATTAGGGATGGGCAATAAATGCTGGTCTAGCCAGTGGTGCCCAAATCTGTGAAAGAATATAAAAAAATCTCACTTGATAGATGGCACCTCTAGCAACGCTGCACTCCCTCAGTGCTGCACTGGTGTATGTCAGCCTTGATATTCACAATCAAGGCTCTGGACTTGAACTTACAACGTCCTGACTCAGTGGTCAGTGCTACCAATTGTAACCATGGTTGATTCAACGCAGATGACCAGCAGGAGCCAGGGCTGTTGGTCCAGTAGACCCGCAGCAGTCAGGATTTTGGGTCCAGTAGATCAGAATGAATCAGGGCTTTCAGAGGCCAGCACGAGCCAGAGCTCCTGGTGCAGAGACAAGCAGGAATCAAGGTTCCTGGTGTAGGAGACCAGCAGGAATCCATGCCTTTGGTGCAGGAGACCAGCAGGATTCAAGGTTCCTGATCAAGGATACCAGCAGGAGTCAGTATTTTGGATTCTGTAGGCCAGTGTGATTCAGAGTTCCTGGTCTAGGGAACCAGCAGGAGTCAGTATTTTGGATTCTGTAGGCCAGTGTGATTCAGAGTTCCTGGTCTAGGGAACCAGCAGGAGTCAGGACTTTCGGCCCAGGAAACCAATAGAAATCGGGGCTTGGGTCCAGGATTCTGGTAATGATTCAGGATTTGCATACAAGAGACTGACAGGGATAGAAACCTTTATGTCTAGGAGACTAACTGGATTTTTAATATCAGCTTGAATAGGCCAATAGGGCCCATGTGAATTTAATATCTTGTTTTCAGCAATGCAGTGCTCCTGAAGTATTGCATTGGAGTGTCAGCTTCAGTTATGAGCTGAAGCTCTGATCAGACGGTTGCCAAATGAGCGATGCTGACACATATTTCTTTACACCTGGAATTGTTCTTGTTGCTCCTCCCAACATCCCTCAAAAGCCCATTGTATTTTAACTGTGTTCAGACCAATGCAGGCAGCAGCTTGTGTAGAAATCTACCCTTCACTTTTCCTCAACACTGAAAGTGATAAATCTATTGTCACTCGACGCACCTTTCTACCCCTGTCGCTAAGTATAGCCCTAATCTTAACTTTAATGCCAAGGTGAGGTGAAGGCCCAACCCAAAATTTTAACATTAACCCTTATCTTAATCTGAACCTTAACCTAAACACTGACCCTTACTTTAGCTGGAATCCTAACCCTAACACTAACCTCAAACCTAACCCTCAATGAATTCTATTCCTTCCAGTGCATGTTTATATCACTCATTATTTTCTGAAGATGCTTTCTTCTTTAGTTGGGGTTCTGGGGTAGATAGTAAAGAGAGGCAGGGATTAAGCAGTTAACAAGCTGAGAGACATAAAGTATACATAAGTACAATCAGAGAAAGCAGGTACCAACACGTGGAAAGGTGAAGTTTTTATTTTAATTCTGCATTACACATTCAGGGCACATGAGCTGATGCTGGTGTATCAGGCACAGAAGTTCCCACAATGTGTTGGACAGGCCCAATTAGATTGTAAAAACAAAAAAACTGCGGATGCTGGAAATCCAAAACAAAAACAGAATTACCTGGAAAAACTCAGCAGGTCTGGCAGCATTGGCAGAGAAGAAAAGAGTTGACGTTTCGAGTCCTCATGACCCTTCGACAGAACTTGAGATAGTTCTGTCGAAGGGTCATGAGGACTTGAAACGTCAACTCTTTTCTTCTCCGCCGATGCTGCCAGACCTGCTGAGTTTTTCCAGGTAATTCCCAATTAGATTGTGTCGACCCTAAATTTAGTGCAGTCACAAGACTTGGAAAGAGAGAGGGAGGTAGAGAAAGTTGCATAAGAGACTGATGAACAACCTTCAGCACACGGTGCTGACAAATAGACATTTCATGATGCAAGGTTTTAAGAAAGGTTTTTTTTCTTTTCTCCCGACGGTGAGGTCTCAGGCTGAAGTGTGATACATGTGTCTGTGAGTAGCTCCTACTTGTCTAACACTAGTGGCAGAGCCTCCAGGTGCCAGAAATGACTGTGAATGCCAAGAGGCTATTTAACATGCCTGCAGCCAAATGACTGTGTACAGTCCCATCCTCACCATGCTGACCTTTGTGTATATTGCGGAAGGAGTCTCTGTGTTGGAGGGTTCCTAACCCAAATCCTTTGTCAGGACTGGTTCGTGTAGAGAATAATAGATACAGAACAGAAAGTTTCCTATTAGCCAGCCCCCTGGCCATCCAAACAAAGGCTGATAGGTGTTCGCTCTTACAAGATGTCAGCTGTGACTCAGTAGGTAGCACTCCTGTCTCTGAGTGAGAAAGTTGCAGGCTCAAGTCACCCATCAGAGTACATAGTCTAGCCTGATATGCCTGTGCAGCACTGAGGAGTCCTGCACTGTCCGAGTTGCTGTCTTTCAGATGATAACTGAGGCCACATTTACTCTCTCAGATGGATGTTCTAGATTGCACAGCACTATCTTGAAGAAAAGCATGGGAGTTCTTCCCGCATATGTGCTTAAAACTTTCTGTCAACCAAATCACTAAAAAACAGATTATCTGGTTACCATCTTATTGCTATTGGTGGGAGCTTGTGGTATGCACACTAGCTTGGTTGTTTACTCCGTTACAACGTTAACAAGACTTCAAAAGTATTTCATTGGTTTGAAGCTCTTTGGGACATGTAGAAATACAGAACTTTCTTCTTCCTAGTTTCCAGAAGGGATCAGAAAAAAGTCCCTGTCTGGATTTGGCACTCACTGGCCACTCGGTCACCTTTACTCTGTGGCTGAACTAATTCACAGCAGGTGTAGGGTTTAAAGGCTGAACAATCCTGCTTCAAACTGGACTCGCCGAAAATCCGATGAGCATAGTGTAAAACCCGGGAATTAAACGCTACACCATTCTGGCCGTGCCATCAGCTGGCTGGGCCCTAAGCTCAGGGATTCCCTCTCTTAAAACTCTCCGTCTCTCTCTACCTTTCTTTCGTCTTTAAGCTGTTCCTTAAAACCTACTCCTTTGACCAAGCTTTCCGTCACTTGCTCTGGTGTCCCCTTTTGTGGCTCGGTGTCCAAACTTATTTGATAATATTCCCATGAAGCACCTTGAAATGTTTTTCTACTTAAAGACACTATATAAATGCAAGGTTTTGTTGTTGTAAAGAGCAAGTTGAATGCCTTAAAGATTATGTTGGCATACTCCTGAAATGGTGACAGCAGTAGAGTGATGGGCCTCTGCTATTCTAAAAGAGGCTTACATTTATATAACACTGTAACTGGTGATTGGTATGCATCGTAGTGCTTCGCTCTGCTACTCACTTGTTGGAGTGTTCTATAGGCTATAATATTTAGCATTGGATGGTAATAAGTTTCAGATATATTCCTATTGTGTCTCCAGTACTGACAAAACAATCCAGAGATAATGAGTTCAAATCCCACCACAGCAAATCTGGAAATTTGTCAATGGGTGAAAGATTGAGTGGGAAATCCAACTGGCTGATCAATGTGAAGGGAACCAATTTCTTACCTGCGCCTCCAAAAGTTTTATGCTAGATGTTCTTTGAGACATATTAGTACTCAGGATGTGGTGTCATTGACAAAGCTGACATTTATTGCTTGTCCTCTGAGGTACAATGGAATGGCTTGTTCAGCCACTTCAGAGGGCAGCCAATTGTCAACCATCTTGGTGTGGAGCTGGAGTCACATATAGGCTAGGCTGGATAAAGACAACAGGACTTTAATGAGATAGTTGGCGTTTTTACAACAATCTGACAGTGTCAGAGGGTCGATTTTATTTCTTGAATGGCTTTTGTTGTTTTTTTCTGAATTGAGGTTCTCAAACTGGTCTTGGCGGGATTTGTAATCTGACTGGATTACACAGCCAGGAACACTGCCACTGCGCTGTTGGTATCCACTGTGGTAGTTCATGACTGTTAATGCCGCCCAACGTGGTCCGGTAGAATTTGCGCTGGTTAAAAACCCAGCACCAGCTTCTTGGGCCCATAGGGAAGTGCTGTTGCTGAGAAAGAATATGGATAAACATTACTCACCATTTGTGTAGAGATAGAGGTTCTGATTTTCTGAAGTGACACTCGGATTCCAAAGTGACTTCGAAGAACCAAATCCTTCAGATTGTTATGTGCCTTATTGTGATGCCTTATTTGATTGCTGTGCATCTCCAGTAATGGCTGGTGGTTTAGAATCCCCCTCCCACTTCTTACTTCAAGCAATAGTTGGTGCAGAGTCAGCTGATGTCAGCCAGGTTGGCAGCGGGGGTGCTACCTATGGGGTTCATCGAAGTTGGGATGTTACTGCCGATGCTCACAGCTGAGGTGTGGTTGCCTGGCACAGTATTAGTGCCCACAGAACCTGCCAAATTCTGGAATTCCTGACCTAAACCTCCTAGCCTCTTTGACCCTCTGTCCTCCTTTAAGTCACTTGTTGAAACCTACCTCTCGCCTGTCCTAATGTTGCTTTATGCAGCTTGGTGTCAAATATTGTCTGATAATTGTTCCTGCAAAACGCCTTGGGGTGTTTTTTTACTATATTAGGGGCGCTATACAAATGCAATTTGTTTTAAGCACAGTCCCTGAAACCTCTTGGAGAGAAGCCCCTGGTTTTGAGAGGGAACTTGAAAAGCATTGGGTTAAAACTGACTGAAACACATCTATGCATATTTGCAGAAAGCAAACCCTCGGTAGTACTCAAGGCTCTGCAATGCTGGAATAAATTCCTGTTTCAGAGCAGCTTGTTTGTCTGTGAGGGGACTCTAGTGCCTTGCTGACCATGCAGTGGCTATTTTTGCAGCCATATCATATGTTACAGGCTCCATTTGGTTATTGGATTTGCCTAATGTGAGAACAAGAGAGTATAAGAGATGACCCCTTGGAATCAGTTTTTCCATTGCTCACTCATGGACCCATTTAAAGGAAAAGGGGAGGCCAGAAGGAGTACTCTGTAGATACTGTACTTCCGCCATGGAATCACAGTATGTTACTGCACAGAAGGAGGCCATTTGGCCCATTATGTCTGTGCCAACTCTTTGAAAGAGTTATCAAATTGGCCTTGCTCCTCTGCTCTTTCACCAGTTCCCTGCAATTTTCTCCCCTTCAAGTACATATCCATTTCCTGTTTTGAAAGTAATGATTGAATCAGCTTCTGCCAATCTTTCAGGTCATGCATTCAGGATCACAGCAACTCCCTGCATTAAAAAAATATATTTTCAACTCCCATCTCCCTTAAACCTGTGTCACCTTGTCACTGATCTACCCACCAGTGGGAGCAGACCAGAAGGTTTTGCTTTAAGATCCTATGATTCTTTTAAATGTCTCTTCATGGCTTCACAAACATTGATGGCCCAAATCTCCCAATCAGATGCTGAGTCTGATGCTGATCAGGCAGAAAACTGCCACTTGCCTGGTTACATTGAAAAAGGCTCCGACATCCTCTCGATGATGCAGAAGGACTTGCTCAGCACGGGAACCCATGCAGAGAGCAATGAAGAGACTCAGTGCAGACACCATGTCCCCTTTATATGGCAGTGGCTGCCATAAGGTAAGTTTAAGTGTCCAGTGTGAATGTTCGTGAATGGGTGATGGATGAATGTTAGTGAATGGGTGAACTGGTGAGTGGGTAAATGGGAAGGGTGGTAGGGTGGGCATGTGGGTGAGCTAAGTGGGTAAGTGGGTAGGGTGGTAGGTGGGTAGAGTGGTTGGTAGGTGAGGCTTTAGGGTGGAAGGGTGGTAGGTAGGTGAAGTGCTATGGTGACAGGTGGAAGAGGCGGGTAGGTGGTTCCATGGTAGTCGAGTTGGGAGGTGTTGTCAGGTCAGGGGCTAGTCAGGTTGGGTTGGGGGTAGGCAGGTGGTGGGGGTTAGTCAGGTCGGGTTGGGGTGGAGTTAAGAGGATCAGGGGGTTAGTCAGGGGAAGTAGTTGGCTTGTCGAGGGGAGGCTTGGGGGAGTCAGTATGAGTGATGGGGGGTGTGGGGGCCAGTTGTATAGTTACCCAACAGTTAGACTGAGATTTTTCTGTCTAACATTTCTAACATCTAGGTAAGCACTTCCAAACTGCCCCAAGGGAGTAGGGGAATTGCCCATCAAAAGTTCAAACTTTGCATGGAGTCAAGTACGTTGGGACTTCCGCAGGTTCCCAATGCACATCTTAAGTTGCACACCTGGTCTCTGACGATCCAAATACCGGAAGGTCTGGGCCATTAACTCTTCTCCATTCTTTAACTAAACTTGTAGTCTTTCAACCTGCTTTCCGGTTGTGGCTAATGAACATAAAAATCAGGTTTTTTCCATAACAGGCAGACAATTGGCATTGCCAGTTTCAGGGGTGGTGAGGGGGCGGGGTGCGGTGTGGAAGGTGTAGGTGAAACCAGTTGATAACCTGTCTAATCTGCCCCATGATCTCTTCATCCTTCCTTCTCTTGCTTAATGGGAGCACTCTCACAGAATCAATAGATCCTAGGGTTAAAGTCCCATTTCAGAGACTTGTGTACATAATCTAGGCTGATATTTTAATGTAGTACTGAGGGAGTGCTTCACTGTCCGAGGTGCTGTCCTTCAGGCGGGAACTGAAACCGAGGCCCTGTCTTTCCTCTCAGGTTGAGGTAACTGATCCAGTGGCACCATTTGAGGAAGGAGAGGTCCCTTGAATTCCCTGACCAGCATCACTAAAGCAGATTATTTGGTTATCACATTGTTGTTTTTGGGATCTTGCACCGTGCAAATTAGCTGCCGTGTTTCCTATATCACAATGGTGGCTACACTTCGGAAGGACTTCATTCACTTTAAAGTGCTTTGGGACATCCTGTGATTCTGAAAAGTGCTGTAGAAATCAAGTTTTTTTCTTTCTAATTGACACAACCTTCACTAAAAATTGCTTTGTCAGATGGGCGGTATCACTTTAAAAAAATTCTTTGTAAAATCTTTCCAATATTAATAAAGACCAGAAAATGTAACTGTAGAGTTAGGGAAGTATGCAGATCTGAAAAGATAGTGCACCCATACTAGAGACCTGTGATTGTGGCAGCCTTGGTAACCCCTTCATCCCCCCTCCACCCTGACTACCCCCACCCAGTCTCTTTAGTCGTGCGACTGAAAACTGGGCTGTCAATCACACCAGGTTCTCACACAGTCAGAGGCCTCCTGCAGCTGATGCAAGGCAAGTGCAATGCAGTCAGCAGTCAGCTGACAATGTTGACCACATGCCCTATTGTTTTAGCTAGCCCAGAACCTGGAGGCTTTGAATGCTTTTGGCTCTGCTCCCTGCTCTTTGTGCCAAGTCAAAATGTCAGCAGCGCTGCTAAATTTATTCGGACTACACTGCATCGATGTCCCATTCGGTGAACAACAGTTGCTATAAATGGAAAGGTCGCACTGGACTCCGACATGAATATAGCTGCTCCCAACTGGCATCAGGTTGGCATGTGACCACCATTGTGACTTGCCTTCAGTGCTGGCCAGCTAAGAATAGCCTGACCTTTGAAGGTGGCCAACTCCTTTGTGGCTTGTGGATTGGGGGCATGACGGTGGATGTAGGAGCCAGCTCAAAGGGCTGCATAGCTGATCCTGCTCCTCTTTCTTAACTCTTATGTTCTTAGGATCAGGACCTCACCTCCATCCCAGACAGCATGCTGGCCAACAGAGAAGTTGGAAATGTCTAAGAGTGTTTTCTAGGTCAGAATATCCTGCTGGAATTTGATGTTTGTGTGAGTCATGCAGGATGCTGTACATGATTGCCTTAAATGTGCTGCTTGGCACCAGTTACTTATACAAACCAGGCTTCATGAAATGTTTAATCATCTATTTACAGAACTTTATATTGTGTAGGAGGCCATTCAGACCATTACCCTGTGCTGGATCTCTGAAAAAACTGTCCATTTTGTTCCACTCCTCTCCCTTTACCTCCCTATCCTTTGTTGTTTTAAGTTTACAATACGTTACCCCTTTACACCACCTCCCAAGTTTACTATCAACTTTTAAAAATAACAATTTTAATTATTTCCAAACTATTTACATCGCATTTACTTTAAACTATTTACACCTCCTCTCCCCAGGGTTCCCTGGTCAGAGGTTAAGTCTCCATGGCGCCTTCACCATTCTTCCAGTAGTTGTGAGTTCCACATAAGGCAGGTGGTCTGGAAGTGGGTCCTGGGGTGGGTCAGCATCTCGCAAGGTGCTTGAAGACTCCTTGGGGTCTCCATCCCACATTGTGTGGTAATCAAAGACCTGTGTTCTTGTGGGGGCCAGTGAAATCAGGCCTCATCTATTGTGTTGGAAAGTACCCAGACAGTGTTTGCACCAAATATGACCATGGGTGCTCCATTCTTGGAAGGGCCACACCTTCTGACTTATGATACCAAATCTAAACCCTCTGGCCTGGAGTTAAGGGTGCTATGGTCTGGAGTTATACCATTGTTGTTTCTCACCAAGGTCCGTCTCCCTGTTTCTCACTCTCATGTGATCAGCAGGGGTAACATTAGGTTGGAGGTTCCTTGACAGCAGAGAAATTTGTGTCTTGAGATGACACAAGTTCATGAACAGTTCAGCTGGCAGTACCAACTAGCTAGAGGTGTAGCTCAATAATGCAACAGGGCTGAATGCCAATCAGAATTCTTAAACATTAAGGTCTTGCTGGTCCACACTGTTCACTCTGCCTCCCCATTAGGGGGGAGCTGATGAAATGGGTGATCCCATTGTCAGTAGAAATTTCCTGAAATGGTCATCAGCAAATTGTGGACTGTTATCTGAGATGATTTCATAAGGAAAGCCATGGGTATAGAGGATGGTCCGCAGTGCCCTGATCACTGGCTCAGCTGTACTGGTGTGAAGTCTGACTGCTTCCAGCCATCTGGCATTGTAATCTACTGATTACTACAGTGAGGCATGCCTTGCCCCAGTGATCAAAGAGGTCGACCCCAGTTTCTGCCAAGGTCAGTCTGGGGAAGTGGTATGGCACCAGGGGTTCCGTGCATGTCTGGCTGTTAATTCTGCAGATGTAGCAGGAGAGAACAAAATCTTGTGTACTGCCTGGCCCCCACACAGTTCTCAGTGTGCGTGCTCTGTACTTTGTAAACCCGACGTGGCCTCCATGGAGCCTGTGAAGGACCTCTCCTTGCATGGACTTAGGAATGACCAAGCAGTGATCAAAAACTAAGAGGTTATTCACTATAGTTAAGTGTCTGTATTGCCTGTGGTAGTTACAGAGGGGTTGGTCTCCTGGACTATATTTAGACCAACTTTTCAAGCAGAAGTCTTGTACTTAGGCATATTCCACATCCTCTTTTTGTGCTCTTTGGATGTCTTGGATTTTTGTGGTGGAGATCAGCAATGTGTTCATCATGGTCAAAGAGAATGTCTCCACCCCTGAGACAAGTGTGAAGTCCAGGGTAACAGCTTGGCCTGCTGCATGTCTGGAGGGAGCATCAGCCATGGTTTGTGATTCCCTGGAACATAGTCAGTAGTGTATTGATAATGTATCGAGCGAAGGCAAAACCATTGAATGTGTAGGGGCATTTTAACAATCTCCATGGGCTTCAAGATGGTAATGTGATTGGTCTCTATGTGAAGGGTAGGCCCATTAGCTAATCAGAAAATCTCTCAATGGCCCATGTGACAGCTCGTAGTTTACCATCCCCAGGAATCGCTGGACGTCTGTGATACACTTCAGCTGGGGAAAGTTGCTCATGGCTTTCATTTTTTGAGGGTCTAACATGACACCTTGTCTTTGGATGATATGCCCCAGAAGTGTGATGGTAATCTTGGTGGATTCACGCTTGTCATTCAGTGAGAGTCCTGCTTCCTAAAGTGTCTTAAGAACTTCCTGAACCCTGTGATCATGCTCCTCTCTTGTGACCCACGGACAAGGACGTCATCCACGTGACAAATGACTCCTTGTTTACCTTCTACATTCATGGGCATGATGCGCTGGAATATCTCTGGGGCTGATGAGATGCTGAATGGAAGACAATTAAAACAAAAATGGCCAAACAATGTGATAAAGGTTGTTAGCAGCCTGGACTCCTGGTGGGGGGGTATTTGTCCAAACCCACCATTAGATTCATGTTTGGTGAAAAGGACGCTGTTGGCAGGTTTCACCAGGCTGCTGTCCACAGACGCCATTGGGTGTCCCTCTGGGCTGTTCTGTTCAATTGTGCGAGGTTCACACACATACTGAGTTGACCGTTTGGTTTGGAGACTGTCACCAGCCCCAAATATCGCTGGGTTGGTTGTGTGACAGGTGAAATAACACCTTTGTGCAGCATGAGGTCAAATTCTTCTTTGGCTTTCGGCAATAGAGGATGTGGTACTCTCCTGGGGTTGAACCGGCATGGCATCTGGGAGCAGTGAAATATGATTTTTTAGCTTACTATGTCCCTGGAGGAGTTGTGGGAATTCTTGGCGGAATTCAGTCTTGCTGCTGTCTGGCTGAAGGACTTTGTCTACTTTTTTGTAGGATGCCCAGTTGTATGCACACATTTCTGCTGAGTAAAGAGATTCTTTGATTATGCAGAATATGCGATCTGCTGGCCCTTGTGGCATAGAGTGGCTGCAATCAGATCTCTTACCTGCAAATTAGTTCCCCCTGGACCTTGAAGTTTACTGTTTGATGGCTGGACAGGGCCATGCTAAATGCTTGGCCAGTATAAAGCACCAGTGCCAGTGTCAAGATTAAAGTGGGATTTGAACCCTTTGATTTCTAATGTGACAGACCAGGAGTCTTGGCGATTGTCTTCTACGTCTCCCAGGAAGTCTGAGATGGCATTTGTTTGCTTGTGGTCTATGTTCTGGTGAGCTGCATGCTGCATCTATTCTGTTGTTTTCTCTGCTTATTGGAGCTTTTGAATGAACAGAATTGCTGCAAGTGCCCTGCCCTCCCACATCGGAAGCATTCTGCGCCCCTTGCTGCGCAAGTCTTGCCATCGGTATTGTATCTTTGCGCCACAGCGCAAGCACTTCAAGATGGTTGTTGTATGGTTTCCTGCCCCTTTGGCCAGTTTGGCAGCCTTCTTCGTGGGCAGGGTGGTAGTGTTTGGACCTAAATGGTGAGCGGACAACTCCAAAGCCTCCGTGTCTCAGTCGGTGAGAGGCCGATTTCGTTTACTTGACTAGTGCTGTGTAATGGTTGACTGAGTGTACAATCATCTTTCAAGGACCCTGTTTGCAACCAGTAGCAATCGTAAACAAATCAGCAAGAAGCAATTTAACAGACTGCCCTGGTTTGTGGGATCTCTGGTTGAAGTGCGTTCGCCCAGCACCTATGTCCCGTTTTGAAACGAAAAATGCGTCGAAGGCTTTTAAAACAGAGTTGAAGTCTGCGGAAGTCTCTCACGCCCCTTGGCTGAGAAGGATCTCATTGGTGATAGGCCCTGTGGTGTAAAGGAATGAACTAACCTGGCGCTTCTCTTCTTTGGGATAGAGGCCCGAGGTTGCTTGGTACCGCAAGAAGTTATATTCCACATCTTCCAAACTTAGCCTCTGTTCAGGCATTGGAGACTTTCGAATGGGTAGGGTAGGGGCAGTGACTGCTTATCGAGTGCGCCATTGCTACCCTTTTTCTGTTGGCCTACTGCTTAGGCACGCTTGTGGATTGTCGTTCTGACCAGGCTGTGTTCCAGCTCTGGGCTGTGGGTGATCTGTCAATGGCACCAACTTTTGGTTAGATTGGTGTCACCACAGCTGCCACCATGTTTCCTCAACTTGCAACGTGGTTTTTTTATCTAGAGGGACAGTATCCTGAATCAAGTAGATACTTCAAATTGGCTTATTTACACTATGTACAATATATACAAGGTGAGCTACTGAGTAGGCACATTTGATCTGCTGTTCAGAATCTCTAGCACATGACTGCTGATGTCACTGTTATATCATGGACAATTTCACTCATTACCATAGCTATTCTATTAACCCATTACACTAACCCCGGGAGTGGGTCAGTACCTATAGGGGGCCCCCCTGAAACTGTGTCAGTATTTAAAGGGGGTCCATGAAGAGTGTGTTAGTATTTACAGGGGATCCCCGGGGAGTGTGTCAGTATTTACAGAGAGTCCCCAGGGAGAGCATCAGCGTTTACAGGCGTCCACGAGAGTGTGTCAGTATTTGCAGGGGGTCTCTAGGAGTGTGTCAATATTCACAGGGTGTCTCCAGGAGTGTGTCAGCATTTACAGAGTCCCCAGGGAGTGTATCAGTATTTACAGAGAGTCCCCGGGGAGTGTGTCAGTATTTATAGGGGGTCCCCGGGAGTGTGTCAGTATTTACAGGGGGTCCCCGGGAGTGTGTCAGTATTTACAGGGGGTCCCTGGGAGTGTGTCAGTTTTTACAGGGGGTCCCCGGGAGTGCGTCACTATTTACCAGAGGGTCCTTGGGAGTGTGTCAGTATTTACAGGGAGTCCCCGGGGAGTGTGTCGGTATTTACATGGGGTCCCCAGGAGTGTGTCAGTATTTACAGAGGGTGTCCGGGAATGTGTCACTATTTACACCGGGCCCCTGGGAGAGTGTATTTATAGAGGGTCTCCAGGAGTGTGTCAGCATTTACAGGGGGTCCTGAGGAGTGTGTCATTATTTACAGGGGGTCCCCGGGAGAGTGTCAGTATTTATAGGGGCCCCTGAGTGGGTTGGTATTTACAAGGGGTCACTGGGAGTGGGTCAGTCGGAGTTTCCCAGGAATGTGGCAGTATTTACGGGAGGTCCAAATGTGGGAATCCCTCAGATGGAAAATGTTGGGGCAATGGGTCTTGCCTTAGCCATGATGCATGCCAATTGGTCATATTGTACAGGAGTGCGATCTGTACCCACTCCATTGTAAGTCCATAGCTAGAGAGTGGAAGGGTATGAGAGCCAGACAAATGTACATGGAATTGCAGAGCGCCAAGCAGCACGATTCTACCTCCTAAATACTGAAACATGAGCTCTTATATTACCCAAGCTATTAAACCTTCAACACTACATTGTTGCCTAATTGCTCCTATTAAGCATGTAAACCACTCGCCTACCTTAGCAGGAGAGCTGCAGAACTATGTAAACAATGTCTGAACCTTTAATACCCTTTAATATCCTGTCCAACAGAAGGTTTACGTATTGGCACGAGTGTTACACGTTTAACCCACTACCTTCTGCGTTGACCTTGATAGTCAGGATCATTGGCAAAAGACCTAAACTTGGAACATGAAGGTTGTGCCTTGTACTCCATTCCAGAGACTTGAGCACACTGGAACATTAAAAAAGACTTCTGTTTACATGGGGCTTTACACAACCACCGAGAATCTCAAAATACTTTTCAGCCAGTGAAGTACTTTTGAGGTGTAGCCGCTGTTGTAATTGTAATGCAGGGTTTAAACACATGGAACGCACGCAAGTTCCAGCACGGTGATCTTTTATTCCACTGGCAATAACCCTATAAATACGCTTGTGTCAAAGCTTATCTTAAAGAAATAAACTTTTTTTTGCAATGGTTGACCATTGCTCGACGCTAAAAAGAACACAGAGAAACCATCGAGGGTTCAACTTCTTGTCTCGAATCAGCGGCGTTGCAGACTTGCTTATTAAACGATGGGAGTCAGCGTGCCTTGAGTTCAGCATAGGGTTCCCAACTCTGAATGGATGTGCCCTGGAGATTTCATCACATGACCTCCTGCCTCCAACCTTTCTGCCCAATAAAAAAGCCATTTTAAAGGTCTCCAATATTTCTATAAACTTATAAACAAAGAAAATGACAAAAACACACAAATATTTTTAATCCCCTGATGATTCACTCCCGGGTTTCCAGAAGCACTGTCAATGAGAATTAACCTCTAATCCCTAGAGAGTCTGGGGCAATGGAGAGAGACCAGGGCCTGGAGACCGAGGTGAGGGGGAACTGGAGTGGGCACCCAGCTGATTGGGGACTTAGGGAGGTGGCCTGGCTAGTGCAGGCTCCCTCCCTGAGCCTGAAGAGACCCGAGAAGTTGGAGATACTGTTTGAGCTTTGGATGATAAGATAACCTGTTCTCGGGGAAATAGCAAAAGCAAGGTCACAATTCTGCTGGCTCTCAACTTTGTTTCTTCACTGCGCTCCGAGGTCAGTTTCCCAGCCTATTATGTGAAAATTCGGGATAGGAGATAAAGGAACAAAGACTCAGGATCATGACGTGGCACGCCTGCTGAACTAGGGTTGCCAACCCTCCAGGACTTTTTTTTTAATTCATTCATGGGATGTGGGCATCACTGGCTAGGCCAGCATTTATTGCCCTTGAGAAAATGGTGGTGAGCTGCCTTCTTGAGCCACAGCAGGTACACCCACAATGCTTAGCTGAACTTACTCCCTAACAGCTTACTAAGCCATTTCAGAGAGCAGCTAAGTTATACTGTGGGCAGACAAGTTAAGGATGACAGATTTTCTTCCTTAAAGGGGAATCACATGATAGTTGTCATGGTCACCAGACTAGCTTTATCACCCAGATTTATTAATTGAATTTAAATTCCACCAGCTGCCATGGTGGGATTTGAATCCACATCCCACAGAACATTAGCCTGGATGTCTGGATTACCAGTCCAGTGACATTGCCATTACACCACTGTAGCCCCACATGTTTGGAATGCAAAGCTAGTATCAACAATGGTGGACATGAAATTGCCGATTGTTGTAAAAACCCATCTGGTTCACTAATGTCCTTTAGGGAAGGAAATCTGCTGTTCTTACCTGGTCTGGCCTACATGTGACACCAGACCAACAGCAATGTGGTTGACTCATTGATGATGGAGTACACTGCGCATTTTTATCAAACTGTTCTAGAAAAGCATAGTAAGAGTAAAACCTGGTGGACCGCCCAGCATCGATCTCGGCATTGGTTTTGAACATGACACCAGCACACTCAGTCCAGCCAATCCTGTTAAGACCTCCTCATTAACTGACTTTTACTAAAATGAAAACAAAAAAATGCTGGAAAAGCTCAGCAGATCTGGCAGCATCTGTGGAGAGAGAAACAGAGGTTTTGCTTCAAGGCATACAGACTCGAAACGTTGACTCTGTTTCTCTCTCCTCAGATGCTGCCAGACCTGCTGAGCTTTTCCAGCATTTTTGTTTTTATTTCTGATTTCCAGTATTTTGCTTTCATTTTTGCTTTCACTTCTACTAAAATTGGGAGAGCTGTCCCACAGACTAGTCAAATAGTAGCCTGACATAGTCCTGCTCACAGAATCATACCTTATAGCCAAAATCCTAGACTTCTCCCTCACCATCCCAGGGTATGTCATACATAGAATTACATAGGATATCTGGCCCAGAAAACTAGAAACATAGAAACTAGGAGCAGGAGTAGGCCATTCGGCCCTTCGAGCCTGCTCCGCCATTCAATATGATCATGGCTGATCCTCGATCTCAACGCCACATTCCTGCTTTCTCTCCATATCCCTTGATGCCACTAATATCCAAAAAATTATCAATTTCTTTCTTGAATATACTCAGTGACCCGGCCTCCACAACCTTCTGTGGTACAGAATTCCACAGCTTCTGAGTGAAGAAATGTTTCCTCATCTCAGTCCTAAATGGCCTGCTTCATATCCTGAGACTGTGGCCCTTGGTTCTAGACTCCCCAACCAGGGGAAACATCCTCTCTGTATTCAGTCTGTCTAGCCCTGTTAGAATTTTATACGTTTCAATCAGATCCCCTTTCATTCTTCTAAACTCTAGTGAATACAGGCCCAGTCAAACCAACCTCTCCTCATACTACAGTCCTGCCATCCCAGGGATCAGCCTAGTGAACCTTCGTTGCACTCCCTCTATGGCAAGTATATCCTTCCTTAGGTAGGGAGACCAAAACTGCATGCAATACTCCAGGTGTGCTCTCACCAAGGCCTTGTATAACTGCAGTAAGACATCCCTACTTCTGAACTCAAATCCTCTTGCAATGAAGGCCAACATACCATTTGCCTTCCTAATTGCTTACTGCACCTGCCTGTTTACTTTCATTGACTGGTGCACAAGGACACCCAGATCCCTTTGTATATCCACATTTCCCAACATATCACCATTTAAGTAATACTCTGCCTTTCTGTTTTTCACACCGAAGCGTATAACTTAACATTTATCCATGTTGTATTGCATCTGCCACGTGTTGCCCATACACACAACTTGTCTAAGTCACCCTGAGGCCTCCTTGTGTCGTCCTCACAACCCCGCCCAGTTTTGTGTCATCAGCAAACTTGGAAGTATTGCATTTGGTTTCCTCATCCAACTCATTTATACATATCGTGAATAGCTGGAGCCCAAACACTGATCCCTGTGGTACACCACTAGTCACCGCCTGCCAACTGGAAAAAGACCTATTTCTTTCCACTCTTTGTTTCCAGTCTGTCAACCAATTTTCAGTCCATATCAGTATATTACCCCTGATCCCATGTGCTTTAATTTTGTCCACTAGCCTCTTACACGGGACCTTATCAAAAGTTTTCTTGAAATCCAAATACACCACATCCACTGGTTCTCCCTTATCTATTCAACTAGTTACATTCTCAAAAAACTCCAGTCGATTAGTTAAGCATGATTTTCCTTTCATAAACCTATGCTGAATTTGTCTAATCCTGTTAATGCTTTCCAAATGTTCTGTTACTACGTCATTTATCATAGACTCTAGCATTTCCCCACTACTGATGTTAGGCTAACTGGTCTGTAATTCTGTTTTTTCTCTCCCTCCTTTTTTAAATAGTGGGGTTACATTTGCCACCCTCCAATCTGTAGGAACTGCTCCAGAGTCTGTAGGATTTTGGAAGATGACCACCAATGCATCCAACATTTCCAGGGCCACTTCCTTTAGTGCTCTGGGATGTAGATTATCAGGCACTGGGGATTTTTCAGCCTTTAACCCCATTAATTTCTCTAGCACCATTTTTTTACAAATACTGATTATCTTCAATTCCTCACTCTCACTAGACCCTTGGTTCCCTAACATTTCTGGGAAATTATTTGTGTCCATTTTTGTGAAGACAGAACTAAAATATGTGCTCAGTTCTTCTGCCAATTCTTTGTTCCCCATTATAATTTCCCCTATTTCAGACTGTAAGGGACCCACATTTGTCTTTGCTAATCTTTTTCTCTACACATATTTAAAGAAGTTTTTACAGTCAGTTTTTGTGTTCCTTGCAAGTTTACTCTCATACTTCATTTTCCCCTTCTTGATCAATCTCTTTGACCACTTTTGCTGAATTCTAAACAGCTCCCAATCCTCAGGCTTGCTGCTTTTTCTGGCAATTTTATATGTTTCCTCTTTGGATCTAATACTATCCCTAATTTCTTTTGTGATCCATGGTTGAGCCACTTTTCTGTTTTATTTTTTGCACCAGACAGGAATGAATAATTGTTGTAATACATGCATATGTTCTTTAAATATTAGCCATTGCTATCCGCCATCAACCCTTTTAGTAAGGTTCCCCAATCCATCCAACTCGCACCTCATACCCTCGTAGTTATCTTTATTTCAATTCAGAATCCTAGTTTCAGATTCAACTTCTTCCATCTTAATGAACAACTCTATTATTTTACGGTCGCTCTTCCCCATGGGACCCCACGCAACAAGATTGTTAATTAATCCTTTCTCACTGCACAATACCCAGTCTAGGATAGCCTGCTCTCTAGTTGGTTCCTCAATATACTGATCTAAAAAACCATCATGTACACACTCCAGGAAATCCTCCTCCACAGTATTATTGCTAGTTTGGTTTGTCTAATCTATATGTAGATTAAAGCCACCCATGATTACAGCTATACCCTTATTGCATGTGTCTCTAATTTCCTGTTTAATGCCTTCCCTTACATCTCCATTACTGTTTGGGGGCCTATAGAGAACCCCCCCACCAATGTTTTCTACCCCTTGGTGTTTCTTATCTCCACCCAGTTTCCACATCATGATTTTTCGAGCCAGAATCCTTCTTCACTATTGCATTGATTTCCTCCTTTACTAACAGTGCTACCTCACTTCCTTTCCCTATTTGTTTGTCCTTCCTACATACTGAAAACTCCTGGGTGTTCAGTTCCCATCCCTGGTCACCCTGCAGCCATGTCTCCATAATTGCAACTATATCATAACCATTTATATCTATTTTCACTGTTAATTCACCTACCTTATTGCAAATGCTCCACGCATTAAGATTCAATGCCTTTAGACTTGTCTTTATAAGCTTGTTAGTCATCTTAGCTTTATTTTGCACTATGACCTTAATTATTTCTCACCCTTGTTTTTACTGCCTTCCTCTTACTTTTCTGTCTTTTGTTTCTATCCTTGTTTCCCCATCCTCTGTCTCCCTGCTCAGGTTCCCATCCACCTGCCATTCTAGTTTAAACCCTTCCCAACAGTACAAACACCATTCCCCCCACCCCCGAGGACACTCGGCCCAATCACTCCTTGCTGGTGTTTATGCTCCACTCAAGCCTACTCCCATTTTTGCTCATTCAAATATACCACTGTGACCCTCTATTCCCTTCTCCCTCAAATGTTTGTCCAGTTTCAATTTAAATACATCTAAACCAATCGGTCCAACCATTCCCAATGATAGTGAATTCCACATTCTCACCTCTCTGTGTGAAGAAGTTTCTTCGGAATTCCCTATTGGGCTTCTTGGTGACTATCTAATGATTGATGGGTTCTAGTTATGCTCTTCCCCAAAAGAGGAAACATTCTCTCTGTATCCTCTCTATCAAAACCATTCATAATTCTAAGAACACTGTTTGGTCACCTCCTCAACCTTCTTTTTTCAAGAGAAAAGAGACCAGCCTGTCAATCCTTTCCTAATACATATACTCACTCATTTCTGGTATCATCCTTGTAAATCTTTTTTGCATCCTCTCCAGTGTCTCTATATCCTTTTTAAAATATGGCGACCAGGACTATACACTGTACTCTGAGTGTGGTCGAACCAAGATTTGATATAGGTTTAGCATAACTTCCCTACTTTCAATTGTATCCCTCTAGAAATAAAGCTTAGTGATTGATTTGCTTTTTTTAATGGCCTTGCTAAGGTCACATTTAGTGATTGGTGTAGATGTGCTCTGAGATTCCTTTGTTCCTCTACCACATCTAGACTCGCATCTTCCAAGTTATAAGTGACCTCCCTATTCTTCCCACCAAAATGTACAATCTCACGTTTATCTGATTCTTGCTTCATTAATATTTCCCAACAGTCTATGCATCAGTTGTTGAAGGTGCAAGCAGTGAATGAGGAAGTTATAAAATAGGAGCTCTTTATGGAGTGGTAACTCCTGAGGTATTTCTTTGATCATTGAGTGTTGCTATATGGACAGCAACACATAGCAGAAAAACTGGTGTTAAATGCTGGAGCAGTAACTATATTAAGGGTTTACTGGGTTCAAAACACTCAATATAGTTGGGATCTAATGTCAGTGTTGGTGTGCAGGATTTACATACAGTATGTTAATGTTGTATCATTTACACTTCAGGCTTGTATCTCCTTTGGAATGTCACATGGCACTGTGGCTAAAAATACTGTCTGAGGATGCAGAGAAAGAGATGCAAACGAAAGAAAAAATATTTATGTCATGTCTTTCACAACCTCAGGATGCCTCAGAGCACTATATAGCCATTGAAGTACTTTTGAAGTGTAGTCGCTGTTGCAATGTAGGAAATGGGGCAGGCAACATGTGCACAGCAAGCTTCCACAAGCAGCAATATGATAGTGTCCAGATCAGCTATGTTTTTTTTTGTAATGTTGGTTGAAGGATAAATATTGTTCAGGACATCGGCAATAACTTCCAAGCTCTCTTTGAAATGGTGCCATAGCTTTATGAGAGGGACAATGTAGCCTTGGTTTCATGGAATCTTGGAAAAACATCATCTTCAACAGGGTACAACACTGGAGTGTCAGCCTGAATTATGTGCTCAAGTTTCTGGGACTTGAACCCAAAACCTTCTGACTCTGGAGTGAGACTGTTACCAATGCTGACACATGTGGTGAATGAGAAGTCTTTAAATAGGGAGCACTGTTATCAGGTTACATTAAACTAACATTGCATATTCTCAATGTGTTGAAGGGCAGTGTTAACTGCCTTCTCCAATCAAGTGGATCATTTTGTCTGGAGTCGTACTGATCCACACAGATTAGGGACGTTCCAGGTTGTAACTCCAACCCAACACCTTTAGCCTGTGTCAGGAGTTAGCTGGTGTCAGCAAGAGAGCAGTCATGGTGCTGTTATTAGCTATACTGTCCACAGGAAATCCTCATCCTTGTGGTCAAATCTCTGCAAGGCCTCACCTCTCCCTATCTGTAATCTCTGAGCTATCTGTGTTCCTCCAATTCTTGCCTCTTGCACATCCTTGAATGCTTTTGCTCCACCATTGGTGGCTGTGCCTTCAGCTATCTAGGCCCTGAACTTTGTAATTCCCTCCCTAAACCTTTGTCTCTCTGCGTATTTTCCACCAGAAGCAACATTCAGAAAAGATGGATGGACTGATCGATGGGAAGGGCAGGGAATATCTTAAAGAAGGCATAGTGGCAGTCGTGGCTCAGTGCCTCAGCCAGGCGATTGTGGTTTCAATTCCCACTCCAGGGACATGAACAAAAAAATTTAGACTGGCACAGCGGTGCAGTGCTGAGGGAATGCTGCACTGTCAGAAGTGGCTTTCGGATGAAACATTTAACTGAGTTCCCGTCTCAGGTGGACTTAAAAGGTCCCATGGCTGCTATTTAAAGAAGAGCAGGGAATTTCTCCTTGACTTCCTAACTAATATTTATTCCTCATCCAACTTTATAAATCACAGATTATTACAGGTTAGTCCTGATCAGATTGCTGTTTGTGGCACAAATTGTCCACCACATTTCCTTCATTACAACAGTGACTGCACTTCAAAAGTACTTGGTTGGCTGTAAAGGGCTTTGGGATGTCCTGAGTTTGTGAAAGGTGCATGAGAAATGCAAGTATTTCTTTCAGATAGATGGATGGACTGATTAATACTTGAATGAATGCACAGATAAATGGTCAATTCAATGAGTGGAGAACTGGCAGGTTGGATGGATGAATAGAGAGTTGTGAACATGGTGGATGTGCAGATGATTGGCTGAGATGAATTGACAGACACGTGTAGTGTGTGGTTTAATGTTCTGTCATGTGACTAGCCTGGCTCTGTGCTCCAAATAATCCAAAAATTGGAGTGTCTTCAGGGTAAAGCCTGCTAGAACAGGACAGACTGAGATAAGAATGGTAAACACACAAGAGCAGATGTCCATGAGAAGTTTTACATAATCATCAATATCCCAATGCTACAAAATACTTCCACTCCAAACATAGCATAGACAGAAGGAAAGTTTCAGATAGTTTTGATAAACTCACAATTATTAAGTGTTTATTTCAATATCACACAAAGCACATCTATAAAACTAAGACCCTTAATGAGGAGCAAATCTGATAGTTTGAGATGGATAGAGAGAGGGCTTTCAGTGTGTGAGTGGTCTTATATCATGGCTGCTGGGTTTCTACTTTACAACAGTGACTACCCTTCAAAAAGTACTTCATTGGCTGCTAAGTGCTTTGGGATGGCTTAAGGTCGTGAAAGGCACTATATAAATGCAAACCTTTCTTTATAACCTTAAAATCAGAATTAGGCCAGTTAGGGGATGATGCCTGGAAGCTCTTCTTCACATAACTCTCTCCTCCAAAAGACTGTGGGTGGTGGGGGTGTCAATTGTGGTTTTTAAAACTAAGGAAGATTTTTGTTAGTTAAGTATATCAAGGTATATGGAATGAAGATGGTAAATAGGGCTGAGGTGTAGTTCTACATGATTTAACTGAGTGGCCCCCTCCTGTTCTTTTGCTCCAATATCTGTAGCCTGTCATTCTGGTCCATCTACAATGCCCTTTCTACCCCTCTAACATCCTCCCTGTATTGGGAATATCCCTGTGTGTGTGCTATTAACCTTAGTATGTTCAAATCCCGATATAAGGGCTCAATCCTGACACTTTCTGACTCCGATGCGAGAGTTCCACTGACTGAATCAAGCTGGAACATCAGCCAGCTGAAGCTGCACTGGCTTGGTCTTGGACTTTAATGCATCAGTAGAGTGAATAATGAGTTTGATATATCCTGTTCCTTAGGATATATATGACCTTCACACAACTCTTGTTAGTGTTGAATAAACTAACTATTTATTCTGTTCTCAAAACAAGACAGCATGTGCCTGTGGACACAGGCACGTTAGGATGACTCTCATCAGAGTTGGTTTACTTATACCCATGGGACCATAGAGCCATAGAAAAGTTACGGTGCAGAAAGAGACCATTCAGCCTATTGTGTCTGCATCAGCACATAAAAAGAGAAAATAGAAGCTAGCAGCTCATTTTTAATCCCACTTTCCAGCACCTGGTCCAAAAGGGCTTAACAGCTTGGATACAACCCATTCAATCCAGCAAATCTGTGCTGTTGCTTTCTGCACATGAGCCTGACCCCATTCTCTTGCTTGCTCCCCACATCCTTAAACCTTCATCCTTTTCAAGCAACTATTTACTTCCCTTTTAAGAAAATTTGTGGTTCTGTGACGGTTCCGTGCCAGAAAATTCCATCTTCCAACCCACTGACTCCTTTTGATTTCATCGTGCTTGGTGAGAGTATGTTCCTTCAGAAGAAGAGAAGGGACAAGAGATGAAAATGATTTTAAAAAAAATGGGAATGCCAAATTCCAGCTGGATTTTCTCAGTAGTTCAGGCAGCATCTGTGGAGAGATGGCCTTTCATCAGAAATGGGAAAATTTAGAGATATAATAGGTTTTGAGCAAGGGGTGGGTGGGACAAGGACAGAGGGAAACATATAAGGGGAGGTGATGGCATAATGGTATTGTCACTGGACTAGTGTTTCAGAGACCCAGGGTAATGCTCTGGAGACCTGGGTTTGAATCCCACCATGGCAGTTGGTGAAATTTGAATTCAGTAAAAGTCTGCTGATGACCATGAAACTATTGCTGATTGTCCTAAAAACCCATCTGGTTTACTAATGTCCTTTAGAGAAGGGAATCTGCTGTCCTTACCTGGTCTGCATGTGACTCCAGACCAATGTGGTTGACTTAAAATGCCCTCTGAGTGAGAGTAATAAATGCTGGCCTAGACAGTGACACACCCACATCCCATGAATGACTAACAAAAAATGCAAATAATACACAGGGCCTTTGCAGACAGAAAGAACAGGTACATACATTGTGCCTGTTTCAGCTAAACAAAATAAGTGACATTTGCTGACTCATTCTTCAGGGCACTGCCTTGACCAAGCATGGTAAAGCTACCTGGTTTAAATTTCAATCAATGTTTGGCCATTAACTGTCAGTCACCATCAGTGGTGCATTCTCCATGGCACTGCCACTTGCCAACCAATCAGCACTCTCTTCCCGTACAATATAAATTATTGTTTTCCCCTTTTATTGGTATTCTCGCGAGTATCCTGATGAGAGCAAGATGAAAAGCTTAGACGAATCTCTTTTTTCAGCAATACAAAGGAAGGTCTGTGATGGAGTGCAAGACAGGCGAGGTTGAATAACAGAAGAGTTAGTTTTCCAGGGCCAAAGGGAATGGTGATGAGGCAAAAGAGAAACAAGAGACATGCCTAGAGCAGGTATCTGAAAGCAAAAATAAAAGATAAGCCGAAGCATGCAAAGAAGAGGAAACAAAATGGGTGACAGAATTTACTGTCTGAAATTGTTGAATGCAACATCAAGTCCAGAAGGCTGTAAAGCTCCTAATCAAAAGATGAAGCGCTGCCCTCAAAATTACTGGAACCTAACTTTATGGGAACAGTACAGCAGGCCAAGGACAACAATGTCAGCATGAGAGCAAGGTGGAGAATTAAAATGACAGGCCGCCGGGAACTTGGGATCTTGCTCGCGGAGTGAGCAGAGGTGTCCCATAATGCGGTCAACGATTCTGCCTTGGTCTCCCCATTGTGCGGGAGGGAGTCCTCAGTTGAGGAAAAAATAAAACATCTCAGGAGTGCTGGGTGTGGAAGGATGCATCGTCAGAACAGATGTGATGGAGCTATCACAACTACATTTCCTCAAACTATACCCTGTAACGACTCCATTCCATTCTCCCAGATCTTCCTTGTCCATGTGACGGTGTGGCTTAACATCTGCACTGTCGAGGCTGCCAACCAGGTCACAGATGGAGTGTTTCTTCAATCTCTTTGGGAAGCAGAGATGTCCCTCAGGAGATCAAACAGATGGGTAGCGTCTGCGACTTGAAAGCATGGCCCATGCTCTATTTGAATATTATTTGTAATATATATTATTGAGGGTTGAATGGAATGTTGTTAGTTTGCTGCAATGATGTTCTGAACGGGAAGTCATCTGAATGAATCATCATTCATTTCTTGTAGACAGAGGGCGGACGAGGAGCCATGGACCTTTGTGATCTGATGTTTCAGTTGTATTGTATCAGATGAATACAGTGTACACAAACGTTGCCTCCCTCAGTGAACAAGCTGTCCACCCACTCCATCCTACCATTCCCCTCTGGGCACACCCATCATAATTATTATTTGGAGACAGCCGGAGTACTATCAGGAGACTTGATGATAAATAGAAGCAAGGCTGGAGGGAGTTGTCCCTGTTGCTTTATGGACTGAGTGCTGCTTTACTGTGTGGTGTTGCACACAGAGAAGTCCCAGGTTCGATTCCCCTGTTGCTCTGGCCATGTCATTATAATGGGTAATCTTGTCATTATCACATTACTGCGTGTGGGATCTCGCTCTGAGCAAATTGGTAGCAAACTTTCCTGCATTGCAACTGCAGCTATATTTCAAGAGTATTTAATTGGCTGTAACACACTATGGGATATGAAAGGTGATGTACAAATGCAAGTCTTTGTTTCTTTTAAAACCCAAACTTGATGGGTCGCCAAATCGCTTTCTCCAATCCATCATTGATGGTGTTCTGAGCTACAGGCCTTGGCTTTCTGACTTTCTCAACAAAAGCTCCAGGACAAGGGGAGTGTGTGACTTGCTCTTCAAACATCTGTCTGCAGAGTGTGAGAAGGAAACACTTTTCTCCAGTAGTGTTGGTGACTGGGGTTCCTGGAGCATGCTTATGATGTTCGGATGCTAGCCTGGCTTGTCTCACCAAGGCTGCTGATCAAGCATTCCCTGGGGGGCTAAGGGTGAAAGGCTTACATGTGTTAGGGGCTCATCGATTTTGGGCTGCGACTCTGAAGAACCCAGGGCCAGATATATAATTTTTGGTCTCATTCATGAAGCCTGTCTTGACACTGCAGTGAAATGTAATGCCTGAAATGTGACATCTAGGGCCAGATCTTGTCACTGGAGGCGGAAAATCGGGAAGTGGGAATGATCTCACATTGCGAGCACTCCCCCATCACCAGGCTTCTTGGTGGAAGGCCCTACTTTGAGGTGGGAAGGCCCCAGAGCAGGTCCACTGAGGGGCCCACCTTGGCTGCTTTTTTGTCAAGAGTTCCAATGATCCTTTATAAGCACTGGCAATAGGTCTGAGCCTCAGTGGCCGACACTTAAAAATGCAGATATGATCCTCTGGGCCTTTGGAGAGAGGGGCCATCAAAATCGATCTCTGCTGAAAATATGTCCCTTCAAAGGAGTAGTCCCCTTACCTCTATCCCCTCCCGTACTGACCTACCACAATGTTAACTTGCCTCCAATACCACCCTTAAATCCCTAAAAATCCTCTAACCTACGTTGGCCTGATTTTGGGCCTTTTGATAGGTCTGGGTGGGCTTCCTGCACCTTTTCTATGTCCCTTAAAATGGCTGTCAGGAGAAACAGCAGCAGGACTTCAACCTGTGCCCCTCAGTGGGCATTTTTTTGTCACCCCACTACCATTTGGTCCACAAAATCCTGCCCCTGGAGTGTACCGTTTATACTGTGACATCTTCACAAAGATGGATATGTACTGGATGCAAGATCTTTATATGTGTAGAACAAGCTGATGTCCTGTGGTATTGCCCAGATTGAGTCAGGTTTTAAAAGAGGTGGTTATATCACATGATCTTACCATGGGCACTGAGTGTAATATAAAAGGTTAATGTGAATAGACAACCTACATCATCAGTGATATAAGATCACCTGACAACAGAGTATGTTGAAAGCTAGTTCTATGTGAAGCCTTGTGCTAAGCCTTATCCAGTACATAGTTAGAAGAATGTTCAATAAAAGGAAAATTTATCAACAGCCTTACCTCCAGTGGTCTCTATCAATCCTGACCAAGGACAGCCTAATCTAAGAGCCACAATGGTGTCTCAGACTAGTCAACAGCTGTCTCGCCTAGTCAAGCAACAGCCTGAAATAGTCATCCTCATGGAATCGTACCTTACAGATAATGCCCCAGTCACCACCATCACCATCCCTGGGTATGTCCTGTCCCATCGGCAGGACAGACCCAGCAGAGGTGGAGGCACAGTGGTATACAGTTGGGAGGGAGTTACCCTGGGAGTCCTCAACAGTGACTCCAGCCCCATGATGTCGCATGGCATCAGATCAAACATGGGCAAGGAAAACCTGCTGTTGCTGCCCTCCCTCAGCTGATGAATCAGTGGTCTCCCATGTTGAACACCACTTGGAGGAAGCACTAAGGGTGGCAAGGGGACAAGATGCACTCTGGGTGAGGGACTTCAATGTCCATCACTGAGAGTGGCCTGGTAACACCATTACTGAGCAAGCTAACTGATTCCTAAATGACATAGCTGTTAGACTGGGTCTGCAGCAGGTGGTGAAGGAACCAACAAGAGGGAAAAACATACTTGACCTCATTCTCACCAACCTGCCTGCAGCAGATGCATCTGTTCACGACAGTATCAGTAGGAGTGACCACCGCACAGTTGCTGTGGAGATGAAGTCCCGGCTTCACATTGAGGATACCCTCCATCGTGTTGTGTGGCACTACCACCATGCTAAATGGGATAGATTTTGAACAGATCTAGCAACTCAAGACTGAGCATCCATGAGGCGCTGTGGGCCATCAGCAGCAGCAGAATTGTACTCGAACACAATCTGTAACCTCATGGAGAAAATGTATCCTTACCAGAGTGCTTTGAACATGTGGAAGGCCCGGATCAATTTGAGAAACGGAAGAACTGATGTCGTGGGTTTACCAGGTACAGAAACACATTGGGACTAGCAAGAAGCTTAGCAAGGAACAGGTCAGTATCCTCCTCTATGCCATAGGCAGTAGTACAGACGACGTAATGGTCCGACAGGCCATAAATGAAGAAACGGCGACATAGGAAGGTGTTATAAAAGCTTTTAATATATTTTTCAGCCTTAGAAGGAACACAATCATAGGAAGGGCGAAGTTCAATAGGCGCACCCAAAGACTGGGAGAAAGTTTATTGCTTTCATTAATGATTTATATCAACTAGCTGAGAATTGTTAATATGGAGCTGTGAAAGATGAATTAATGCGGGATCAAATTGTTGTAGGAGTCTTAAGGGAGACTTTATCAGATTTTCTACAGTTGAGGGATGATTTAACGCTATCAAAGGCTGTGTTAACACGGCAGGAAGAAGTGGGAGAATAAAATTGTGTCTTTAATCAGGATTATAAGGAGATTTTGTGGAGAAAAATGACTGACAGTGCAGTTTGTGGGACAGAAGTAGCAGCGCATCTAGTCAAAAACAAGGAAAGAGTGAGGACTCACCATTACAATGTTCTCGCTGTGTGGGGAAAAGGTTGCATCGGCACGAGGAATATTCCGCCAAGAATTCGGAGTGTTATTCCTGCATGAGGAAAGGATATTTAAAATCTGCATGCTGCAGCAAAAAGCTCCTAGCTCAGAAATTTACAAAGAATCCAATTAAAGCAAGTAGC